>NC_073624.1:94250606-94553636 GCF_029407905.1 Bubalus kerabau | reverse complement strand
CGAGAAGCTGACCAGGGAGGCTGTGCTGGGGCATTTCCAGCAGGAGGGGAGGAGGCTGTTTCCTTCACCTCCTGTAGAGAACTGAGGGTCCTTCTCCATGCCATCCCAGGGCCAAGGGATGCGAGACCAGGTCTTTCCAAGTTTGGGGCTGTCGTGTTCCCTAACCTGAGCCCCGCGCCTCACCCCCCAACCCTCAGGCCCTACCTCCAACCCAACTGCCCTCCAGCCCATCCACCCACTGAGGGCTCGGGTAACCTCCTCAGCACATGGACATACACCCTGGAACACCAAAAATTTGATATTTCCAAATGGTGAACTTTCCATGTGTTTCTCTACAGCCATCAGGTTCTTCCTAGACACATATACTCTGGGGTCTGGCCAAACATGTGGGACTAGGAAGGCCACACAGGGGCCCATGGGGGAAGAATTTGGGTGCTGGAGGCTTGTTGGTTAGAGCCAGATTTCTTCTGAGCCTTGGATGCCCTGCAGGAAGCTTCCTCGGACCCTCTCAGCCCTGGGGAGAGAAGATGAAGCCACAGAGCAGGTGAGTGGCTGATTCGCCTGCCAGACGACCCAGGGTTGTCTGAGCCCAAGGATGGCCAGAGGCATGGGTTAAGACAGGAACTGGAGCTTGCAGAATTAGACTAGGAAACATTTCAGATACTCTTGGCCTCAAATAAAGTTATTTTCAAATTTCCATCTTGCAAATTGCCAGGGGCTGGGGCATAAGAACTGATGAACAGAGTTCTGACACAGGCTGAAATTTCAAAGAACTTTAGAGCTTAAAAAACTTCTAAGGACATCAGGACAAAACCTTTCGATATAGAGATGAAGAAACAAAGGTCCTGGTACAGGGAGGGCCTCCTTTTTGTCGCATAGAGCAAGCACCTGGACCAGACTCTGGGTCTTCTGACTCCCAGATGGGCCTTTCCCCGGCCATGCTTGGCCCCAACATCCTCTCGTTTATTCTGGAAGTCCTGGGCCTTGCCCATCTGCCCTGCCACTTCTCCACTGGCCACACCCACAGCAAGACTCCTTGGGTTTCATGTCACAATAAGTCAGCTAGGAAGGGGTGGGGGAGGGGCCGAGGATCAGGCTCCACCTCTGCGGGGCGGAGGCTGCGGGGGCTGGCGGGGGTGGGTCATGTCTAGAAGACAGGGGCCCAAGGTGGCCTAGAGCTGAAATACAAACCCACAAAAAAAGCTGATGGGCCCTGGGTGTCTGGGGCTTGGGCCAGAGGCTGAAGCCTGGCAGGGCAGGGTGTCTGCTGAAGGCTGGACAGGGCTCTGGGCCACCCTGGCAGCTCCAGTGGGGCAGTGGGGTTGACGGAGGGCAGGGGGTAAAGTGCGGGTCCAGGCTCTGGGCCCAGGAGGGTTCCCTGGATTGACCACTGTGGCTCTGGGATCTCTTGCATCCTGTCCTGAGGGTGGTAGGGGGTGCGTCCAGGGCATGGCAGGTAGGGAGGGAGCCAGGCGGCAGAGAGCCTGCTGCCTGGAGCAGGCCAGACAGTGGGAGATCGGGTTTCAGCCCAGCTGTATTTTTGGCTGGATGGGCTGGGGGCCGAGTCGGACAGGCACAGCTGCCCATAGAGGGGCACCCCCCTCCCCAGTATACACACTCACAGAATGGCTACCCAGGCAGGCTGCCATCCACCAACCACCCTACAGACACTGCAGGCAGAGGGGAGTCAGGCTTCAACCCCATGGCTAGGGAATAACTTTGGGCTTCTGGAGACCATTGCTGAGTTTCTGTAGTGTCTTCTTGATCCGCAGCGCAGTGAGGCGGGCAGAGGGGTTGGGGTACCAGCACTCCCGCATCATCTGAGCCAGGCCTGAGAGGACCTGGGGGGAGGGAGAGTGAAGGAGAGGAGAGGAAGCAGAGACATGGGTCAGGGACCGTGGAAAGGAAGAGACAAGGAGGATGCCCAAGTGAACAGAAAAGTCGAGAAGAGGGAAACGAGAGTGTCGAAAAGGAGAGGAGAGACAGCAGTGGTGAAAGGGAGATAGTGGGAACAGGGCAAGGGTGAGAAAAGAAAGACAAAAATGGAAGAGGAAGGGAGTGGAGTGAGAAGGGGATAGAGAAAGGTAGGCAGGACGAAAAGAGAGATGTAACTCAGGCCGTCACGGACACCCTCCGGTGAGTACCCCCACCCTCGCTCCACCAAGACCCAAGAGAGGGGAGAGCTCAGGCTTTGGGGCTCTCACATCCCCCCTCTGAGGCCAGACCCCACTGCAGAAGGCAGGGGCTCCCAGCACCTCCACCAACCCTGGCCTGCTCCAGTAGACACTGGGAGATTGGGTGGTGGGTGCTGCCCTCAAAATGCCTGTGTCCAGGAAGCTCAGTGGTCGCAGAGTGAACCAGCCTCACCTCTGCCTTGGAACTCAAGCCAGTTCCTGGCAGAGACTGTATGTGTGTGTGCATAGGAGTGGCTTTTTGTGGCTCTGTAATGTTGTGCAGAAATGTACATGGGTCTGTGTATATATACATGTATACACATATCAGTGTTCAGTCATTCATTCCATAAACATTGCTTGAGTACCTAGTGTGTGCCAGGCACTGTGACAGGGAACAAGGAGAAAAGTGCCAAGAGAGACAAAAGGTCTTTTTCTTTGTCATCATGGGGCCAACAGTCTGGTATATATATGCATGTGTGTGTACTTGTGAGTGTGTGCATGCGTGTGTACCTGTGAGTGTGTGCACGTGCCTGTACCTATGAGTGTGTGCATGTGCGTGTACCTATGAGTGTGTGCATGTGTGTGCATGTGCATGTCCCTGTATGTACGTGTGTGTGTGCGTTTGTACAGAAGTGTGTATATGCCTGTATTTGCCTATATATACGTATGTGTGCATTCTATATAAAGTATGTGGAGTGCTTTGAGAAAAAAGAACAACAACAGTAACTTCACAGCAAAAAATAGCAGAGAACCTCTGTCTTTGCAGGCAAGGTGAAATGTTCTAAAAAAATCCCAGAATAACCAGAGGGTCTCTGGAGGTCCACAGGCAGGAATGTGGGAGGGAGTACCCAGAGAGGTCCCCTGGGATCTGTCCCCTAGAGCCTACCCAGGGGAAGCAGAGGCCAGACACGAGTTCCTCAGCCCAGAAACCCCAGTGCTGAGCCACCACCGCACACCCAGGGGCCTCACCGGGTCTGCAGCCAGCCGGTTGGGGATGGTGGGAGTCTGCTGGTCAACACACACCACCTTCTTCATGTCCTCAAAACTGGGGTCATTGGGCACCACATCATAGAAGGGTGGCCGGTAGTCCTCCACAATGCCTGGGGATGAAGGACAATGGGACAGTCACGTGGGACCGCAAACAGGTCCCATACCACCCAGAAGTGAGCCTTGCCCACACTCAGTCCCAGGGTCCAGGAAACCAGCTGCCTGCCCATGCTACCTCTGAGAGGGACACCACAATATCATAAATATATTTATAAACAATAATTACTGCCATTTATCTTACACTTACCAAATATGCCAGGCATTGTGCTATAAACACTTTACATGCATTATCCTGTTAGTCTTCACAGCAACCCGACCACCCATTTTACAGATGAAGAAACTGATGCTCAGAGAAGTTAAGCCCAAGGTTACACAGCTTGTAATGGCAGAGTCGAGACTTAAACACATTGCATTCATAGGACAGGCCTTGTTCCAGTCTTTCCACAGCTGCCTCTAACCCAGGGTCTGGGTACTGCTTCCAGGCCCCAACTATCAGAGATGCCCCCAAATATCTAATGTTTACCAAGCAATTACTATGTGGCAGGCGCTGTCCTAACCGCATGGCATTAGATCCTCACAAAACAACCCTATCAGATGAGGAAGACTATTAGCTCCACTTTATAAGCAATGAAGGGGCTCCCAAGTCACGCTCGTGGTAAAGAACACATCTGCCAATGCAGGAGACATTAAGAGACTTGGGTTCGATCCCTGGGTCAGGATGATCTCCTGGAGAAGGGCACAGCAACCCACTCCAGTATTCTTGCCTGGAGAATCCCATGGACAGAGGAGCCTGGCAGGCTACAGTCCATGGAGTTGCAAAGAGTCGGACAGGACTGAAGCAACTCAGCACACACACACACAATGAAGTTCAGGCCAGAGAGGTTAAGAAGCTTGTCTAAAATCACACAGATAGTAAGTGACAGAGCTAGGAGTTAAGCCCTGGAAGTCTTACCAAAGCCCATGCTCTTGACCTCCAAGCTACACTTAAGGGAGGGAGGCAGACTGCTGGGTGAGGATGTAGAATAAGGAGAAGGGGAAGAAAACACATCTTCTAAGGGAAGGAGATTTACCCAGGTCCAGATCACATCCACCCACTCTCAGGGGTGGCACAGGCCTCTGCAGCACCCCCTCCCCTCATCATCCCAAGAGTGCCATCCTGAGCAGGATCTTTCTGAAAATGATGCTGGTGGAGTGGCAGTCACTGGGGCAGAAGAGGCCAGACCCCAGAAAAGCACCTTAGGCCCCACCCTTCTTCCAGCCCAAGGCTGGGGGCTGCAGCCACACAGAACAGCCACAGCCTTGGGAGAGCCCGAGCCAGCTGTGCTCCCCGTGGCGGGCGTCCAGGCCGGCCCCTGTGCTGCTTGAGCCCTAATCAGCGCTGCGCAGAGGCCTGAGCGTGTCTAATGGGCCTTTAATCAGCGCCGGGGCTGACACCAGATTACAGTGTTTATAATGCGCCGCGAATCTGTGTGGAGCTGACAGAGCTCCCCTCCTCCCCAGGAGTCTGCAATCAGCCTCCTCTTCAGCCCAGGCTGCTCCAGCCTTCCTTTCCTGCCTGTGGCTGGCTCCAAGGGGCCTCGGTTGCTTCCAGGTGCCCCCTTTACCAGCCCCAACCTCTGGAGTTTGTGTGTGAAGCTGAGCCCAGCAAGAGGGTGGTCCCCAACCTATCAAGACTCCTGGCAGTCCCTCTCCGTGGACAGCCTCCACAAAGACTGACCAGCCTCCCTTCCTGGTCCCATCCACCCCAGGACTGGGAGGGCACCAGCCACAGGGCAGGCCCTCTATATGGGACCATGAAGAATGAGGTCCCTGTGCCTGCTCCCCTCCAAATTTCAGTTCTCTGTAGCACCCATGGTAATAATGAGGCAGCAGGGACTTCCTTGGTGGTCCAATGGTTAAGACTCCACTCCCAGGGCAGGGGGCACTGGTTTGATCTCTGGTCAGAGAACTAAAATACTGCATGCCGCACAGTGCAGCCAATAATAATAATAATAGTAAGGCATCAATAAGCAGGAAGTGCAGGCACTATTACATCCCGCATTTCTGTGGAAACAAGAACCAAGGGGTGGAAGTAGCACAGTAATAAAGAGCACTGGTCCCAAGAGTCAAATTGCCTGGTTTCAGACCCCCGTGCTGCCTCTAGCCAGTTGTAATTCTGTGCCTCAGTCCCCTCATCTGTAAAATGGGGGTGTTGCTGTGTCAAGTATTCATCATTACAACAACAATTGCCACCAATATTTACTGAACTCCACAACAGTTCCAGATACTGCCCTGATTACCTTATTTGGATTATCTCAACAACTGGAAATTATTTTTCTTCTCATTTTACAAATGAGGAAACTGAGGCACAGAAAAGTAAAGTACTTTGCACATGGCAAAAATCAGGAACTGAGTCTGATTTCCCACCCTTGCTCTTAACCACTAAAGCATACCACCTCCCTGCCAACACAGGACAATTCAATAAGATAATACATGTATACAGCATGGCATCTGGCACGTACTGAAACTCAATAAACGTTAGTTGCTATTAATACTTCTGTTATTATCAATTACCCAAGATTTCACAGCCAGAATCAGACTCAGATGAACCTGAAAAGGTCACTCAGCTGAACCAGCTGGTGAGTGACAGTAAAGGGAATTTGGAAGGTCTGACCACAAGCCCCTCAGGCCACGGGCACCAGCTGGTGGCAGGAAGCCCCGTCTCCCACCTGTCTGCCTGGGTATCCACCTGCCCTGTTCCCCTGCTCCACCCTGTGCAGTGGGGTGCCAGAGGCTCACCATTGACAATGGTCCGGCGGGTGATCTCCCACAGCACCAGGCCAAAGGCCCAAATGTCCGTCCACTTGTAGGATTCGAAGCAGTCGGTTCGGATCTGCTCTTCCAGCACCTCAGGGGCCATGTACCGCTTGGTGCCCACTCGCGGGTTGTTGCCAATGTCCAGGTAATCGCTACCCTGGGAGTGCATCACAGCCAGGCCTGTGGGCACCGGGCCTGTCACTGCTGCTGCTCACCCAGGCCCACAGATAGGGCGGCCCTGGGGAGGCTGGAATCCCGGCGTGAGGTGAGAGGGCGACAGACGGCAGGACACAGAGGGGCTGGCAACTGGAGCCCGCCCTGAGCTAGGCTGGGAGCCAGCAGCCACGGGAGAATAACTGTCCCTGTCATATTTGGCCTGCGTGGTGCTCTCTAGGCGTAGGAATCCGGTGAGATGTGAGTAGGCCAGGCAGGCATATATTTCAGAACTGAACCCCAACGCACGGTGACAGCGAGCGCTGTGGTCAGCAAAGCCGGGATGAGAACCCAGGTTGCTGGCTCCCTGCCCCTTTCTCCCCACACCTGGAGCCTGGCTGAAGTGGTGGAAGGAGTCTGGGCTTGAAAATAGTGTTCAGGCCGCTGGTGGGGTGTGGGGTTCTTGTGGAGGTGAGACGAGAACACACACACACACGTCTGTAAGTTTTAAAGTGCCAATCAGTGTACACACACACACACACACACACACACACACAGGTGAGATGAGAACATACACACGTCTGTAAGTTTTAAAGCGCCAGTGTGTATACACACCTCACCACTCCTCCACACACACCCACACACACCCCTGTGAGTTTTAACGCGCCAATCAGGGCACTGAAGCCAGGCATCCAAACAGGCGAAGGCAGAACCGCGTGGAGAGGAAGGGCGCACTGAGTCCACCCCCTGCCAAGGGCCCGCCCCTCCGCGCTCACCCAGGTCGGCGATGCAGCACTGCAGGTTGCTCTTGACCAGCACGTTGCGGCTCTTGAGGTCGCGGTGGGCGATGGCCGGTTTGCCCTGCGTGCCGAAGATCTCCACGTGCAGGTGCGCCAGGCCGCAGGCCGCGGACACAGCTAGCTTCAGGGCCAGCTGAGGCTCCAGTGTCTGCCTCTGCAGAAAGTCGTAGAGCGAGCCGTGCTCGTGGTAGTGCGTGATGAGCCACAGCTGCGTGCTCGAGTTGCGGGAAGTCATGTCCGAGGCGATAAAGCCTGTGGGCGGAGGATCAGGTGGCTCACCGCGGGGCTAGGGATGAAGGAGGCTGGACCAGTCAGGGTCGGGGCTGGGGAGACAGGCTGGAGAGGTCAGGGCAAAGCTGGGAATGGGGTGGAGGCTGGTCTGGCTTAGGGCAGAGAGGAAGCTGGAGTCAGAAGCTTGGGCCTAGCGCTGCTGGGAGCCCTTCAAGGTTAGGTCAGTGTTCAGAGGCGGGGTCGTGGGGCAGGGCGATGAGAACCCCGGGTCTGGCCCAGCGCGCCCCGCTCCATCCCCGCTTGCCTAGGATGTTGTCGTGTCTGAGCAGCACTGTGTTGTAGATCTCAGTCTCCCGGAACCAGGACTGTTCGTCTCTGGAGGAGAAGATCTTGACGGCTACGCTCTCACCATGCCACAGGCCCCGCCACACCTCACCATAGCGGCCCTTTCCTGATCCAGCAACCAGGGAGGAGGGAGGGGGGATCACATACTGGACACACAGAGCCTTTGGGCACAGTCACCCTCAGAAGAGGCCCCCCTCACAATGCTGCCCTGGCTCCGACTACAGAACCTCTGAAAATTCTGTTTAACTGAATTCAGACCCACACACCTCTGGCAGGCCACCTCCATTTGCCTCTTGCTCCACTCCAGCTCCTGTCCAAGGAGCAGGCACTGCCCCATCTCCAACCCCCTCCCTGACTGGCAGAATTCCTGTTCTGACCCAGGCCTGGCCCCACCTGTGACTCCCTCACCCCTCCAAGCTCACTGGGAGCGCTTGGTCCCCATCCCCTTAGCTCACCCACTGCTCACCCACACACTCCACCAGGGCGACCTGTCGAGCCACTGTCCTCTGCACCAGGAACGGGAGCCCTGAGCCGCTGCCCGTGGTACAGTCACTGTCCAGGAGGTCCTGGGAGTACCGAGAGGCTGCTGAGGGGCAGCCCCCACCCACCAAACCCATTTCTCCCTCCTCAACCTGGGCCCCACTGCCTCATCTCGCCACACTTCTCACTCACAAACCCCTCCCGCCCAGTGCCCAGCCAAATCTCTGAGTGCCCGCCACGTGCCTTT
This sequence comes from Bubalus kerabau, assembly GCF_029407905.1. NCBI lineage: Eukaryota > Metazoa > Chordata > Mammalia > Artiodactyla > Bovidae > Bubalus > Bubalus kerabau. Next base: position 94,545,363 of record NC_073624.1, on the reverse strand, counting down.
CTCAGCCACCTGCCACTCTGTGCCCCTCTGACTCTGTGGCTCCTGTCTACCCCCCACCACCCCGTGTCCCAGGCTCCCCCAGGCCCGCACCCCCAACATGCTGTCCCCCTGCTCAGATGGCTTCAGGATGAGGCTGGACTCGCCCAGCTCACTGTTCGCGCCCCGCTGCTTCTCCTTCCTCCACCGGACATGCCACAGGCCCAGGGCACCCAGGGCCACAAGCAGTAGAAAGGCCAGCACGGGGCCCAGGATCAAAGGCAGCTGGCCATCTCCTTGAGGCTGCTCCGGAGGAGTCTGGGTGGCTGGCGGAAGAGGGATACTGAGGCCCAGCTTCCACCAGGCCGGATGCCCCTCACCTTGCCGCTCTGCCAGTCAGACCCCGGGGCCCTGCCTCCCCCACCCTCCAGACCAGAGCATGAGAGGCAAGCAGGGCAGGGAGGGCAGAGTCGGAGAAGCCGGGGAGGGGTTTCCGGGGCAGCCGGACGTACCTTCTAGCGCCAGGGACACGTTGTGGTTGCACAGGGGGCTGTAGCAGCAGTAGTGGTTGACGAACTCCGTGGGGCGCGCCCTACAGACCTCTGGGTGCATGTTCCCGCAGCCCCGGTATTCCCGGAGGTGTCCATCCTCCCACACCAGCACGACTGTACACCAGGACCCCTGGCAGGTAGGCCCCTTGCAGTGTGGGTTCTCACACGTGCAGGTCACCAGCGGGCCCCGAGAGGGTTTCAAGGGGTCACCTGAGGGGTACACTGGAAGCTCAGCCACTCTGGGCCCAGCTCTCCAAGAGGAGCCTAACCCCTAAGTCTGCCCGACCGCCCCTCCCTTCTGAGCTCTCAAACCAGCCCTTTGAGGTCCCAGTCCTTTAGTTCCATCCTCAGCCTTCCCTCCAGTGACTTATCTCCACCAGAGGCAGCTGCCACCGTGAGAACCAGGCTTCTCTCCCTTCCCTGATCCTTGGACCTCCCCTCCCAGTTCCAGGCCCAGCAGGCCCCCCAGCCCCAGTGCTGAGAGCTCTCCCAGGTCTCCTCTGCCAACAGCCCCACTGTCTGAATCCCCATACACATGTTCCCACCCTGGAGTCTGAAAGAGCTCCAGCCTGTTGGTTTGGATCAAGAGGCTAGTACAGGAGGGTTGGTGTAGCTGAGAGTTCAGTCTCACTGAGCCCTGTCTCCCCAGTCCCTCTCCTCCCTGCTCCTCAGAGTCAGTCCAACAAGAGCTGAGCCCAGACAACCCTTTCTTTACCCCCTCAGGCCCCTGTTCCCTACCTGCTTCCCCAGTACTCACCCTGGGTCAGGCCCAAGGCTATCAGTAGCATCAGAAGCCTTCTCCTGGGAAGGTTCAAGGTCATGATCCCTGGAGAGGAGAAGGGGTGCAATAACATCTATGAAATGTGATTCCCCTCAGTGTTTTCAGCCACTGACTGTGGGTCCCTCCCACCCAGAGGAAATTGCTGGGAGTTTTTTTTTTTGTAGGGGGGGAGGCAGGGAGGCCTCCTCCCTGCGTCTGGCTTTGGGGCGGGGCCTGCAGGGGAAGTCCTGGTTCACTTCCCCATGGAAACCATCCTGTTAGGGGTAAAGGGTGGGGAGCCATGTTTAAGTGACTGAGAGCTTGGGGGACTCTCAGCTGTCCTGCCGCTGAGTGCAGACTGGAGGGCGCAGAGGGCATGGGGCTAGGGTAGAAGGAGCATCTCTTCAGCAGTCCCCCACCCCTGTCTGTCCCTGTCCCTTGCCCACCCCTTCCCAGCCTCCACCCCTGCCCACCCCTTTCCCAGTGGCCCCCCCCACTCAGGCCTGGCTGCCTCAAACATAAACAGGCTCCTGTCTTCACTTCCTGCCATTCAGGGTCCCGCCAAGCTGGGAACAGGAATCAAGATTGTTTAGATTGGGGTCTGGATAGAACAGGCAGGAGTCACGCACAGCAGGGAGCTCAGGACATGGTCTCAGGGCAGGCTGGAGTCGGTACAGGGTCTGCAGGAGCCACCTGGGGCTGCGACACCCCCGTGACGGAATCCTCGTACACCCTGTGAATCACAGAGCCCAGTTCCTTATTTCAGAGAAGATGGGGATCCAGGCTCAGCCAGGAGAGGAGGCTTGTCCAAGGTCAAATGGGGTTCAGTGGCAGTGCTAGGAGTACAGGTGTCCAGACTCCCAGTCCAGTGCTGCTTCTACTCCATATCCCAATCTGGGGTGACAGCCCATGTCTGAGCTTGTGGGGTTCTATCAGCCATACCAAGCCTGGACAGTGCCAGGACGCACTGTCTCTAAGGAACCTCCCTGCACCCTCATTAGACTATAAGATGTCCTCTCTGAGCCACTCCCCTTCTCTCTGTCCTTGAGGTCCTGGGAAAGAGTGGGGGTAGGGCCAGTGATGTGGAAGGGAAGTGAAACATACTTAGACATTGAATGTTTGACCTTCTGTGGTTGGTTAAGATTGACTTTTTCCAAAAGTTTGGTGGGGATTATTAGGGGAGTAATTCTGGTCTATGATAGTCCCATCTCAAGTCCCAGACTAGCTAGTGCTTCAGAAGTGACCCCCATCTTCATCTCTCAAAGGCTTAGAATGGAAAGATTAGGGCTGAGGCTGCAGAAAGAAGGACTGAGGTCAGACAGCAAGAAGAACTTTCTGAATGGTGGAGAGTAGCAGGTGTGTGCCTGGGGACAGAATGCCCAGGTAGGGGCAGCAGACATGAGGGAAGAGAACTGTCTTCTGGCGTAACATGGTAAGGCTGGAAGGCTGGGCATAGGGCCATATAGGCTGCAGAAGGCCCCTAGTCTAAGAATGATGCCAAATGAAGATCCATGATGCTGAGACTCTGAGGGCGGGATGACTGGGGCGTGGGGGGTGCTTCATGGGCCTTGCTGGCTGGTGGCAGCTCTGGTCTTCCTGCCTGGGCTTCCTCTGCCCCAGAGGCCCAGGGCTGGGGGAGGAAACGGAGCCCTGGTCTGCTGCAGCTGTGTCCCCAGCCTCTGCCTGACCTCCTGTCTCATGCCCCTCCCGCAATACAGTGGGGACTCTGGCAAGCACTCTGCAGTGGGACTGGTGGCCGGAGAAGGAACCCCAGACAAACTGGCTTTGCCCACTGGATGGGAATCCATCCTTGGCAGTCTTTGCTCAGAAAGCAGCTAAAGGAGAGGGGATGAAGCAAGAAGGAAAACGTGGCTAACAATAAGGATGATAGCCGGCATCCTTCTAGAATCCTCTCCCCATGCTTTCCCTTCTCTGTGCTCTGGTGCAGCCTCTCACTACACTATTAAGCAGCAGAATCATCTCAAGTGCTTCATTAGAAATGCACTCTCTTTGGTCTCACTCCTGCTCCAGATTCTGGTTCAGTCCATTGGGACCAGTAAGAAACATGCATTTTAAAAAATTTCCCCAGGGAATTCAGATCAGTTTGTGTGGGTACCACACTTTGAACTGGGTCCTATTCAACTCCATGCTGGAGTGGAGTACAGAGGGCAGGGATTCTAATTCCCATTCAGGGACCTCTCCCCAACCTGCTTCTACTGGAGAAGGGACAGAAAAGGCTAAACACTGGAGCCAAGGACTTGGAGATGCTGCAGAGAGAGGGTGGGGTATGGGCTTTGTTCAGGCCATCTCCAGCCTCTGGGGCCCAAGAACAGTGCAGGGAAGGCTTGGCAGCATTTGCAGAATCTACCTCTGGTCTAAAACTGGGAATGCAGTGAAGGAAAGCTGTGACTGTCCAATTTTTCACTGGGATCAGAGTAAGATTCAGTACAGGAGGATGCTGAGTCCAGATCAGTCCCAACTCAGAGATGACCCGGCATAATGCGCCCTGACACCTGACTCCAGCACAGACAGACTCCTGGGGACTGGTGGATTCCTTTCCCACCTAACGAAACTGCTTGAATGATCTCCTGCTGACAGAAGCATCACAGTTTTTAGCCAGAAATCACAAATGCTAGACTAATTTCAAACATTAACTTAACCACTGTGAAATTCTTAGTAATGAGTTAGCCTTCTCTGAGTACTGCTTATGTGCCAAGTACTGAACTTTGATGGATGATCTCATTTAATCCTCACGACAATCTAATAGGGAAACGGAAGCTGGGGGATGTTAGGTTTCTTGCCCAGAATCACCATGTGCGTCTTGATCGACTTAAATTGCTGGTAATACAGCCTCACTTGGTCATTTAATTTCTGCAGGTGTTTGGTGTTAGATAGGTCCCTCAAAGGAGGAAAAAGAGCCAGTGGGGGTTGCATCAACAGACTGCAGATGTCACCGCCTGGCACCCAATATGCATTTGTCTAGAAATCATCTATGTGCTACAGCCTTAGTCTTAGATGGGGAGAACCAGAGTAGGGGTGTGCTCAGAAAGTGGAGGTCAGTTTCCTTCTCCCCAGCACACCCGGGGGATTGATTTAATGAGCTCCCATGAGTAGCAGTTTCTCAGCACAGCAGTACTTTCCTGGGGCTGCAAGTGCCTTGCTCTGTGTACATCAACAGGTCTTACCCACACAGCAGAGGACCAGACTGAACTGCTCATGCTGGGTGGCCCCTTACCATCACAAAGTACTTTCCTCTGCATCACTTCATTAACCCTTCACAGTACTGGACTGGGATGTAGCATCAAGTAGGGAGTTTAGGATCTCAGACGGAATGCAAAGGCAGCACAGTGTAGCACAGGGGTCGGGTTGTCGTCTCTGGATCATATAGACCCAGGTTCAAATCCTGCTTCTACCACTTAGGGCTATAAGAGTTAGGGCAAGTTCCTTAACCTTTCCGAAGCTTCGGATCCCCTATAAAATATGAGAATAATAACAGTGCTCATTTCAAGACTTTCCTGGTGGTCCAGTGGCTAAGGGTCTGCCTTGCAATGGAGGGGACACAGATTCAATCCCTGGTCCGGGAACTAAGATCCCACATGCCTCTGAACAACTAAGTCCACTCACCACAACTACTGAGCCCACGGGCTCTAGAGCCCACCACAACGAGTTCACGTGCCTCAATGAAAAGATCCCATGTGCCACAATTAAGACCCAACATAGGCAAATAAATAATAAAAAAAAATTATAATAGTGCTCATTTCATAGGTATAAGTGTACTAAGTGGTACACCATAAGCACCTAACAAAAGTTACTCAAAACCCAACCATCCATGGAGCTTTGGACAAATGACTCACATCTGAATCTCTTTCGTCTTCTATAGGATGGACATAATAACACCTCTTGTCCTAGGTTGCGGCCAGGATTACTTGACAAAAATGTATTATACCTAAGTGTCCACATAGAAGTACTCAATAAATAGAGGCTGTTTTTAACCACCTGATGGGATGAAAGGACAAATAAACAGTCAGGGGCCAGGGATGTCAGACAGACGCTGACTTAGCCAGAAGCTGCCCATAGAGGGTGAGAGCTATTGTCTACTATCTCCCTGTGCTTAGAAAAGAAAAGAGAGGGTGGGTGACCAGTTCAGAGATGGTCATAACAGCACTGATCTCCAGGGCAGACTGAGAATCTGGGGTCCCAGACTGGAGGAAGAGTGGGGTCACCTTTGACCTGGATCCTGAAAGAAGTCCATGGCATGGGGGCTATGTGACCATACAGGGTTGGAGGTGAGGTTTGGGGGAAGGGGCCAGAGTGTCAGATTCCTGTAGCAAGACCTGCAAGGGCTGCTCTGGGAAAGATGGGCTTCAAGGAGAGGCTCAACAGCGCTGGAAGTGGACACCCACCCCCAGGTCAAGCCAGGAGCCTGGAAGGACATGTGACCCCCTTCTCCTTAAGTGAAGCAGGGTGGGTATCCTTCTGCCCATTTTATGGATGAGGATAGGAAACCAGCGAAGCTAAGTGGCCCCAGGAACAAAGTTTTCTGAATCCCAGTTCAGGTTCGATCCAAACCTCTGCAGTCTTAGGTGGGGTGATGGGCAGATGTTCACGGAGGGCGAGGGGCAGCTTGCCCTACAAGGAGCTGGGACTGACCCTACGGCCACCTCTCTGAGGGTCTCTCTGGGATCTGCCGTGGCAAAGGGCCCATTGGGGTAGGAGTCAGCTGCCCCCCTCACCGGACTTCGACTCACCTCTGGGCCTGCCTTGCGGTCGGCGGGGCGCGGACGTGCAGCAGGCGGCCTCCTCCCCTCCCCGGCGGCGGCCGCGGTCACACGACGGGCGCTGGACAGCGGGCCGGGGTCCGAGGTCCGGGCGCGGCCCCAGGCGGGGCTGGGGCCGGGGAGGGGCTCGCTCCGCGCGGCTGGCGCAGCGGCCTCCGGGGACTGGGAAAGGGGCCGGAGCAAAAATGTTTCTTATTCCAGCGTCTTCCTGCCTGGCCCGGCTCCACCACTCCCTCCTAATAAACCGTTTCCTATTGCCCAGCTAGCCGACGGCCGCCCGCTCGCCCCTATCCAGGGCTCAGGGCCGGACCCTCCCTTGCGCGCAGCAGCAGACCCCCTAGGGCGGCCTCCCCCTCGGCTGCCCCTGCCCCGGGATCAAGGCCGCGCCCCCGCCTCCAGCCTCCCACATCCGCCTCCCCGAGGGGGCGGGCCTTGGCCTTGGGCTGCAGGGGGTCTCGTGGGGTCCAGGCCCAGAGCCATCTGGGCCACAGCCGGGATGCGAGGCACCCTCCGTCGACCGGCCGGGGGAGGGGTGGAGGTGGAGGCTCCTCTCCCACCCGGAGCCTCTGAGGGATGCCGAGGAACCCCTGACGAGAAGCGGGCACCGAGGGAAGGACATGCGGGGTGGGCAGATGGAGAGAAGTTACCTGTCTTCCCACCCACAACTCCGGATTCTCGGCCTGCCTACGAGGCTCAGCAGCAAGGGCAGACTTTGGGGCTAGCAGCCTGAAATATTTTGGCTCCGCCCTCTGCCCCCCTCCCTCTGAGATTCCCTACATCGTCCAACTCCTTCAGCCTCCTCCCGGGGGCCCCTTCACCCCCTCTTGTTCTCTCCCCTCTTCCGCAGCCTCTATCTGCGCAGGGCTCAGCGCAGGGCAAACAGGCCCAGAAGCAGCAGCTGTGGGTCAGTGGTGACGGGTCTGAGTCCTTTTGGCAGCGCAGCTCAGTGACAGGGCCGCCTCTTCCCACCACGGGCGGCCAGAATGGAGTGAGAGGCCTTGGACTGCCCCCTTCGAGGCTGGCCCTTCACCCCACCAAATGGACCCCTAGATGTAGGGAGCCCCAGCTCCCTGGGGACATTGCTGGGACAAGGTGGAAAAGATGCGTTCGGGAGGGGAGTAGAATGGCTTCTCCCAGAGAGAGAAGCAAACCCTTCCTCCTAACGGCCTTCCCAGGGATCAGAGCAGTGACACTGTTGTCTTGCTTTGCTCCAACCACTGTGAGCAGCTTGAAGGCAGCACTCCACTTTATCCCTGTGCTATGCTTAGTTGCTCAGTCATGTCTGATTCTTTGCCACCCCCTAGACTGCAGCCCACCAGCCTCCTCTGTCCATGGGGATTCTCCAGGCAAAGAATAATGGAGTGGGCTGCATGCCCTCCTCCAGGGAATCTTCCCAACCCAGGGATGGAACCCAGGTCTCCAGTATTGCAGGCAGATTTTTTAGTGTCTGAGCTACCAGGGAAGCCCACTTTATCCCTAGCCTCTAGATTATCCACAAAGACTCTGAAATCTGAATCCGGACTAGTTGTGTAACCCTAGACCAGTGACACCTCTCCTAATTCTAACCCTCAGTCTCCCATCTGCTAAATGGGCATAATAAACAGTTCTGGTCTCATAGGGTGGCTGGGAGAATGAAGGGACGTGATGCTTATCTTGACTCATAGCAAAGACACTAGCTGACTGAGACTGACACAGGCTGGCTAAGCCCTCCATCCGAGAGTATAATTAAGTTAATGAATGAAAAGGCTGGGGAGAAGATGGCCTCAGAGCTAGGTGGAAAGACATGGGTGTTAGAAGCAGAACAGACTTCTAAGGTGTCTTGCTCTAATATGGGGATTCTGTAAGATGGGCCAGGACATCTCCTCCAGCCACCCCCTCCACATACACACCCTTTGACAGGAATAGAGGCTGGGGGAGACAATGACTAAAGGCTCAGACAGGCACAATTGTTGACTGTCCTCACTTCCTCCGCTGAAACCCTCCCCAGCCCCCACTCACAGCAGTTTCACAGCTTGCGAGCATTGTGAATTCCAGAACCAAGGCACACCCAGACTTCAGTGTCAGGGCAGAACTGTGTCCTGCAGCCAATAGGAAGTACTATGGGATTACAGTATCTACTCTTTCAGATTATAGTAGCTGCTTCGGCACTCTATTAGCTAGAGAACTGGGAGTGTGTCTGGTGTCCGTCCTTCATACCCACTCTCACCCATGCCTTGCTATGGCTTCTGATAAATTCTTCTCAATCCCAACCCAGCGATGTCTGTCCTGGCAGATGGAAGTGGGGGCTCCCCCAAGGAAAGCATTCAGTCTGAAACACACACTGGGAACAGAAACTTGGAGATGAACAAGAACTGAGCACCGCTGGAGAGAGTCGGGGGGTGGGGCGCTTTATCTAGGAAGAGCTCATGAGACAGATAAAAGGAGAGTAGGGTTTGGAGGAGGAAGTCAGGGTCCTATGGGGGGTGGAGGGAATGGCTGTTCCTCAGTGCTGGAGTCTCCCCGCCTCTTCAGAGCATGGAGCCTTCTGGACTTTGTGTTCTTTGGGGCTTCTGGGGGACTCTGTGCTTCCCCTCCCTGGGGAATACATCAGAGGAGGGATGCAGAGTTGGAAAAAGCGCTGGAGACTCAACCCAATGAGGAAAGGGAAAAGGAATTACAGACTGTGTCCAAGTCTACAAGAATTAATTACTCAAAAGGACCAGCTGTTCCTTATATTCAGTGAGGACAGAACAAAAGGAAACAGGCCTGAAGGGCTAAGACTTATATTTAGACATTTAGAAGGATTTCCCAGCAGTGTGTAAAGCTGAGGCCCGGAGATCCTAGGAAGGGTAGGTGGGGGTGACCTCTCAAGGAGATTCTCACCTATGGAAGGCAGGAGACGTGGGCATGGCATGAAGGCAAGGGATTGAACAGCCTGACATTTCAGGATCAGCTGAGTACTGAGTTCAAGCATTGCTTCTGACACTAGGGCAGGGCCAACTTTGTGGGTGTCTAACCTTTGCATCTTTCATGCAAAGATGGGCTCAATAAAGGACAGAAATGGTAGGGACCTAACAGAAGCAGAAGATATTATGAAGAGGTGGCAAGAATACACAGAAGAACTGTACAAAAAAGATCTTCATGACCCAGATAATCACAATGGTGTGATCACTCACCTAGAGCCAGACATCCTGGAATGTGAAGTCAAGTGGGCCTTAGAAAGCATCACTACGAACAAAGCTAGTGGAGGTGATGGAATTCCAGTTGAGCTATTTCAAATCCTGAAAGATGATGCTGTGAAAGTGCTGCACTCAATATGCCAGCAAATTTGGAAAACTCAGCAGTGGCCACAGGACTGGAAAAGGGCAGTTTTCATTCCAATCCCAAAGAAAGGCAATGCCAAAGAAGGCTCAAACTATCGCACAATTGCACTCATCTCCCATGCTAGTAAAGTAATGCTCAAAATTCTCCAAGCCAGGCTTCAGCAATATATGAACCGTGAACTTCCAGATGTTCAAGCTGGTTTTAGGAAAGGCAGAGGAACCAGAGACCAAATTGCCAACATCCACTGGATCATGCAAAAAGCAAGAGAGTTCCAGAAAAACATCTATTTCTGCTTTATTGACTATGCCAAAGGCTTTGACTGTGTGGATCACAATAAATTGTGGAAAATCCTGAAAGAGATGGGAATACCAGACCACCTGACCTGCCTCTTGAGAAATCTGTATGCAGGTCAGGAAGCAACAGTTAGAACTGGACATGGAACAACAGACTGGTTCCAAATAGGAAAAGGAGTACGTGAAGGCTGTATATTGTCACCCTGTTTATTTAACTTCTATGCAGAGTACATCATGAGAAACGCTGGGCTGGAAGAAGCACAAGCTGGAATCAAGATTGCCGGGAGAAATATCAATCACCTCAGATATGCAGATGACACCACCCTTATGGCAGAAAGTGAAGAGGAACTAAAAAGCCTCTTGATGAAAGTGAAAGTGGAGAGTGAAAAAGTTGGCTTAAAGCTCAACATTCAGAAAACGAAGATCATGGCATCTGGTCCCATCACTTCATGGGAAATAGATGGGGAAACAGTGGAAACAGTGTCAGACTTTATTTTTTGGGGCTCCAAAATCACTGCAGATGGTGACTGCAGCCATGAAATTAAAAGACGCTTACTCCTTGGAAGGAAAGTTATGACCAAACTAGATAGCATATTGAAAAGCAGAGACATTACTTTGCCAACTAAGGTCCGTCTAGTCAAGGCTATAGTTTTTCCTGTGGTCATGTATGGATGTGAGAGTTGGACTGTGAAGAAGGCTGAGTGCTGAAGAATTGATGCTTTTGAACTGTGATGTTGGAGAAGACTCTTGAGAGTCCCTTGGACTGCAAGGAGATCCAACCAGTCCATTCTGAAGGAGATCAGCCCTGGGATTTCTTTGGAAGGAATGATGCTAAAGCTGAAACGCCAGTACTTTGGCCACCTCATGCGAAGAGTTGACTCATTGGAAGACACTCTGACGCTGGGAGGGATTGGGGGCAGGAGGAGAAGGGGACGACAGAGGATGAGATGGCTGGATGGCATCACTGACTCGATGGATGTGAGTCTGAGTGAACTCCAGGAATTGGTGATGGACAGGGAGGCCTGGCGTGCTGCGATTCATGGGGTCGCAAAGAGTAGGACACGACTGAGCGACTGAACTGAACTGAACTGAACTGAACCTGTGCAGACCCACAGCGCCCTACACTGGGTTTAATGCACTGCTGTTGCCATCTTAGAATTCTTACTCATGTTTGAACAGAAAGCCTAGAATTTTCATTTTGTACTGGGCCCTACAAAGTATGTGGCCAGTTCTGCACCAGGATGAGTAGGAAAGAAAAGCCAAGCGTAGGAGGTAGGGGTGGGTGGGTGGGTGGGGGGTTAGCAGAGGGTAAGGTGGGTTTGGTTTCATTTTAATTGTAGAGTGGGAAATTAAAGTCAGACAACCTAAGGATTTTTCAAATGTGAGAGACATGGAAACATTAGAGCAGGGTACCAGAGAAGGAAGAACTGTGGGTCTCTTCACAGAAGTGGGGTGATCCCTGTGGATTCCATTTTTCCACCTGCTCAGCACATAGGAGAGAGTCTCAGCTCTGTGGGCTTCAGGGAGAGGATGTTCCTCTCTGGGTCTCCTCCGCTGAGGCCAGAGGCACCATGGAGTCCTGGCAAGAGCGGTAACCCTGGGGAAGTGGGGCCTCAGTGCCAGCCTGACTTGGACTGGATACCCCCAAAGGCTTTTCCCAGCTGTGTGCTGTTTTCTTTGATTCTAAGATTCAGAAAACCGCCTGCTCCCAGGATCTGACATCACAGCTCAGGTGAAAAGGCAGTTTGGCCAGTGCTAAGTTTGATGAGGGTGGGGCGGCCAGAGCTCTGCCCGGCACCTCAGGAAGAGGCTGGCAGACAGGGACCACAGTTTGTCACTGAGTCACCTTCCTCTTCCTCTCCAGCTCCTCCAGGATGTCCTCAGGATGGCTTTGTCCACTCTTTGCCCACCCAGAGCCAGAGCCCCAAAGATGACTCATCTCAGGAGAGAATCTCTTAAGAAACAAGAGCACATTAGGGCAGGAGTTTGTGACAAGATGGTGCCCGCACAATGCCAGGGGGACTGGGCTCTGTTAAGAGGCTGCCCCCGCACCATCTCTTGACAGTCCAGCCACCTGTGGATTGCCCCTTCCCATGAGCCTCCTTGAGGATGACTCTCCTCCACCCAACTGCCCATGTTGGAGGACAGCATCCAGCCTCAGAGTTGGAGGCCCTGTGTGTGAGCCTCAGGTTCCATATCTGTATGAAGGGGATGCAAACTTTGTCTCTACCACATTCTCCAAATAAAATCAAAAGACCCAGGACTTCCCTGGTGGTCCAGTGGCTAAGACTCCATTCTCCCAATGAAAGAGGCCTAGGTTCAATCCTTGGTCAGGGAGCTAGATCCCACGTGGTGCAACTAAGATCCAGTGCAGGCAAATTAATTAAAAAAAAAAAAAAAAAGGCCTGTAAGCTTCCTTTTCCAGATATAAAACCCTCACAGACACCTGGTTTTCAGAGAGGGGAGCTGAGCTGTGGGGCAAGATAAACAGCATGAACAGAGAATCAGGAGGGTGGAGGCTTGGCTGTGTGGCAGGGAGGTGAATTTCCTTACCTGTTCAAATACCAGGGCTAAAAGTTGCCTCTTCTATGAATAGCACTCTGAGGGGTTGTTGTATAGATGAGTGTAGAGCCACTGCACAGGACTTTGAGGGATGAGGCAGCCGTTCTGAAAATAACTCAGGAAATTCCAAATAAGCACCAAGTAAATATGTTTTCTTTTTTAATTCTGCAGAAGAGTTTACCCTAAGAAGCGACTCTCATCCCCAGGCTCTCCTGCTGGGGCCAAACCCTTCCCAAAGCTGTGTAGTTCTCTGACAAGTACTTCGATCACTCTAAATAATATGCATACACTTCATATCTCTAGATTTTTTTTCAAGTTTGTTGAGGTATAACTGGCAAATACAGTTGTAAGATATTTAAAGTATAAACACTGTAAATCAACTATACTTCAATGTTTTAAAAGATGCAAGATTTTTTTTAAAGATATTTAAAGTGTACATCATGATGATTTGATATACATACTCATTGTGAAAGGATTCTTCCCATCTAGTTAATCAACACATCCATCACCTCACATATTTATCTTTTATTTATTTCTTCTTTTGGTGAGAAGTTTTTTAGGTAAGTAAAATTTAAGTTCTATTCTCTCAGCTAATTTCAATTATCCAACACAGTACTAGGAACTGCAGTTGTCTCTGAGGGAAGGGTCCCTGTGCCCACTGTGCAGAAAACCCAACTCTGACAGCGGGAGTTTGCAGCAAAGTAAGGAATTATCGCAGGGCACCAAGCAAGGGACTGGAAGACAAGCCTCCCACTTGGTCTTTGAGTGAGGGGTTTTTTAAGGGGAAGAACAAAGAGGCTGGGACTAATCATCATCTTGTGACAGTTCTGTGACATTTCTTAATCGTAGTATTGAGAATCAGCATATCTCTGGTTTATGATTCTCTGGCCAGGTGGTTCATGGCTTTGGGGTTTGTTAGTTCATCTTGCCCTGGAGAAACAACCTGAGTTCGTACATTAATGATGGTATTTATATTAGCAATTTTAGTCATGAAGGATGTTATCAGCAACAGCAATTTTAGTCATCTGACTGGTTGATTGGTGTTCAGTTATCACAGGGTTGCGGTCAGAGGGGACAAGAAAGGGAGCAAGTTTCGGATAAAGAAATTGCTCATAAACTTGGTAAGGGAACTCTGTTTTGGGGGCCTCGGTGTCACAGTTGCCATGTTACACATTAGATCCTCAGACCTTATTCACCTTAGAGCTGAAAGTATGTATCCTTTATCAACCTCTCTCCATTTCTCCGCCCCTCCACTCTCACTTTTTATGAGTTTGACTTGCTTTTAGATTCCACATGTAAGGGATCCCATGCAGTATTTGTCTCTCTGCTATCTCTAGATTTTAAAGCTTCAGAATTAGGTCACTTAGGTTCTCTTCCTTCTAATTATTGATAATATGTTATTCTTTTTGTAAATTTAACAATATACCTTTGTGCTTGGTCGCTCAGTCCTGTCTGACTCTTTGCAACCCCATGGACTGCAGCTCACCAGACTCCTCTGTCCATGGAGATTCTCCAGGCAAGAATACTGAGAGGTTGCCATGCCCTCCTCCAGGGATCAAACCTAAGTCTCCCACATTAGAGGTGGATTTTTTACCATCTGAGCCACAAGCCAAGCCCAATATACCTTTAGTTCCTGTTCTATTTGTATCACACAGTGTCTCTTGACTCTTCAATACGTCAGGAGAGTGAAGCTACAATTTTGCCACAATAAAGGAAGATGTGGGGACTTCTCTGGTGGTCCAATGGTTAAGACTCCATGCTTCCATCGCAGAGGACGTGGGATCGATCCCTAGTCGGTGATCTCACATGCTTCATGGCGTGGCAAAGAAAAAAAGGGGAAGATGGGTCCACTGATTTTGGTTTGGGAGGATGTTCCATTGAAACTCAGGACATGAAGATACCCGGCGGGTCTGGTTGAGCGTTTTGTATGCCACAGGAGTTCCCAGGGCATCGAGGCTTTTGCCCACTCTAAACAGAAGCAGGGCCTGAGTTTGCTGGAGTGAGGGTAGGCAGAGTTGCCCAGCAAGGGGAAATGGGCCTGCCAGGCTCTTGAGTGGTATTAAGGGGATCCTTGCTGCCAGAAGGGAGAGTCTGAGGAGCTAAGGGAACCATTCCCAATGGGGAGGGCTTGGTATTTGTACAAGGAGGGGGGTCTCTAGGAGAAGGGGGAGTCCTCTTTGTACAAGGAGGCTGGGAGAGAGATTGTTTGAAAGAGACGCCAAGTGGCTGGGTGAGGCCAGAGGCCAGCGGGACTTCCTTCAGCTCCCGCCACTCGGGTGGGTGGGACCGGATTGTTGGAGCGGGACACAGGAATCTGCCTTTGTTTCCAGCTGGAGGGGAAATGCCACAAATCCTGCCCCTTTCCTACCCCTTCCAGCATCCGTGCCCAGACGCTGCCCTTCCCAGCGCCAGGGAGCCTGGCACTGAGGGTTCCCAGCGACCTCTTGTCTCCAGGACTCCCTCATCTGCAGGTTCTGCCCCTTGTTCTCCAGGGCAGATCCCATATGTAGGACGAAGGGGAGGGGCGTAGCCAAGACTGATGTGGAGGAAATAACCATACAGCTGGATTTAGGTTTCATCTGCCCACCTCTCTCCTTCCCCTGAGAGGACCATGGATTTCACAGTTGAGGAAGGTTCCCAGGTCTGTGGGGAGGACTTGAGGGTCAGGCTGGGACCTCCCTCGACCCCCCAACTCCCGCTCCCCACGGTTAGACAGACTCTGCAGCCTCCACCACAGTCACACAGGCCAAGTGTGGAGCCAGGTGGCTGGGGGACCACAAAGTGTTGGGGAGCAGTGGGGATCAGAAGGGGAGGGGTGGGCCAGGAACCTCAGGGAGTAGGGGGACCCTGCCTTTATTTTTTCCTTTGTCAGTGAGCAGATGTGTTTGTGCAGCTGTGTGATAGGGTGTTTATGTGTGCTTGTGTGGGTGGCTTCTCTGTGTGTGACTAGGAGTTTGTGGACCAATTGGCCTGTGTATATTTCTATGCCTGTGTGCCCACAGGCCCCCGTGGCCCCGGGTGACTGTGTGTCCACATGCGACATTGCGTGTGTGACTACGAGTGATGCAGAGTCTATCCAACCCCATGCCTTGCATGCAAGTATTCCCTTCAGGTGTGGTGTCTTCCTTAAACATGGGAAGCCATGGGCCCTCTGAGGCAGAGAGAGCATGACTGGCTGGTGACTGGTGGGGTGGATGATACATAGAAGATGTTTTCAACCATTTGGAAAATAGGACAGCTGGAGAGGAGGGAATCCTGTCCAGGTGCCCCAGGTAGGGAAAAGCGGGACAGAAACCAATGAGCCCCACTGGTCTCTCTGTTATTTCTGAAATAACCAGGGACACTGCCACTCCTGCAACCAGGGCAGCCCCTGAAAAAAAGAGGGAGATGATAACGGCCCCTCTGAGCATCCCAGAGAAGGGTCAGATACAACTTAGCCACAGAACAAGCATCCCAGGCCTTGGTGGAACCTATACACATTCATTGAACCTGTATGGGTCAGGCGCAGAGCCAGGGGTGAGGAAGACAGACATGGTTTGTGCCTTTGCAGGACTGAGGGGAGGGTTTCCCAGGAGTCCCCACAAGCCTGGCTGACATCCCAGTGAGGACAGTCAACCTGCAGTCCTCTCTGGAGGAGCCAGTCTGCCAGGCTGGTGGGCCATGCCTGCTGCAGTGTTGGGAATGGGCTTAGGCTGCAGAGCTGCCTGTGGGAGAGCAGGTCTGAGAAGGTCATCTAGGAGAAGTGTGTGTTCTCATTCAAGGGCCACCAGAATAGTATCCAAGACTTGCAGGGGAGGCCATGGGGTTCCAAGGACACATCCACTGCCCCCCTCCACGGAACTTCCCCCTCGGCCACTTCCTTACCCATTGCCGCCCAGCGCAGTAACAAAAGCTGCTGTTTACCAGGTGCTGACTGTGAGCCAGGCCATGCTCTATGCCTGGCGTGCCTCCCGCTGTTTAGGCTGCACAGCAACCCTGGGAAGTAGCGATTGGATATTATCACCATTGGATGTTACAAAGGAGGAGACCAAGGCTGGAGAGGACCTGGTCACAGAGATAAGAGGCCGGGCAAGGAGTCAAACCCAGGTCTGCGGGTCGCAGCAGGGCGGCTCTGATGTGGCCTGTGTTCTTTATCGCCAGGGGCCTTGTCCTGGGCTCCTTGGCCTCTGCTGGCGGGGGCTCAGTTGGGAAGCGTCAGGAGCCCGGCTAAGGTGTGGAGAAGCTGGGATGCTAGTGGACGGGTTGACTCAGGGCGGCACAGGTAGAGTGGCCCACTAGGCTTCTTTTCTCGCTGGTGACCTGAAGGGCTGTCAGGAGCTGCTAGAGGATTAGAGAGAAATGGCTTGACCTGGGACTCTGGCTTTCTAAGACCCACTTGACTTCACATTCCAGGATGTCTGGCTCTAGGTTAGTGATCACACCATCATGATTATCTGCGTCATGAAGATCTTTTTTGTATGGTTCTTCTGTGTATTCTTGCCACCTCTTCTTAATATCTTCTGCTTCTGTTAGGTCCATACCATTTCTGTCCTTTATCGAGCCCATCTTTGCATGAAATGTTCCTTGGTATCTCTACTTTTCTTGAAGAGATCTCTAGTCTTTCCCATTCTGTTGTTTTCCTCTATTTCTTTGCATTGATCGCTGAGGAAGGCTTTCTTATCTCTTCTTACTATTCTTTGGAACTCTGCATTCAGATGCTTATATCTTTCCTTTACTCCTTTGCTTTTCGCTTCTCTTCTTTTCACAGCTATTTGTAAGGTGGTGCTAGTGGAGGTGATGGAATTCCAGTTGAGCTATTTCAAATCCTGAAAGATGATGCTGTGAAAGTGCTGCACTCAATATGCCAGCAAATTTGGAAAACTCAGCAGTGGCCACAGGACTGGAAAAGGGCAGTTTTCATTCCAATCCCAAAGAAAGGCAATGCCAAAGAAGGCTCAAACTATCGCACAATTGCACTCATCTCACATGCTAGTAAAGTAATGCTCAAAATTGTCCAAGCCAGGCTTCAGCAATACGTGAACCGTGAACTTCCAGATGTTCAAGCTGGTTTTAGAAAAGGCAGAGGAACCAGAGATCAAATTGCCAACATCCACTGGATCATGCAAAAAGCAAGAGAGTTCCAGAAAAACATCTATTTCTGCTTTATTGACTATGCCAAAGCCTTTGACTGTGTGGATCACAATAAATTGTGGAAAATTCTGAAAGAGATGGGAATACCAGACCACCTGACCTGCCTCTTGAGAAATCTGTATGCAGATCAGGAAGCAACAGTTAGAACTGGACATGGAACAACAGACTGGTTCCAAATAGGAAAAGGAGTATGTCAAGGCTGTATATTGTCCCCTGCTTATTTAACTTCTATGCAGAGAACATCATGAGAAACGCTGGGCTGGATGAAGCACAAGCTGGAATCAAGATTGCCGGGAGAAATATCAATCACCTCAGATATGCAGATGACACCACCCTTATGGCAGAAAGTGAAGAGGAACTAAAAAGCCTCTTGACGAAAGTGAAAGAGGAGAGTGAAAAAGTTGGCTTAAAGCTCAACATTCAGAAAACGAAGATCATGGCATCTGGTCCCACCACTTCATGGGAAATAGATGGGGAACCAGTGGAAACAGTGTCAGACTTTATTTTTCTGGGCTCCAAAATCACTGCAGATGGTGACTGCAGCCATGAAATTAAAAGATGCTTGCTCCTTGGAAGGAAAGTTATGACCAGCCTAGATAGCATATTGAAAAGCAGAGACATTACTTTGCCAACAAAGGTTCGTCTAGTCAAGGCTATGGTTTTTCCTGTGGTCATGTATGGATGTGAGAGTTGGACTGTGAAGAAGGCTGAGCACTGAAGAATTGATGCTTTTGAACTGTGGTGTTGGAGAAGACTCTTGAGAGTCCCTTGGACTGCAAGGAGATCCTACCAGTCCATTCTGAAGGAGATCAGCCCTGGGATTTCTTTGGAAGAAATGATACTAAAGCTGAAACTCCAGTACTTTGGCCACCTCATGCAAAGAGTTGACTCATTGGAAAAGACTCTGATGCTGGGAGGGATTGGGGGCAGGACGAGAAGGGAACGACAGAGGATGAGATGGCTGGATGGCATCACTGACTCGATGGACGTGAGTCTGAGTGAACTCCGGGAGCTGGTGATGGACAGTGGGGGCCTGGCGTGCTGCAATTCATGGGGTCGCAAAGAGTCGGGCACGACTGAGCGACTGAACTGAACTGAACTGGGATTCTGGCTGCCCTGGAGATGGCCAGGGATGGAGAGGTGGGTATTCTTCAAGGTGGAAAGGCTCCCTCTGCTGGAAAATGTTGTATGACCTGTGGCCCAGGTATGACTGCCTGCCCATGGAACCTCCCAGCCCAGACCTACCCCAGGCCAGCCAGCTGGGAGCGAGAGCCACGGCGGGTAGTTCTCTGGCCCCAAGGATGCCATGGTCACCCCTGCACATTCATAAAACTCAAGCCAGTTAGAAGTGGGAGGGAGAGTCTCAAGAGAGCCAGGGAGCCTGGGCTGTGGGTGGGGGTGTGTGTGCTGCAGTGGAAGGGACATGGGATCCAGAGCCCACAGACTTGAACTCCAAGTACCACTTAGCCACTTACCAGCTGGTGACCTTGGGCAAGTAGCTTAACCTTCACATCGCCTCAATTTTCTCAGCTGTGAAAGAGGAAGGTTGCAAGAATTAGGCCAGGCACAGGCTTTCCAGCTTGCACTAGTGGGAAAGAACCTACCTGCCAATGCAGGTGCCATAAGAGACTCCTGGGTGAGGAAGATCCCCAGAAGAGAAAATTTTGCAACCTACTTCAGTGTTCCTGCCTTGAGAATCCCATGGACAGAGGAGCCTGGTGGGCTGCAGTCCATGGGGTTGCAAAGAGTCAGACACGACTAAAGCAACCTGGCGCATGGTACAGACGGCTGCATTTGCTCATCTAATTCTCACAGCAGCCCTACATGCTAATGTTACCTCCACTCTACACATGAGAGTCTTGAGGCTTAGAAAGTCCCTATAACTTACCAGAGCCCAAAGGCAAGCTCCTAGGCTGACGCATGTAACCCCATGCTGTTCCAAGCCTGTCATGTGGTTCCTCTCCTGGCTGCAATGCCCAGTGTCAGTGCCGGCTTCTTGGGCTTTGATTTCAGCAGCGGTTGAAGAGGAAAGAACTCTAGCTCCATTCTGGAGGCTTGGAAGCAACTCAATCAAACTCGGTTCTGCAAGACCCTTCCATCGCACTTCAGCTCTTGGCGGCACTTTACAGTATACAGATCCTCTCTGCCTTCATTAGCCAATGCATCTTTCTAATAATCCTGTTTGCCCCCAATTAACAGATGAGAAAAAGAGAGGTAAGAGAAACTTCAGTGTCTTATTCAGGATCACACAGGTAGGGAATGGCAAAATCAGCCTCGAATCCACTCTGGTCCACCAGTTTCTAGGAGAAATCACAGTCTAACCCTAATAGTTGCAGTCACCTCAGCATGGGTGTGTGTTTTCCTCTGTTTAAAGAACAAATTTGTTTTATTTGTTTTAAATTGAGGTATTCACATGTACACCCATGGCTGATTTATGTCAATGTATGGCAAAAACCACTACAATATTATAAAGTAATTAGCCTCCAATTAAAATAAATTAAAAAAAATAAATTAAGGTATAACTGACTACAATATTATATAAATTTCAGCTGTATAAATAGTGATTTACAATTTTAAAGGTTATATTCCATTTATAGTTATTATGAAGTATTGGCTATATTCCCTGTGCTATACAGTATTTCCTTGTAGTTTTATTTGATACATGGTAGTTTGTACCTCGGAGAAGGCAATGGCACCCCACTCCAGTGTTCTTGCCTGGAGAATCCCAGGGATGGGGAGCCTGGTGGGCTGTCGTCTATGGGGTCGCACAGAGTCGGACACGACTGAAGCGACTTAGCAGCAGCAGCAGCAGCAGCAGTTTGTATCTCTTAATTGCCTAGCCTTATCTTTCCCCTCCCACTTGCCTCTTCCCTTGGGTTACCACCAGTTTATCCTCTTTATCTGTGAGTCTATTTCTTATTTCTTATGCTAATTTGTTTTGTTTTATTTTTTTATTTTTCGCGCAGCATTTGTCTTTCTCTGACTTATTTCACTTAGCATAATGCCCTCCAAGTCCATTCATGTTGTTGCAAATGCCAAATTTTATTCTTTTTTATAGTGGTGCTCCCTTGTGTACGTATGTATATATGCATAACATATTTTTATTCATTCATCTTTTGATGGACACAAGAGCAGATTCAATTTAAAGTCTTGCAAAATTTGGTAATACATGACTAAAAAGTCAAAACATTTTGTGCAGAAGAATTGCAAATAATTTATGTAGATATTCCACCCCCAAGAGAAGGGAGTATAATTCTCCACTCCTTAAGTGTGGGCTCCGATAATGACAGTACAATATAGAAAGGCGAGCAGAGTAACAGCACAGTGGAGAAACCTGAAACAGCGCCTCAGCCAGGTGGTCAAGTCATGTTTATAATAGGATATGTACCCTGGACGTATGTAAAGAGAATGGCACATAACCTCTGTGGTCTTCTTCCCAAAAACCCACAACCCGGTCTATTCAGAAAAACATCAGACAAATCCCAGTTAAGGGTCCACCTACAAAATACTGACCTCAAAACTGTCAAGGTTATCGGAAACAAGGAAAATCTGAGAAACCGTCACAGTCTTTGGCTAAATGGAAGGAATCCTAGACAGACAAAGGATGTTAGGAAAAAACTAAGGAAACCTGAATTAAGAATTCAATTTAGTTCAGTTCAGTCACTCAGTCGTGTCCGACTCTTTGCGACCCCATGAATCGCAGCACACCAGGCCTCCTTGTCCATCACCAACTCCCGGAGTTCACTCAAACCCACGTCCATTGAGTCAGTGATGCCATCCAGCCATCTCATCCTCTGTCGTTCCCTTCTCGTCCTGCCCCCAATCCCTCCCGGCATCAGAGTCTTTTCCAATGAGTCAGCTCTTCACATGAGGTGGCCAAAGTATTGGAGTTTCAGCTTTAGCATCATTCCTTCCAAAGAACACCCAGGACTGATCTCCTTTAGAATGGACTCATTGGATCTCCTTGCTGTCCAAGGGACTCTCAAGAGTCTTCTCCAACATCACAGTTCAAAAGCATCAATTCTTGGGTGCTCACCCTTCTTCACAGTCCAACTCTCACATCCATACATGACCACAGGAAAAACCATAGCCTTGACTAGACGAACCTTTGTTGGCAAAGTAATGTCTCTGCTTTTGAATATGCTATCTAGGTTGGTCATAACTTTCCTTCCAAGGAGTATCTTTTAATTTCATGGCTGCAGTCACCATCTGCAGTGATTTTGGAGCCCAGAAAAATAAAGTCTGACACTGTTTCCACTGTTTCCCCATCTATTTCCCATGAAGTGATGGGACCAGATGCCATAATCTTCATTTTCTGAATGTTGAGCTTTAAGCCAACTTTTTCACTCTCCTCTTTCACTTTCATCAAGAAGCTTTTTAGTTCCTCTTCACTTTCTGCCATAAGGGTGGTGCTATCTGCATAATGGATTTTACTAATAGTAATGTATTAATATTCATCCATTAATTAACAAACATACTATACTTGTGTCAATAAAAAAAGATACTGGGTGTGAGGTATATGGAAAACTTCTGGACAATCTTCACAATTTTTCTGTAAATCTAAAACTGCTAGAAAAAAATTAACTTTACTTTTTAAAGAAGCTTGAAGTTTCAAAAAAAAAAAAGAATACTCGGTGAAAAGTCTCCCTTCTACCCTTGATCATCTGCTCAGTTTTCTTCCCTCCAAATCACCATGCCTCTTTCCAGGAGGGTTCCAGTGAGGCAGCATGGTTTGGTGTTAAGAGTCTGGCCCCCACAACTAGAATAACTGGCCCTCAGTCTTGATCTTTGTTGGTTTCTAGCTGTGTGACCCTGGCAGTTCCTTACCCTCTCTGTGCCTTGTGCCCTCAAAGCTAAAATCCTCATAAAATTATTGGGAGTGTTAAATGTATTAATGTATATAATAAGCATGTTATAAGTGTTTGCTTTTATTATTGCATATAAGTAAGCAAATATATTTATGCAACAAATATGCTAATAAAAATATCCAAAACTTGCAAATAAGGCACATCAAAAAGCACTAAGTGCCCTTTCAGAGTTATTTTAGATCATTGGCTAATAACCCCACCTATGGGTCAGCCGGGGGAAGTAACTGCTATATGATTTGCTATTGATTGACTAGTGTGCAGACTCTATAAAGAGGTTAACTTGTAGAAGATTGATGAATAGCAATTTTTTTTGCCTGGTAGGAAAAAAAAAAGTTATGGTTTTATTGCCAAGTAGGAATTAATTTCTTTGTATCTAACTTTGCAATCTTATTCAAGCATTCTTTTTCCTTCTGAATGTCAATAATAATTTTTCATTTCTTCCTTTTTTCTAAATTTATTTTTTTAGTATTATTTGTTTGGCTGTCCCAGCACATGGAATCTTGTTCCCTGACCAGGGAGCAAACCTGGGCCTCTTACGTTGGGAATGTAGACTCTTAACCACTGGACCACAAGGGAAGTCCTCATTTCTTCCTTTGATCCATCCTGCTGGTTTACTCATTAAGTAGTTAAATAAATCTTGGTTCTCACTACATATCTGTATTAGTCAAGTTTACCCTGGTGCAAATTTTGCTTTGACAAATAGTACCATGCCATATACACGGTCCTACCCTTTGGCTTTTTTCACTTAATACATCTTGAAGGTAGTTTCACATCAGGATATAAAGAGCTTCCTTCTCCTGTTTTGCCACTGTATAGAATACATCATATGGTTATGCAGTATTTATACTCAGAATCAATTTAGCCAGCCCCCTATTGATGAACATTTAGTTTTTTTCTGCTCTTTTATTGTTGCAAACAATGCTATATGAATAACCCTGTATACAGCCAGAGATAGTCAGAAGTGGATGGGAAGGCTGAAGGGCCTCTAGAGGGCAAAGGAGCCTAAGGGAGGGGCCTGGTTACCTGCTCCCAGCCCAGCCTAGCCGGTCTTCCCCTGGCTCTGTGTCAATCCGGCCTCCTCCTGTCTCTTCCTCTCCATCCTGAGCTCCTGGTATCTCCAGACAGGAAGGGACAGCCTTCGGTTCTCTGAAGACCTGAGCTCTGGCTTCCACTGAAAGCCAGCGGAGGGTGCCTTGGAGAGGAGGATCTTGGGGGCTTGGGGCCTGGGGCTGGTACTATCCCTGGGCTGGAGCCACTGAGGGCACATGCTCAACACACCCTGAGGGCTCTGGTAGGGGATGAAGACCCGGGGGCTGGGGACTTCCTGAGGGGGCTGGGGGGCTGGGGGAGGGGGCGGGGCAGTGCCTAGCAGCTCTGGTACAGACTTCCTTCGGGTTCCCAGTGCAGGGGGGTGGTCAGGGCACAGGGTATGGCAGGCGGTGGTGAGGAAAGGACTGGCCAGGCTGGTCGTGATGGTCACAAGGTGGTCCAGGACACCCCCTTCCTGAGGAGACTGGGCAAAGGGGAGGGTCAAGGTGGCCTGCAGTCGCTCTAGGAGAGACGGGGCGGCCTGAGCCTGGGCCACGAGCCCGGGCAAGGCTGGCCACTCAGGCTGATAATGCTGACTGAGCTGCTCTACTTGGGGCCGCCGCAGCAGCTGCCGGATCCTCTGCACCGTGTCGAAGCTGTCTGTCAGAAATGCCCACTCCAGGGCGGTCTTTCCCCGGACGGGATCCACTGCTGTCAGGTCAGCACCTGGGGGGTGGGGGGCACAGGAGTGTCATGGGGTGGGACAGGAATTGCTGACTTGCAGAAGGACAGATTCTTCAGTGGTAGGACTGATTTGGGTTAGTTGCAAAACCATAGTGTCTCATCCTGTTGCAGCTGGAAGCTGAGGATCCTCAGTGGCTACAGCCCAGGGTCAGTACCAGCCCCAGATTCAACTTCTGGTTTAGGACTGATGAAGAAATTGGAGTCCAGCGAGGGGAAAAGACTTCAGAGAGACCTACTGGGGGGATTTCCAAACCTGGTGTAGAACAGAGACCCCCTGAGCTAAGGCACTGACCAGAGGGATGGTGTGCAGGTTGCCCAGGATGGGGGGGTCAAGCTGCATCCCCTGGAGCAGGTAGGGGGGATCCTGCTGGTTCCCACTCCTGGCTCCTCCCTTCACCACCACACCCCCCTAATCCTGGGAAGCAGGGAGTGGCTGTCACTTTGAAACAAAGGAGAGGGTGCAGACCTTCTCACCCCAAACCCAGTCTGATGCAATGCGGAAGGGAAAAGCTGGAGGCTGGGGGTCCCCAGAGTGAACAACAGAGGGTAGACCCACCTCATGGAGTAATGAGGGTCTGAGACTCCACAGACCATGTGGACTTCACCCCAGAACAACTCTACACTGCCCCTATGTCTCAACTGCCCATCACTGCATCCCTGGAACCCTGGCTCCTCAGAGCTGGAAACCCAGAGAAGGCCATCGCTCTCATTACACTGGGTAGGCTCACAGAGGGAAGCTGTTTGCCCACAGTCACTCAGCTGGTGGCAGAGCTGGGATGAGAACTCAAGAATCTGGTTCCAGACTCCAGCTTTTTTTTTTTTTTTGGTATTAGGTTATCTAGCTGGTCCAGTTATCCTCCCAAGCTTTCTTTTCTGGGACCATCATTCACAGTGTAAACAGAGCTCTCAATAGCTGGACCCTTTGTCAGAAGCCCCAGCACACTCCCCCCAACTCCAGGAGGTCAGCCTGGATTGATCTTCCTTCTCCATCTCTCTCATTGCAACTATGACAGCAGGCAGTGCTGGTGGGGAGGGATGGGGGAGGGACTCGAGGCCACTGATCCTGGTCCAGACCCCATGCACCTGCCATGAGGAGGGCAGCGACACATTCCGAGCGATCCCGCATGGCAGCCTTCATCAGTGCGGTCAGTCCCCGCTGGTCCCGGCGCTCCAGGTCAAGGCCTGCATAGTAGTTGAGCAGGTGACTCACCAGAGACACGTGGCCTACAAGGCACCAAGGGCTGAGCTTAGCTACTCAAGAAAGGGATGACAAAGCCCCAAACCCACCCTCCACCCAACAAGGCAGAGTCTGTGGGGGGAGTACGTCATTGCAGACAGTGTGGGGCTATGGTCGGGTCTGGAGCAGGGGTTCTGATTAAGGATGGGGTTAGCAGCCTCTCACCTGCTTGGGCAGCCAGCATGAGGGCTGTGTCCCCTTCTTTGTCCTGCTGGTTCACATCCAGGAAAGGACAGCGGCTGAGCAGGGCCACCACACTTTGGAAACCATGGTAGCAGGCGACCATGAGACCTGTCTGGAGGAGGGGCAGCTCAGCCCCTGTGGTTTCCTCCAGGAGCTCCTTGGGGGCCCTGTGTCCTCTAATCCACAACTGTCTCAGAGATGTCCCACGTCCTGGGAAGACCCACTCTTACCGACTCCCTCCTGAGGACCCAGGCGATGGGTGCTGACCCTGAAGCTCACAGCGCCCTCGCTGCCCTGCAAAGCCCCCTGGGGTGGCTCACCCTCCCGTTGCCATCCACCTGGGTGGCTTCCTCTGGGGAGATCCCATCATCCAGCATGGCTTGCAGCTGGGCAGGGTCATTGCGGACACAGGCCCAGTACAGGGCCCCCAGTGTGCAGCTTGGGGTAGAGGCCTCACTGTCCAGGCAGGATGGGGCCTCAGAGGCGTCCAGCCCTCCCTTCTGCCAGGTCGGCTCCTGATCTTCCATCTTGGAGCCAAGAAGGTAATTGGCTCCTTCTCACGCAGTTTGCATCTATAACACAGGATGAGGGGAACAGTGTCTCCCTGGACCCCAGGAGGGATCCCAGCAGTTGTGACTGCCCAACTGGCCTTGGGGAGAGCTTTTTCTTGCTGGAGTCTTCGGTCCCATCCATCTTGGAGAGGGGACAAACCCCTGGCAGAGAGTTGCAAGAGTCTTAAGAGGACAGAAGTCCTTCACTATTAAATGAGGATCTTAGTGAGATTCAAGGAGAGGGACGGTCTTCTCTTTCCCATGGGACCTTACCTGGGGTTCGCAGGGTCCCTAGCAGGCAGTCACTGCTGGGGCCCAGCCTGGAGCCCACAGCATCCCCCAGACTCCTGGGAGCACACTCACCGAGTCTCTGGAGTGTCTCGAGATGGACTATCCGCCCCAGGAAGCAACGCTGGTAACAGATGGCTCGACTTAACGGAAAAAGCTGCCTTAAACACCTCGGAGCTGAGCTGGATCAAGCCGGGTTAGTTGAGGGGAGGCCGGTGGGGGGGGGGGGGGCAGGGCGGGGCCGGCGCTCTCCTGTCCAAGATGACAGAGACCCGCCCCCAAAGCCTGCCCAGAGTGGGCGGGGCCCGAGTCAGGGCAGCTCCGCCCCGCGGAGGCGGTTCTGGGAGTAAGCACCCCATCCCCTCCGACGCATTCAACTTGCGCCTTCAGGGGAGACTGGCTGGCTCAGAAACCGATCCTTCGATGGTGGAAGGGCTACGACGTCCCCAAACTCACTCGCAAAAGCTGAAGTCCCTTTTCCCTTGGTGGAGCGGGGTCTTGGTGAGGGGGTGGTGTTGGAAGAGGGTGATAGCGATGACATCTCACTCAACAGGGGCTGGAGCAGAGATGGGGGTTCCAGGCGTCACTCGGATCTATTTTTTGATGTTCTGGAGAAATTAAAGTATAAAGAATTGCTAATTAAGGGTACAAAAATTATGATATAGAAAGTTTACTGGATTAGTTTGTGGTGGTAAATTAAATATGAAATATTTAAATTGTGTTGATATCTAAATGAATTTATTTCATTATGTAAGCCGTTTATTTATAGTTATTTATTAAATTAATAATGAAGTATTGTTAAACCATTCTTTAAGTTAAATTACTATTAAATATCAAGTTTAACGAATTGGTTTTGGGCCTCGGGTGTAGAAAATGGAGCAAGTCATATTCCTCTGCTTATATCAGTCCAATTATAAGACTGTATAAGATCTCTCTCTTGTTTTACTTTACTTTATTTGGTTTATGTCTTTCATCCCTGATCCCCAGAGCCCATTCTCCTTTTCTTCACCAATTGACACAAATACCCTTGAAAATGTACATTTCATTGAAAGGTAGTGTTGATTTGTGTACGTTTTAACTAACACCTTGCTTCCCTTGTGGCTCAGCTAGTAAAGAATCTGCCTGTAATGCAGGAGACCTGGGTTCGATCCCTGGGTTGGGAAGATCCCCTGGAGAAGGGAAAGGCTACCCACTCCAATATTCTGGCCTGGAGAATTCCATGGACTCTATAGTCCATGGGGTCGCAAAGAGTCCGACACGACTGAGCGACTTTCACTTTCACTTTAACTGACACTTTGGATTGTGCTAAGCTCATTGTGTTTCTTCTCTTCACTCAGCGCTGTTTTCAGATTCTGTCCTTGTTGCAGTCCTTGCAGTGTATCCGTCAGGAGTGCCTTTGGTTGTAAGTAATCAAAAACTAACCTCAGCAGTGTGGTGGCTGCCACAGACTGACTGTTCAACATCCATCCAAAACTACAGATGCTGGAAAGCTAAAATGACACCCCCCAGATTCTTGTGAGCTAGGAATCTATGATTTATGTTCTGCTCTTGTGTGAGACATAAATTTGGAATACAGCTAAGTAGCATGGGACATCCGTTTTGCTGTCACAGATCATGATAGATGCTGGGGGATTCTGGTGAGTAGCTTCCTGATTCATCGGCTTCCTGTAGTAATGACTGTTGTTTTCCCCATCACAGGCAGAGGTCATGTGCCTCTCGAAGCTGGGAGTTGTTCCTGGACCTAAAGCCTGCTTCTCCATTTAAACTAGCCAGATTTATTTCTATTGTCTGTAATTGAACAGACACTCTGACACATGTGGCTTAAACAAATAGAGATTTATTCTTCATACGAGATAAAAAGTTCAGGGATAAGAAACTGTTGGTGTTGATTTAGTAACTTAAGATGTCAAGGTCTGGGATTCCCTGGCAGCTCAGTGGTAAAGAATACACCTACCAATGCAGGAGACAGAGGTTCGATCCCTGATCCAGGAGGATCCCACATGCTGAGGTGTGCCGCAACTATTGAGCCTATGCTCTACAGCCTTGGAACTCCAACTGCTGAACGCATGTACCTAGAGCCTGTGCTCTGCAACAAGAGATTGTACCGCAATGAGAAGCCTGCAAACCACAAGTAGAGAGTAGCCTCTGCTTGCTGCAACTAGAGACAAAGTCTGTGTAGTAACAAAGACCCAGCACAGCCAATAGATAAATAAAGAAAATTATATATATTTATATAAAGATGTCAAGGTCTTCTCTAGGAGTCTCTTGACTTTCCCTCATGGTCACAAGATGGCTGCTGTACCTATAGCCATCACAGAAAAATGTGGTGAATGCACACTATGGATTTTGTGGAGTAGCTGGAAGAAATCTACTAGATTATTTGTTAGACATCACTGATAGATAATGCAGTTCCTATCCATAACCTCCCATTCTCTCTAGTCACCTTTTAGTTAGGTAAGGCAAAGTAACACAATTTTGGCTAATGAAATGCAAGCAGCACTCTGATGGGTGAGGATCCTGGAAAAATCTTTGTTCTCTAGATAAAATATGTGCAGTGTACCTTTTAACTTTTCTTTCTTCCCTCATATTCCTGCTGCATAGAATTCTGTACAGTGCCTCCATTACATGTTACTTATCTACTCTTCCAGTGTTGGATACATACGTTGCCTCCAGCTTCATGCCACTGCAAATAATGCTGCCGTGAGCATCCATGTACATCTCTAGTTGTAGACCTGAAAAAGAGCTTCTCTGAGACTGCTAGATCATAGGACATACACATACTTATTGACCAGGTCCTGTCAGATTGCTCCCTATTTTGCAGTGTACTCACCAACAGTGCATTGAAGTATCCCAAATCTTTACCAACCCTTGTACTTATTTGGCCTTCTAATTTAAATATATATATATATTTATTTATTAATTTGGCTGCACTGGGTCTTAGTTGTGGCACACGGGATCTTTAGTTGCGGCATGCAAACTCTTAGTTGCCACATGTTCCCCGCCCAGGGATCAAACCCAGGCCCCTTTTATTGGGAGCACAGAGTCTTAGCCATTGGACCACCAGGGAAGTCCCCTTCGACTTCTAATTTTTGTCAATCTGATAGTACAGAACTATAAAGGGATATGGCTATTTTACGTTGGATTTTTCTGATTATTAACAAGTTTAGCATCTCTCTATGTACCTGATGGTCATTCTTGTTTCCCCTCCTGGGAATCACCTGTTGATAGTGTTGGTCCAGTGTTCTATTGGGTTTTCCTGTCTTTTTCTTATTGAATTTTTAAGAATTCCTTTTAATATTCTAGATAATAAACCCATTGTTTTTTCGGTTTTGGGTGTGGCAACTGTATATAAAACTTTCTGTTAGCTTTATCTGTTGTGAACTTTATTGATAGAAATCCTAAATTTTGATGTGGTTAAATTCATAAAAATTTCTCCTTATACTTGGTGCCTTCGAGTCTTGCTTGAGAAGAATTTCCCATTCCAAGATCACAAGGATCTTCATTTCTTTTATTAATCTTGCAGGTTTTTTAAGTATTTAGTCTTTAATCCATCTGGAATTTACTTTTATATGTGGTATGAGGAAGACTCTGTTATGAACTGAATTGGGTCCCCCTAAAATTCATATGTTGAAGCCTTGACCCCTTACTGTGACTATATTTGGAGATAGGGACATAATGGAGGTAATTAAGATTAAATGAGGTCATAGGGTAAGGTCCCCATCCAATAGGGGCCTGCTGTCCTTTTATTTTTTTAATTAAAAAAAATGTTTGGCTGCGCTGGGTCTTCATTGTGGTGCACGGGGTTTCTCTAGTTCCAGCGCTTGTGGCCTCTGTTGCACCACAGGGGTTACTCCTCGCTGTGCACAGGCCTAGTTGCCCTGTGCACGTGCAATCTTAGTTCCCCAACCAAGGATCAAATCCATATCCCCTGCATTGGAAGGCGGGTTCTCAACCACTGGCCCACCAGGGAAGCCCTGGGACTGCTATCCTTTTAAGAAAAGGAAGAAAAAAAGAAAAGGAGGAAAGGAAGAGACATCAGAGCACATCCCCTCTTTCTTTGTCTCCTTCTTCCTCCCCCTGCCACACCAGCCCCTGTGTAAGGACAGTGGAAAGGCCATGAGAAGATCCAGTGAGAAGACAGCCATCTACAAGCTGTCTACAAGAGAGACCTCTTACAGGAGACCAACCCTGCTGACATCTTGATCTTGGACTTCCAGCCTCCAGAACTGTGAGAAAATTCATTTCTATGGTTTAAGCCTCCTATTCTGTGGTCCTTTGTCATGGCAGCTCAAACAGACTAATATAAAATCCGGCCTTTTCTCCAACTAGTGAATAACCCCATCTCTTAAGCAATTCTCTTTCCCCTGATTTGTAGCATCATCTTTACCATCTATAAACTTTGAGTTCTCTTTAATGTTTCATGTTGTGTTTAAGTTCTCTTTTATCATTTTATTAGAGCTTTCCTCTGCTCATGCAACACTGATTTTCCTACATCAGTTTTGCAGTGTGTTTGACTACCTAACGGGGTGAGCTCTCCATCTTTCATTTCTTTTTCAAAATTGATTTTTATCTTTTCATATAAAATTACAAATCAGTTTGCTGAATTCTTTAGAAAAGAATTTGCCAGCATTTTGATAGGAATTGCATTGAATTTATAGATTAATTTGAAGACAGTTGACTGCTTCACAATGTTAAATTTTCTCCTCCACAGAATATAGTATATTTATTCATTTTCCAGGTTTTCCTTTATGTCCTCCGATAGTGTTAACTTTTTTTTCTTCTCCAGCACAGTCTTATACATTCACTGTTAGGTGGATTCCTAGATTCTTTCTAGTTTTTCTTGCTATCATAATTAAAGTCTCATGTTTTTGTTTTGCTTATTGTTGATGTAGATGCAACTTTTTCTTAGGCCTCAAGTATGCTGAATCAGATTAAGCACAATCCCCAGTTAATGACATATTCTCCTTACTGATGCCTGTATAGTCTGCTTTTATTTTATTCAGTTCAGTTCAGTTCAGTCTCTTGGTCATGTCCGACTCTTTGCAATCCCTTGAATCGCAGCACGCCAGGCCTCCCTGTCCATCACCAACTCCTGGAGTTCACTCAAACTCATGTCCATCAAGTCGGTGATGCCATCCAGCCATCTCATCCTCTGTCGTCCCCTTCTCCTCCTGCCCGCAATCCCTCCCAGCATCAGGGTCTTTTCCAATGAGTCAGCTCTTCACATGAGGTGGCCAAAGTATTGGAGCTTCAGCTTTAGCATCATTCCTTCCAAAGAACACCCAGGGCTGATCTCCTTTAGAATGGACTGGTTGGCTCTCCTTGCAGTCCAAGGGACTCTCAAGAGTCTTCTCCAACACCACAGTTAGTTAATTATTTTTAATAAAGCAGTAAGCACCCAGAATAACATCTCCAAGCAAAAGCTAGAACTTTACATCACACAACATAATATCCTCAATTACCCTCTGCCTCTCCCCACTCAAGGCAGCTATAATCCTGAATTTCATATCAATTATTTTGTTGCTTTCCTTGATATATTGTTTTATTGCATCTTTAGATATTCCTTCAAAGTATATACATTACGTATATTACACAGGTATAATTCTAGTATTGTAGTTTACAGGATGTAAACGCTGTGGTAGTCACTTGCTGTCTGCTTTTATCATTGAATAACATTTGCTAAGATTCACTCATACTGTTGCGTGGTGCTACAGTCCATTCATCTTGGTTGCTATGTAATACTCTACTGTCTGAATATGCCACAGCTATATCCTACTGCCCTATCGATGGATATTGGGGGTGTTTCCAAGTTTCTGCTACTATAAATTGTGCTTGAGTTTGCCTAACTCAACAACTGTCCTCAGACTAAAGTACATTCCTTGCTCTGTTTCCCTGAGTTTCTACCTTCCCTTAGATTTCAACCTAATAAATTCTTGCTCTCTGGCCAATTCTGGCTTTTAAATAATTTGCGCTTGTATTTTAACTAGCATTTTTACTGTTTTACTCAGAAAGATTAGCCCCGAGTCCAGCCAGTCATATTATTGGAAATAGAATTTCCTCTAATCCTAATTAAAAAATCAGTCTAATAGGAAAATGGGAAAAAGACATGGTAATTAATTCATAGAAGAAATACAAATGGTCAAAATAAATATATGAAAAGATGCTTCATTTCACAAGTAAGCAGGAAAAGGCAAATTAAAACAATAATGAAATATTACTTTGGACCATCATTTCAGCAAAAATTAAACGTTAATAATATTAAATGCTCACACTGTTGGAAGAATGTAAATTAGCGTAGTATTTTTGGAAAGTATTATGACAGTGTCTATCAAAATAAAAAATGTACGTTCACATTAACCCAGCACTTTGGGAAAGTGCCTTCCCAGAATAGCACTTGCATATGTGAACAAAGATATATGGGATATACTTTGCAGCATTATTTGTATGAAAATGTCAGTCATGTCCAACTCTTTGTGACCCCATGAACTGAAGCTTGCCAGGTTCTTCTGTCCATGGGGTTTCCCAGGAAAGAAAACTGAAGTGGGTATCCATTCCCTTCTCCAGATCTTCCTGACCCAGGGATTGAACCGGGTCTCTTGCATTGCAGGCAGATTATTCATATTAATTTTTAAAAATTTAGAAACAACTTTTAAATGTTCATCAGTAGAAGGGCTTGAAAAAATATGCACATGCAAATTTTGCCTTCATTAAAAAATAATAGGATACATCCATATGGACTGTTGTGAAAATATCTCTTAGATGTGTTAATTAAGAAGAAAAAGCCAAGGTAATATATATGTGGTATGTGTGTGCATACACATGCACAGTTGGCTACTTACATGTATGTAAAGGCCTGAAACAGTAGTTCTCAACATTGGCTGCACAGTGTAATTACTTGGGGACTTTTAAAAATAGTGGTACCTGGAACCACCCCAGAGATACTGAGGTAATTGGTCTGGGGCACAACTTGGGCAATGGGATTTAAAAAATCTTCCCATGTGATCCTAGTGTGCAGCCAAAGTTGAGAACTGCTATAAAGAATGGAGCTCATTAAAATGTTGGCGGTAAGGAACATCCCTGGTGGTCCAGTGGTTAAGACTCCACGCTTCCAAGGCAGGGAGGGTGGGTTTGATCCCTGGTCAGGGAACATGCCACACAATCCAAAAAAAAAAAAAAAAAAAATGCTGGCAATAATTAAGGAGGGGAATAGAAATGAAGTGAAAGGGGACCTTCATATTTTGTTTTTTAATGTTTGAATCTTCCACCAGGATAATTATTTCTTGATAACAAAAAGGGGAAAGAAAAGAAGCAGAAGTATTTCCTCCTCTTCTTCCCCAGCCTCTCCTGTATAGAGTTCATCATTCTTCAGTGCTCTGTTCTTCATGCACTCATACATTCATTCATTCATTCAGTAACTATTCACTGAAGCCTGCTTTGTGTCAGGCACACACTAGTTATCACACTAGTTATCATTAATCTTGTACTTGGCTGTTTCCCGCACCTGGGTCCCCTCTGTCTCCTGCATGTGGCACAGTGTCCACCACTCCGAAAATTCATTCACCACATTCATGTGAATTTCCTGAGTCTCTCCTTTGATCTGAAGCCCTCAGCACCCCTCAGGAGTGACTGTAGAGGGCTAGGAGCCTTTAACCTGTTTTGAGAGTCCCATAGCTAAAACATCTAGCTAGGTGAAAGGGGCTTTCACATTTTGCTTTTTCAATTCTCTTCCTTCCTAGAGAAAGTCTTAGCAGTCCAGTACACTCCACCCCTAGCCTCTTCAAGGGTCCTGTTTCTGCAAGGCCACTTTCAGCCAACAGGTGGCAGCCCTGTGCAGGAATTGGGAGAGCACACCCAGCCCAAAAGAATGGAGGCTACAGCAGAGGGTTCTGGGGTCAGGCGCAGGGGCAGGTCTTGGCAGGACAGGTGCACAGAGGGAGAGGGGTGGGGTTCCATTTTTGGCACAAAGTACAAAGGACAAGAGAATTATTTTTGTAGGTCAACATTAACCAACTGTTCTGGGTACCCAGGTTTGTGAGGTTTCTTTCCCCTTCCATCTGCAGCAGTGCCCTGTTTGGAGGTGTCCTCTCCAGGCTTTGTCCTCAGGAGGACTCTGTCCCTCCTCAACCCCTGCTCAGCACCCCAGCCTGGGTCTTGACTCTTCCTGCCTGTATATGTCTTTGCTGATAGAGATGATTATGGAGGTTGCTGGTTAACGTGTAAAATAAGGGTAACATCCTGGGTGATACACGGATCCTCTGTCAGGTACATTTCCTTCTGAAGTCTTCATGTGGCAGACTTAAGGATTAACAGTGAAGGAACTGTCCAGGTTATCCTGCTATTATCTCTGAGCTGCTGAGGTCTGACAAGAGTTTGCCAGAATGCTCTTTTCTTGCCACTCTGGTTTCTCTTTAGCCTGGTTCTCTTCACTGCCTTCTGTCTGGCTTCACTTTTTATCCATCCTTTCATCTTTTGATCTTTCTCATCTTATTGTCTGAGTCCTTCTTTTTATCCTTCTAACTCTCTCTCTTAAGTCCTGATAATATACATTGTTTAGAACACAAGCTGATTCTCTATCTCACTCTCTGACTGTCATGCCATATCTCCAGCCATCTAATCCTCTGAGCTGGGGTTTTCAGGAGTCTTGACTTGTGGAATTCAATCAGGAAAAAAAAAAAAAAACGGGGGAGGTTTAGGGAGAGCGCAGTTGCAAATTTGCAGAGAAAGAGCTCAGCAAACTCTTGGGTCCAGTCTGGAACACAGATCAGTCACCTGTTGGGAGTCAAATGTCTCGTCAGCTCCTCCTCTTCCTTTTTTCCAGAATCTTTCTCCAGCACCAGCCCCTCTACTCCCACCCTACATGCCTAGTGGCAGGTACAGCTAGGGCCAGAGGTCAGTAGGGAAATGGGCCAACCCCGCTTAAGGACTAGACATGGAATGGGACTCAGCAGGCTGGGGCGGAGAATGGAGGAGGTGGCCTCTGACCCCAGCTCTGGCCCCTTCTGGGGGTCCTGTGTGACCTGCCATAGGTCATGGCCCCTCCTCTCCAACCACAATCTACATCACAAAACCCACAGCTCGTAACTCACTGCCAACCAGGGAAGTCTGGGATTGATTTAGGGCCCCCTCTGATCAGTTCACCCTCACTAGACTGTGGCCCCTGGGGTGGGGGTGGGGATGAGGGTCATGGGTGAAGTTCAGGCAGGGGTATCCTGGCCCAGGACTACATCATACCTGTTGCACTCTTAGTGGATTTGTTGGGGGAGGGATCCAGGCACAGGAATTCAAGTTTCTCACCCACCAGCCCATCCTCTCTGGCTCAGCCCAGGGCCATACTGAGGGAGCAGTGTCCATAGCTTATTAGGTTTGCAGGGTCAGTGTCCTCAGGATTCAGGTCCCTGGCATCTTACAAAGCAAAGAGAGCATCCTCACCCACCAAGGGATTAGTTAGCTGAGTCCTAAATAAGCCCCTCCACCCATCTCCACAAAGTTCATGTATACTGCTGGGCTCAGGGCAAATCTTCCCAGTCTAGGGTTCCACAGTCCACCATCAATTACATGTATGTTTCACATGGTGCATTTCATGTTGTTCATTTCCATCCATCCACAATACATTCCTGGAGATAATCACTAAAGAATCTCCTCCACTTGGAATGTTGCCAACTTTTTTGACCATCCTCCACAGTAAATATGGGCTTCCCTGGTGACTCAGATGGTTAAAAAAAAAAAAAAAAAAAAAAAAATCTGCCTGCCAATGCAGGAGACCTGGATCGGGAAGATCACCTGGAGAAGGAAATGGCAACCCCCTCCAGTATTCTTGCTTGGAGAATCCCATGGACAAGAAGAGCTTGGTGGGCTACAGTCTATGGGGTCGCAAAGAGACACGACTGAGCAACTAACACACAGTAAATACATCTACCTCTGGCCCTAGGACACATGAATATGCATACAGATAAAAGCAAAGTGTGGGACTTCCCTGGCGGTCCAGTGGTTAGGTCCAGGCGGCTGCCAAAGCAGGGGACCCGAGTTCAATCCCTGGTCTGGAGAGATCCCATGCTGTGGAGCAGCTAAGTCTGTGAGCCACAGCTCCTGAAGTCTGTGTGCTCTAGAGCCCATGTGCTACGATGACTGAAGCCCATGCACCTACAGCCCACGTTCTGCGACAAGAGAAACCATCGAGATGAGAAGCCTGTTCACTGCGACGAAGAGGAGCCCCCCACTCTCTGAAGACTAAAGCAAGCCTGTGCGCAGCAATGATGACCCAGTGCACCCATCAATACATAAACAATTAAATAAATAAAAGCAAAGTGTAATAAACCGTGTTGCACTGTGATGTTTTCTACTCCATTTTATTTTGTTGTAAGAAACATTTTACAACATACTTTTATGAACCACTAAGGGGCTGACAGTTTACAAGTAACTTCTTACATTTTTTACACCTTTGCAAGCTGTAACACCCATTTTACAAACGGGAAAATCTGAATCATCTTCATAAAAGCCAGTGAGGTCATCAGGCAGGGTTCTCTCATTGACCCATTTTATAGATAAGAAACACAGACTCTGAGAGGTTCATGAACCTGCTTGAGATCACCCAGCTGGTAAGTGACAGAGATGGCGCTCCAAGACAGGTCTTCCCTGGGCAGGGTGGGTTTGTGGTCCCCCACACACTGTGGCATCCCTCTTCAACCCTTCCCGTTGATATCTTTGTCTCTTTCCAGTTTGAAGGCCATCTCTTCCAAGGGGGAGATGGAGGGACAGAACAGCTGAGTAATTCTGTTTTCCATGTCATCTGTTAACCCTGCACCATCTGCCCAATCTACTCTCAGCCCTGACCCGCTCTCTCTGAGTGGCTGGAGTGGGGGAGGAGGCGTTTTCCTGGGGTCTGGACTCAGAATACCCACAGAAAACTCATTTTTCTGCTCAGAACCAACAGCAGTGGCCTAGAATTACAGGGCGTGTCAGGGAGTGGAGCGAGAGGGGAGAAAGGATTTTCTGACATCAGAGGGATACAATAGCAGTCCCCTGCCCCCTACTCAGGGGCTTGTCTTCACGCCCCTCACACCTTCACCTTGGTGAGGCTCTGGAACTGTGGGGAGGGTGAGTTGACCACAGCAACCAGAGCCCTGCCAGACGCTCTCGGGGTGAAGGCAAAGTAAGTCCATCTTACAGGGAGCTGAGGCAGATTTATGAGGCCTCGGGTGTGGCCGGCTGTTACTCAGCCTCTGACTTTTTAATTCCCCAGCCTCCTCACCCACCCCGCCTCCTCCCCAAGGAGGCCTTTGTGCAGGACAATGAGGAATCTATAAATTCCGGGGGACAGGGACGTGGGGGAGGGGAGCACTGGTCACTTCGGCTCAGTGTAGACAGCAAAGGGGGGGGGCCTTCACGGACCTGCCGCGTCTCAACTGTCCCACACAGGCCCAGAGAGAACGGTG
The DNA here is from genome assembly GCF_029407905.1 of Bubalus kerabau. Taxonomy (NCBI): domain Eukaryota; kingdom Metazoa; phylum Chordata; class Mammalia; order Artiodactyla; family Bovidae; genus Bubalus; species Bubalus kerabau. The sequence continues at coordinate 94,507,678 of NC_073624.1, read as the reverse complement.
GGGCCAAGCCTTACCGCTGCCTTTGACAAACAACAAGCTGAGCCTCCCAGGCGGAGGGTGTCTCTAGTCCCTGCTTCGTTCACTCCGTCTTTGGGTTTGGGTGTCAATACATCACTGTATTTATTTATTCTCCCTCTCTTCCTCATCCCCTAGTCATTCCCTCGCCCAGGCATTATTCACTCAACACTCACTGAGTACTCAGTGTCCAGGTCAAGGATGGGGGGCACAACGGGCAGACCCTGGCTGGCCTGGAGGAGCACAGAGCAGAGAGCTGTGGCTCAGAGGGGCCAAAGTGGAGCTCTAACCTTTTCAGGCTGGCAACCTTCACCCTCCTCTCTTTCCTCGGCAGGTCCTCTGCAGTGATGTACTTCCATCGGCTTTTTTTTTTTTTAATAGAAGCATAGTTGATTTACAATGTTGTGTTAGTTTCAGGTACACAGCAAAGCAATTCAGTTACACATGTATCTTTATTTTTTCCAGATTCTTTTCCCTTATAGGTTAGAGCATTTTTAATGTAAACCTGCCAAGGGCTCTGGGAGTTAGGGATTATGTAAGTGTCCCCGGACACTTTGCTAATGTGGCCCTGAGAAGGTAAGTGGTTGCCCTCTGGCAGGGAACAGCACACCAGGACCCAGGCCCTTACCTCCGCATCACAGCTGCACCTCCGGGTGCTGTCGGGACCCAGAGCGAGGGCATGGGCTGTGGCCTAAATGTCCTCTTCTACTCGCCCAAACTAGCCCTGGGCCACCATACTGCCCCCTCCTCAGTTTTCTGTTCTTCTGTTCTGTTCCACCTTCGTGCAGTAGTTGCTAAATGCCCCAGGCTGGACCGTGTATTTACTCACCTCACCCATCCATTGTATGATAATAATTAATGAATCCAATGCTTCGTGCAGTAGTTGCTAAATGCCCCAGGCTGGACCGTGTATTTACTCACCTCACCCATCCATTGTATGATAATAATTAATGAATCCAATGCTTACGACGCATGTGTATGTTTGTTGAACAGTCACACATCCTGTGTGTCCTGTTGTGTGTCTACTTGTAAACTGGGGCTATTTGTATGTACTTCGTTATACAAATTAATCAAGCCGTGTGAAGCACTTAATGCCTGGCACATAGTAAGTGTTCAGTAAATGTGGTTGCTGAGATTTCTGTTACTGGAAACCACAGGCTGGCCCACATGAATGAGGCATTTGGGTGAACACAGGGGTTTGCAGCATGTCCCTCTCAAAGAGTAGACCCTGAGAGGTGAGCAGATGGCCCAGAGTCCAACTCATTTCCCAGGGACTCCCGCATTCCTGAAATGAATGGAGATGTTGACCACTTTTTAGGTTTGTGCTGGGTGTCAGGCTAGCAGACAACAAGAAACATCCCCAAATTCATGGAGCTGGCCTTCTGGTAGATGAAACAGACCACAAACCAAGTGAATGAAGAAGACAGTTACAGAAAGTGCTAAGTCCTGTGGAAGATACAGATAAGGTTAAGTGACACAGTACATCGGCAGATGGCTGGTGGGGCTGCTTCAGGATTGAGGTCAGGGCTGATGCGGAAGTGACATCCCTGTGAAGAACCTGGGCAGAGCGTTCAGGGCAAAGGGATCCTCATGGCCAAGGCCAGAGACGGGGGAAAAGCTTGTCAAGTTCAAGGAGCAGAAAGGCAGCCAGTGGGAGCAGAGCCCAGGCAAAACGGAATGATGGAGGAGAGGTCAGCACAGGCAGGGGCCAGGGTGAGAAGTTGGGGCTCTCTTCCAAGGGAAGCCATGGAGGTTGTTTAGCAGGAGTGACATGCTCTAATTTGTTGTCTGATTTGTATTTTTAATGGGCCCCTGGCAGCTGGGTGAGCTGACTGTTGAGGAGCCAAGAGAGCAGACAGAAGCTTGCTTCTGCAGTTGCGCAAGGAAGCAGGAGTAATAGGGGCTTGCACTCTGGAGCGAGTGGCAAGCAGGGGCTGATCCAAGATACATCTTGGAGAGAATTCCCTGCTGGTCCAGTGGTTGGGGCTCTGTGCTCTCACTGCCAACGGCCAGGTTCAGTTCCTGCTTGGGGAACTAAAATCCCACAAACCCAGCAGTGTGGCAAGATACTATCTTGGAGGTAGAAAAAAAATTGCTAGTGGACTGGACAGGGGAAGGACAGGAGAGAAATTGGGGAGGAGACAAAGAGCTAGAGAAGCCGGGTTTGCAAACCTGTCTGGGCCCTGGATCTTGAGAGCCCTTCTGCTCTCTCTGGCTCTGCCCCACAGAGGTCATTTGCACTCCTTCACACAGTCGTCTGCCCTAAAGCAGGGGCAGTCCACGCTCGCTAGCTCTTTCCATCCCTCGGTGAGAAAAATGCCCCCATACCTTCCTCCAGAGTCAACACCTGCCAAAGAGAAGCTTGGATTTCAGACCATTCACTGCCGGCCATTGTTGAGACCACAACCCGCACAAGCGCACAGCTCCCCTCTCCCCAGCCTGGACCACTGGCCCGGCCTGAAACGCCCTCGAATCTCAGACATAGAGGCGACGGGCTTGTAAGGACACCGGCCTTAGACGACTCAGGGCAGGAGCGGGGAGGAAGGGCTTGGTCTTTCCTAAGGGAATCTCCCGGCCCCGCTCCCGGGGGAAGGAAGTCCCCTCCCGGACCTGCACCCCCGACCCCGCTCCCCGCCGCGGAGGCCGCTGCCCCTCCCGCCTGCGAAAGCTCGAGAAGCCGATCTTCCGGCCTCGGGCTACGGGCGGGGGAGGGCCGAGCGGTAATTGCTGCCATCTGCTCCCTCCTCCCCTCCCCTGCCCCCAGCCTGGGGGAGGGGCTGAGGCGTGCCAAACACCCCCTCTTACGCGCACACCCGGCAGCCGGGAGTTCAGGGGTGACCCGCGAACGCGCCTTCGGGCGAACGCAGGGGGGCCACGAGAGCGCCCCCATCCTCCTTTCTGGCAGCGGACGAGGGATGCCCTCCTGGAATCACCCACAGTTCAGGTTCTGCTCCTCTGGGATAGGGACTTAAGAAGCATCCTGGGAGCTGTCCTACCTCAACTCACTATCGCAGGCTCTGGTCCGTGGTTGAGGCTTGTTTTGGATACTGACGCGTCCACCTCTCAACTGCAGGGCTGTGACTGGTGTTGGGGGGAGAGGAGGGTGTGGAACTCTAGGCTGGGTCTGGAAGCAAGGCGGCTGGAGACCGAACTTGGCTCTCAGACTCCTCCTTCCGGCTGGGCTCAAATTCTCGAAGGGGTGCTCCTCAAGGGTGGCTCATCCTGAATAGGTTCCTCCTCTGTGAAATGAGGATACCCCAGTGTCTACTTGGGTGATTCCACCCAGGGCTACTTGCTAGACCAGGAGCGTCAGGCCTGCCCCTGGGCATGGGGAGGCCCTGGGCAGGGGAGTGATGACAGGGGAAGGTGTGTGACCCTGTGGAAGGTGCTGTGACCCTGAGGAGGGGACCCTGGGGAGGTGCTGGGGACCCTGAGGAGGTAGGGACTCTCCTGGGGAAGAGGGAGGGTGGGCTAGGGACTGGAGGCTGGGGAACAGATTATGGGAACAGCCTTACTGGTTTCACACCCATCTCCTGGGGTCTCTGCAACTTCAGGTCATTTAGCTATTGTTCACCTGACCCCTATCCCTGTACTGATGACAGGTCTGACACTGGGGATGCTCACAGGGCACAGTACCTGCACTGCCCTGGCACAGGGAGCCACTGCCCACACGCTTACACATCCTCACACCCACCCTCAGGGTCTAAACAACCACACAGGTGCAGAAGCACAGCTAATGGTCCTGAGAGATTTGTTCAGTCAATAAGTCATGTCTGATGCTTTGAGACCCCATGGACTGCAGCACACCAGGTTTCCCTGTCCTTCATTATCTCCTGGAGTTTGCTCAATCTCATGTTTGTTAAGTCAGTGATGCCATCCAGTCATCTCATCCTCTGTCGTGCCCTTCGCCTCCTGCCTTCAGTCTTTCCCAGCATCAGGGCCTTTTCAGATGAGTCAGTTCTTCACATCAGGTGGCCAAAGTGTTGGAGTTTCAGCTTCAGCATCAGTCCTTCCAATGAATATTCAGGGTTGATTTCCTTTAGGATGGACTGGGTTGATTTCCTTGCTGACCAAGTTACTGTCAAGAGTCTTCTCCAGTTCAGTTCAGTTCAGTTGCTCAGTCGTGTCCGACTCTTTGCGACCCCATGAATTGCAGCACGCCAGGCCTCCCTGTCCATCACCAACTCCCGGAGTTCACCCAAACTCATGTCCATCGAGTCGGTGATGCCATCCAGCCATCTCATCCTCTATCGTCCCCTTCTCCTCCTGCCCCCAAACCCTCCCAGCATCAGGGTCTTTTCCAATGAGTCAACTCTTTGCATGAGGTGGCCAAAGTACTGGAGTTTCAGCTTTAGCATCATTCCTTCCAAAGAACATCCAGGGCTGATCTCCTTTAGAATGGACTGGTTGGATCTCCTTGCAGTCCAAGGGACTCTCAAGAGTCTTCTCCAACACCACAGTTCAAAAGCATCAATTCTTCCGCGCTCAGATTTCTTCACAGTCCAACTCTCACAGCCATACATGACTATTGGAAAAACCATAGCCTTGACTAGACGGACCTTTGTTGGCAAAGTAATGTCTCTGCTTTTGAATATGCTATCTAGGTTGGTCATAACTTTCCTTCCAAGGAGTAAGCGTCTTTTAATTTCATGGCTGCAGTCACCATCTGCAGTGATTTTGGAGCCCAGAAAATAAAGTCTGACACTGTTTCCACTGTTTTCCCATCTATTTCCCATGAAGTGATGGGACCGGATGCCATGATCTTAGTTTTCTGTATATTGAGCTTTAAGCCAACTTTTTCACTCTCCTCTTTCACTTTGAAGAGGCTTTTTAGTTCCTCTTCACTTTCTGCCATAAGGGTGGTGTCATCTGCATATCTGAGGTGATTGATATTTCTCCCGGCAATCTTGATTCCAGCTTGTGCTTCCTCCAGCCCAGCGTTTCTCATGATGTACTTTGCATATAATTTAAATAAACAGGGTGACAATATACAGCCTTGACGTACTCCTTTTCCTATTCGGAACCAGTCTGTTGTTCCATGTCCAGTTCTAACTGTTGCTTCCTGACCTGCATATAGGTTTCTCAAGAGGCAGGTCAGGTGGTCTGGTATGCCCATCTCTTTCAGAATTTTCCACAGTTTATTGTGATCACACAGTCAAAGGCTTTGGCATAATCAATAAAGCAGAAATAGATGTTTTTCTGGGACTCTCTTGCTTTTCCATGATCCAGTGGATGTTGGCAATTTGATCTCTGGTTCCTCTGCCTTTTCTAAAACCAGCTTGAACATCTGGAAGTTCACGGTTCACATATTGCTGAAGCCTGGCTTGGAGAATTTTGAGCATTACTTTACTAGTGTGTGAGATGAGTGCAATTGTGCAGTAGTTTGAGCCTTCTTTGGCATTGCCTTTCTTTGGGATTGGAATGAAAACTGACCTTTTCCAGTCCTGTGGCCACTGCTGAGTTTTCCAAATTTGCTGGCATATTGAGTGCAGCACTTTAACAGCATCATCTTTCAGGATTTGAAATAGCTCCACTGGAATTCCGTCACCTCCACTAGCTTTGTTCGTAGTGATGCTTCCTAAGGTCCACTTGACTTCACATTCCAGGATGTCTGGCTCTAGGTCAGTGATCACACCATCATGTGATCGTCTTCTCCAGCACCACGGTTCAAAGCATCAGTTCTTCAGTGCTCAGCCTTCTTCATAGTACAACTCTCACATCTGTACATGACCACTGGAAAAACCATAGCTTTGACTAGACGGACCTTTGTTGGCAAAGTAATGTCTCTGCTTTTTAATACACTAAGTTTGTCATAGCTTTTCTTCTAAGGAGCAAAAGTCTTTTAATTTCATGGCTGCAGTCACCGTCCACAGTGATTTTGGAGCCCAAGAAAAAAAATCTGTCACTGTTTCCATTTTTTCCCTATCTGTTTGCCCTAAAATGATGAGACCAGATGACATGATCTTAGTTTTTTGAATGTTGAGTTTTAAGCCAGCTTTTTCACTCTCCTCTTTCGCCCTCATCAAGAAACTCTTTAGTCCCTCTTCATTTTCTACCATTAGAATGGTATTATCTGCATATCTGAGGTTGTTGATATTTCTCCCAGCAATCTTGATTCCAGTTTGTGATTCAGCCTGACATTTCACATGATGTACTGTGCATAGAAGTTGAATAAGCAGGGTGACAATATACAGCCATGACATACTCCTTTCCCAATTTTGAACCAGTATGTTATTTCATGTCCAGTTCTAACTGTTGCTTCTTGACGTTCATATAGGTTTCTCAGGAGGCAGGTAAGGTGATTTGGTATTTCCATTTCTTTAAGAATTTTCCACAGTTTGTTGTGATCCACACAGTCAAAGCCTTTTGTGTAGTCAGTGAAGCAGAGGTAGATGTTTTTCTGGCATTCTCTTGCTTTTTCTATGGACCCAACAGATGTTGGCAATTTGATCTCTGGTTCTTCTGCCTTCTAAACCCAGCTTGTACATCTGGAAGTTCTCGGTTCATATACCGATGAAGCCTAGCTTGAAGGATTTTGAGCATTACCTAGCTAGTATGTGAAATGAGCACAATTGTAGGGTAGTTTCAACATTCTTTGGTATTGCCTTTCTTTGGGAATGGGATGAAAACTGACTGTTTCCAGTCCTGTGGCCACTGCTGAGTTTTCCGAATTTGCTGGTGTATTGAATGGAGCACTTTAACAGCATCATCTTTTAGAATTTGAAATAGCTCAGTTGGAATTCCATCCCTTCCACTAGTTCTGTTCGTAGTAAGGCCCACTTGACTTGGCACTCCAGGATGTCTGGCTCTAGGTGAATGGCCACACCATCGTGGTTATCCAGATCATTAAGACATTTTTTGTGTAGTTCTTCTGTGTATTCTTGTCACCTCTTCTTAATCTTTTCTGCTTCTGTTGGGTCTATATCGTTTCTGTCCTTTATGTGCCCATCTTTGCATGAAATGTTCCCTTGGTATCTCTGATTTTCTTGAAGAGATCTCTAGTCTTTCCCATTCTATTGTTTCCCTCTATTTCTTTGCATTGTTCACTTAGGAAGGCTTTCTTATCTCTCCTTACTATTCTCTGGAACTCTGCATTCAGTTGGGTATATCTTTCCATTTCCCCTTTGCCTTTCGCTTCTCTTCTTTTCTCAACTATTTGTAAGACTTCCTCAAACAACCATTTTGCCTTCTTGCATTTCTTTTTCTTTGGGACGGTTTTGGTGAGATTAGGCTCCTAGCTACACCAAGCCCATACCCACCTCCTCTTGTCAAGGTCCCCAGGTGGCACAGGTATCCTTCCTGCTGAGAACCCAGGACCTCACTGTGGGGTCCTATCCTTGTACCAAGGCCACAGACATGGAGCCCAGGATCAAGGTCACCTCCAGAACTGACTGAGCCCCTTTGTAACCATTACCAAAAGCCCCCCAATCCTCACCAGCAAGCTTCCTGACTCCATATTAGACAAAAATGGCCACCTTGGTATCCACCCTATAGCACCCTAAGTGAAGTGGCTCAGTCGTGCCCAACTCTTTGTGACCCCATGGATAGTAGCCTGCACCAAGCTCCTCCGGCCATGGGATTTTCAAGGCAAGAGTACTGGAGTGGGTTGCCATTTCCTTCTCCAGGGAATCTTCCCAACCCAGGGATCAAACCCAGGTCTCTCACATTGTAGACAGACGCTTTACTGTCTGAGCCACTAGGGAAGTGGATTAGGATAGCACCCTAATCACCCTCCTAATGCCACCCTTCCAGCAGGAATTTTTTTGTCTTGAGGCTAAACAAATTGGCTACTAACTCATGAAAAGTGTTGCCTCTCCCTTGAGCTGGCCCAGTGTTCTAGGAGTGTCCAGTCGGCTTTCTCTGTTCTGTCGAGAGATCAGCCTGCTGTGCTTTCCATGCCCACATCATCTCTACTCTTTGTTCTTAATAAGCTCACTCCTTTCTGAAATGCTCTGTGTTTGGAAATTGTTTTTCATCCCGTGCTCAGACTGCATGACACACAAATTCAGCACAGAATCCCTGCCACCTCCCTTCCTGCAACCTTGCCATGTCCAACAAACTTGTGTTTGCCACTGAGGCCAGCTCTACAGGGGTGGAGTTGCAGCTTCCTCCCCCCAACCATCTCTACCTCTGGCCTGATGGCCTGATTCCTCAACACAGGTGAGTCCTGGGGATGCCCAGCAGGCCTGCTCCCAGCCCTCAAGAGGCTCTCACCGCAGAGTGGGGATGCAATGTGAGTTGTTCCAGCATCCTCAGGAGCATTGGACAACCCGACGGTCCTGCCTGCTAGAGGCGTCAGGAGGATGACTTCTGGGTTGGGGCTGGAAGGAAAAAGAAAACTTCTTGGGGCAGGAAGAACAGCACGTGCTAAGACTCGGGAGTATGGAGGTAGTGATGTAGCAGGAGTGTTGGAGGGGAGGAACTGACAGGGATAAGGAGCAGAGAGGTATGTGAAAGGAGGCTGAAGAGGTATATACCTTAGACTTGGGTTTGTTGTAGCAATTTGATGTGTCAGCACAGGGAGGGACAGACAGGAACATAAGATGCTAGAAGAAGTGAAACTGACAGAAAGTAAGATTAAAAGGTGGGCTTAGGGTGGCTCATACGGTAAAGAATCTGCCTGCAATGCAGGAGACCTGGGTTTGATCCCTGGGTCAGGAAGATCCTCTGGAGAAGGGAATGTCTACCAACTCCAGTATTCTTGCCTGAAGAATTCCATGGACAGAGGAGCCTGGAGGGCTACAGTCCATGGGGTCACAAAGAGTCAGACAGGACTGAGGGACGAACACTTTCACTTTTTTTCAAGATTAAAAGGTGGGTACTAGCCCAGTGATTAAAAAGGCCATTCATTCATCTGGGCCTCAGACCTAGAAGACAATAGGGACTGGTGGGACTGTGGCTCTCATGTCAGCCCCAGGGATTCCCTTCTGAAGACCATAGTTGCTACTCACCTCTGGCCACTTGTTGCCATGCCGGCTTCTGAGTTTAGTGTTGTCAGCTATTTTCAAGAAAAATTAGAACTGTAGAGTTTTACGGGTTACTTCCTGGTTTATAAATGTTGACAACTCTTTTAAAACTTTAAAATGGTGTGTGTGTCTAAAACACATGTAGCACAGATATATCTGAGGATGCAAACAGTGACAGCTACGGAGATGCTGGAGAGCTGTTGGAAGTTTTATAAAAGGGAAATGATCTTTATAACAGGTCTGAGTTTTAGGCCCACTCAGGGGCATTATGGAGGAAAGTCCTGACAGTGGGGCAGTTGCAAGTGTTAGAACCAGAAGACCTGAGGCCTGAACACAAGCAGCTGACCTGGAAAGGAGGGAAGGCGCTGGCACACCATATGGGTCTTCAGGAGTTAGCCTCCCCTTTAGGACACTGCAAAAACATCATAGAGTGGGTGGGGAGGCCTCTCTGGAGTGGGATGCCCCAGAAAATCCCCAAGGTTGCACTTGGGTAGGCAGGCCACTTGGAAGAACTGGGTAAGACATTCCAAACAGCCCCATGAGGGAGGGGCTGTGTTGGGGGAGGGGCTCAGGAATCCGCCTGGCCTTCAGGAAGACCCCAGCCAGTCCTAATGGGAACCACACGTGGGGTGAGCTGAAATCCTGGATTGCCTGTGACGTCTGGCTTTGGAATCGGACACTTGGCTCAGGTCACTCCTGACCCGCTCAAGTCTGAGGCCTCCCTGGCTCCCTTCCTAATCGCTGCCAGACACATTCTGCCCTGCACCCAGCTCTGGGGCCTGCCTGGGTCCTGGAGAGGAGGTGCTTCCCAGTACCGCCTCCTTCCCCAACTTCCTGCTGGGAGAGAACCTAAGCTCTGGAGAAGTATGGATTCTCAGATCAGAATCCTAGGTTTCCTGCTGGGCCAAGGGTTGATGCTCTCAGAATATCAGAATCAGAAGTCCTTTCCATTGTCCCCCAAAACAATGTGTCCCGAACTTCACACCCCTCCTGGAGCCCTGAGCTGCTACTGGCCTTGTAGAAACTGGTGCCCTCGACCTTCATCTTGCCCCTGTAGCATCTATGAGGCTCTCTGTGGCTCCCACAGGGATAATTTCCTGCAGGACCTCAGATTCCCGGGGCAGGGAGCAGTCCAAAGGGCAGGGCAAGAGCCTTGTAAGCAAGTGGTTTGCTCCTGAGGATTCCCTGTAAAAGCAAGTTAGGGGAACAGGTGTCTCCTAGCATACTTCCTTATGCTCTCTCGTCTCCCTAACTCAAACACCTCCTGGCCCAGGGATTGGAACTGTGTCACAAGATGTCTTAACACAACACAGCAGGTGTAGGAAAACTCCAAGTCCTTATTCGAGTGGGTCGCTCCAGCCTTTTGGCCATGGCTGTCATCATACCTGCTAAACCCTCTTCATAACCCTCTACCAATGGTGTGTATGTGTGTGGGGGTGGGGGTGAGGGGTTCACTTCCTGCTCAACTGCAGGACCCTCTCAGTGGTCCCCTACAGGCCCAGCCCCCTTCCTCCTGGGTCTCCTCCTTGAGAAGTTCCAGGCAGCCTGCTCAGGATCAGGCCAGGGGCCCAGGAGCTTGGACAGGCTGCATTCCTGGGGGAAGGGGAGAGGAGAGCAGGACTGCACAGAACCCCCTCCTCCCTTCCAACACAGACCCCAGGCTGCCCAGCCTGGAGCTCTCTTCTCCAGCCTGCTGAAGATGGCCAAAGCAGTGCCAGAAAAGCTCCTGGCAAAGGCAGCAATGCCAGGAACCTAGGAGCTTCTCCTGGGCTCTGCTGAGGAGGAAGCCATCTGTACTTGCAGCTATTCCACCCCTGAGGGAACCTAAGGTTTTCCAGCATTATAATGACCCACAGTGGGCACTGATAAGAGGCCTATGGGGCGAGACGGAGGGAATGCAGGGCAGAGGGATACGGCAACTCTTTGGCATAACTTAGCACCACACTCCTGCAAGGCAGTTCCATCTCCAGGGCGCAAGAACTTAGGGACTTGCAGAGAGAAATCAGGCCCAGCAGAATGGTAATCAGACAGCAGTTGTAGGAGATGATAAAGAGTGCTGGGGAGGAACAAGGAACCTCCTCCGGAACTGTATAGGTTGGAACTGTATAGGTTCGGGTAGTCGCTCCAACCCAATCCATCCCCATCCCCCAGCCAGGTTTCGGGAAGCTCTCCCAATGAATATTTAATAGCTCAGCGCTGGGCCTGATTGAATTTTAATGCTGGCGACCCGAGAGCTCCAGCCGAGTTCAGGCAATTAGTCAGGAGCCATTAACTGCTGACGGAGCTGATTTATGGGCGGGACTGGTGGTGGGTGGTGGGGGAGCCCAAGCTGCGAGAAGGTCCCGGATTGGGCAGACAAAAATCTCTGGGGTCAGCCAATCCCTACGGCTGTCTTGGCTTGGTTTGCATCTCATTTGCATAGCACTCCCACTAGGCAAACCTGGGTGGTGAGGAAACCCAAGGGTAGGGGCGTCTGTCTGAGAGCTGGACCCAGGCTTGGCCATTTTCCTGAGGCCTCACTGGCATTTATGTCGAGGAAAACCACGTTGTGTTTTGCACGTGGAATTTCATTATTCAAGGATCTCTCCCCCACACACCCATATCTTGGTAAGGCCCAGTTCTGAGGGAAAATTCCAAAGGAGGAGCACAGGGGTAGAGAGCAGGGCTGACCTGGGCACTCTGGGCAAAGCTGAGGGGCCTGGGGACCTAACAAAGGACTCTGGGTTAAAACAGACAGGAGTCCTGTGACTCTATGCGTTCCATGGCTCTCCCACCTCCCTGAGCCACCGCCCCTGCCAGTTCCGGGTACCCGCTTTGCTTCTCAGAAGGAGGTTCTGCACTGATGCAGATGAGAGTTGTGGGTTTTCATAGGACTGAATTATGCCTCCGAGGCCTGGGAATGAATTCAAGGGGCTCTTGGAGGAGATGACCCTCCTCCCCTCGCTACCCCTCATCCCCCTGACCTGTGTGAATGAGCTGGGACTCAGCCTGGAGTGCTCTATTGAACTATGCCCGACCCCTTAAATCGCAGGTCAAGGATTTAGCTGGCCTGTCGGCTGCCACTCTGGCAGGTGGCCTCCTCCTCATCAGCCCCCACCCCTGTCTGAGCCTTCAACCACTGAGGATGTGGTGGAGAGTGAAATCCTTCTCCTGGGGTCCAGGCCTTATCTGAGCTGGAGTCATCTATACTGAGGGACAGGCAATGGAAGGGAATGGAAAGAGCTCTGGGCTGAGAAGCCAGTCCCTACAGGGAGGCTTGTAGAGAAGCTGGCAGGGAGATGGGGGGTCATTAGTCAAGGATGGCTTCCTGGAAGAGGGAGGGCAGAGTAGTGCCTGGGAGGAAGGGAGGGACGGGTCAAAGAAAAAGAAAAGGAGAGGAAATCTACTGCAGGGGAACACCCTGTTGGAATCAGGAGAAGGTGAAATGTAAGCTCAAAACTGTCCATCCCCGTCAGCAGTAGCTCAGTAGGAGCTTGCCTGCCTAGGCAGGTGAGGCTGAGTGTGAAGAGAAAATGAAAATTCCTATCACTACAGTGTGCCAGGCACTATGCTGAGCACTTTAAATATATTGTTTCATCCAATCTTTATAGCATTCTCAGTAGGAGGGTGAAAAAACTGGCTTGAAACTCAACCTTTAAAAAAAAAACTAAGATTATGGCATCCAATCCCATCACTTTAGGGCAAATAGAAGTGGGGGGGGGGGAGTGGAAGCAGTGACAGATTTTATTTTCTTGGGTTCCAAAATTACTGTGGACAGCCATGAAATTAAAAGACACTCCTTGGAAGGAAAGCTATGACAAACCTAGACAGTGTATTAAAAAGCAGACATCATGTTGCTGACAAAGGTCTGTCTAGTCAAAGCTATATTTTTTCCAGGAGTTGTGTGCAGATATGAGAGTTGGACCATAAAGAAGGCTGAGTGCCCAAGAACTGATGCTTTCCAATTGTGGGGAGTGGTGCTGCAGAAGATTCTTGAGAGTCCCTTGGACTGCAAGTCAAACCAGTAAGGCCTAAAGGAAATCAATCCTGAATATTCATTGGAAGGACTGATGCTGAAGCTGAAGTTCCAATACTTTGGTCACCTGATGCGAAGAGCCAACGCATTGGAAAAGACCCTGATGCTGGGAAAGATTGAAGGCAAAAGGAGAAAGGGGTGGCAGAGGATGAGATGGTTAGATAGCGTCACCGATTCAATGGACATGAATTTGAGCAAACTCCAGGAGATAGTGGAGGACAGAGGAGCCTGTCTCACTGCAGTCATTGGTGTCCCAAAGAGTCAGACATGACTTAATGACTGAACAACAAGTTTTCTTAGAATTCCCAATTTACAGATGAGGACTCTGAAGCTCCAAGAGAAGGGGTAACTTGCCCATGATCACATAGCTACTTGTTGGCAGAGTCTTTGCTCTTGTCCACCACTCCATTCTGCTCAGAGGCATCTCAAAGTCAATTTACAACTCTTTTTTATACTCTCCAAATCTACTTCTTATCCCTTTTTTTTTTTTTTTTTTTTGCTGTGCTGCACAAGATCCTAGTTCCCTGACAATGGATAGAACCCGGGCCCCCTGCAGTGGAAGCACAGACTGTTAACCATTGGACTGCCAGGGAAGTCCCCTCCCATGTTTCTTAACTTCCCTCTACCAGCTTCCCTCTAACTGGTGATAAAAACAGATACTGCAGGTAATCTTTGCCAAAATCCTGAGAAACAATCCCGTCTACACTGTCACCCAAGCCTGAGTCCTTGGTGTAATCAATGATTTACAATTCTGGGAACTACTTCCTAAAGATTTCTGAATTCTGCTCCCACCTCTTCCCCTTGGTTCAGGCCCAGGTAATTCTCAGGCCAGGTGAGGTAAGACAGGAGCCCTTATGGAGCCCTTACTATGTGCCAGGCCCCGTGCTAAGAGCATTCCTGCATTTTCTCTTAATTAATCCTCACCAGAAGTCCGAGAGTGGGTCCTTTGATTGCTAGGTCACCATGTTACAAATGAGGTGAAGAAAGTCAGGAAATGGTCCAAAGAAACCCCCAGTTGTACTGGGCTCACTAGGATGTTGGGGTGGGGAGGAAACCCCATCAGATGACACAGAGCTCCAAAATCTCTTGCCCTTTTCAGCTGTTCTTAGAAGTTCACAGTTTTCTAGACTGGCTCTGTGTCCTGACCTCAGGGTGCTTCTCCCTGCTTTGACAGAGGAATTGGGCTTCAAGTGACAGAAGACCCAACTTAAATATGCCCTAACCAGTAGGATGCTTGTTTATTTTGTTGCAGAGCAAGACTTAATATATGGGGCTGTTGGCTAATTCAGTGACACAGCAATGTTGTCAAGGAGCTACGTTTCCTCCCTTCCTTGTTTCTTTTTTCATTCTTTACTTCTTTTATTAACTCTACTGAAATTACATGCAGTCGAATGCACATTTTAAATATACAGTTTGATGAGTTTTGACAAATATATACCTGGTAGCCACCATTCCAATCAAGATATAGAACACTGATATCATGCCAGAAAGTTCTCTTGTGTCTACATGTAGTCCCTTCCTCCCTTATCCTCATAGGTAACCCTTGATCTGATTTCTACCTTCATAGATCAGTCTGATATGTTCTAGACCTTCCTATGAATGGAATCATATTATATATACTCTTTTGTGTCTGACCCTTTTGCTTTCAACAGTGTTTTTGAGACTCAGCCATTTAGTTGTATGTGTCACTAGTTCATTTTTATTGCTGAGCAGGATTCCATTATCTGAATACTGTATTGCATTCTTTTTTCTCTGCCATTTTAATCATGTTGGTTTACGTCCTTGTACCCTAACTTTTCTTAAAATCACAAGATGGCTCTGCAATACTAAATACCACGTACAGACAACAATATTCAGAGTACAAGAAAAGCTGTTTCTCCTTTGGCTTCTGAGAAGTCTTTCCAGAATTCTCCCAAAGAACATCATCCTCTCATGCATCATAGGCCAAAATCATGTAGGTCATATTACATGTCCATCCTTGTTAAAAATTAATTAATTTGTTTGGCTGCCTTGGGTCTTAATTGCAGCACATGGGATCTTTCATTGTGGTGCAAGGGTAACTTAGTTGCCCCAGGGAATGTGCGATCTAGTTCCTCAACCAAGGATTGAACACATGTCCCCTGCATTGGAAGGTGGATTCCTTTTTTATTTGTATTTATTTATGTATTTTGGCTGTGCTGGGTCTTTGATGCTGCATGGGCTTTTCTCTAGCGGTGGTGAGTGGGGGCTACTCTCTAGGTGCAGTGCTCGGGCTTCTAACTGCTGTATCTTCTCTTGTTATGGAGCACAGGCTCGAGGCACACAGGCTAGTAGTTTTGGTACACAGGCTTGGTTGCTCTCTGGCATCTTCCTCGACCCGGGATTGAACCTGTGTCTTCTGCACTGGCAGGCAGATTCTTACCATTGAGCCAGCAGGGAAGCCCAGAAGGTGGATTCTTAACCATTAAATCACCAAGGAATTCCTTACATGTCCATTCTTAAACCAAACACTGGCAGAGAATAGAATTCCCACAGGTGTCTCAGACTAATCCAGACTCACCCCTGGGGCTGGGGAGGGGCTTGGCCTCCCCTAAAGAACCTGACAGCCTGGTCCCTGAAAAAAAATCAAGGCTGTGTTAGCAAGAAATGGGGGGCAATGTTTGTTGGTCAATGATCAGTAGTCTCTGCTTTATCTGATTCTTCAATGTTAACAATTCAGGTTTTGTTTAGGGATCCACCTCTCAAGAAATGTAACCCATTTCCAACAAAGGAGTAAACTCGGATGGAGTAAATCCTGATATGTCTGTGTCAGTCCTAGTAATCCTGCCCACCCCTACCCCCCTCGCCAACCCAGCCAGAGATTGGTTTAAGTATGAGAACCGTGGAAGACACTGATTGTAGCCACCTAACATCCATTCTTCTGTCTTATTCCTCAATAATAAAGAGCTGCATTTTATTTAGGGTGACACAGTGCTCTGCTGAAAAAATGTTTTTAGTTTTTCTTGTAGCTACATATGGCCGTGTGACCAAGTTCTGACCAATACGATGTAAATAGAAATGCTGGTGGAACATCTGAGAAGGTTGCTTACGAGAGCTGATTCTGCTGAGGAACAACCTCTGGTCCTTCATTTTTGCTACTTTTGGTCTACAACATGGATCCAACCTGGCCTACAACATGGAACTCCAGCAGCTATTTTGGAACATGAAGTGAATTTGAGAATGAAATCATGTGAGATATACTGGGCCTCCAGTGACACTGAAACTATAGAGGCAGCACACCAGCATTGTCTATTTTCAGACTTTTTAGATTTATTTATTTTAGGTAAGAAGTGGATTTATTCAGATTCAGAGAGAAGCACACTCACAGACAGAGCATGGGCCATCGTAGGGTGAGTGCAGCCAGACTTCTTTTATATGAGAAAGAATAAACTTCAATATTGTTTGAATCACTCTGAATTTTGCCAACATCTACAACTGATGAACATAGGCAATAACGATTTCTGGTCAAAGAGACGAGAGGGAAAATCCTCTGGATGTCTCTGGGAGAAGTTTCTTTGTTCTCAAAAGGAGGTACCTGAGAGGAATCGTTGGGCCCATGAGGGATGATTAGAACTACATTCGGGCATTTTGTGACTTGAGGGGAGCCATCTAGGGACACAACAGAGATGGTGAGGGTGTTGGATATGAAGACAGAAGGAACCTGGGTCCCTGAAGAAGGTGCTGAGTCTCTGAATTAATCAACTCTGGAGTTACCATTTCTCATTCTTATGTAAAATACTGTGTTTGATCAATTCAGAAATGCACATTTGGTCACACTGTGACATTTCTGAAGTCAGTATACACCCTACTATCCGCAGCGCCTTAACCCGCTGCCAGCCAGGTAGCGGTCGTGCTTTACACTGGACACGTGTCCTTGCTGCACACGTACACATTTTGGTGACTTTCCTGCTGTCATGATTGGACAATCGCAACCCAATGATGTTTCAGTCCATAAACCATATAAGGACTCTCTGGGTTCTGACTGATATCTAGAAATTTTTATCAACTATCTGTCAAGATCATCTGCCAGCATCAAGACTTCCAGAATGAATATCGGTGGCTTAAAAGGAAGCCTCAAGGTTAACAGCGGATATGGTAGACAACCTGCAAAACAGTCCCCAGTGGTTGTGACCTCCTGCTAGTCACACCCCTGTGTAGCTCCTTCCCACAACGTTCTGGTTTGGTCTTTGTGACCGCTTAGCATAGGGCAGAAATCAGGACACTATGTCACTTTCGATGCTTCTGAACTGTGGTGTTGGAGAAGACTCCTGAGAGTCCCTTGGACTGCAAGGAGATCCAACCAGTCCATTCTAAAGGAGATCAGCCCTGGATATTCTTTGGAAGGAATGATGCTAAAGCTGAAACTCCAGTACTTTGGCCACCTCATGCGAAGAGTTGACTCATTGGAAAAGACTCTGATGCTGGGAGGGATTGGGGGCAACAGGAGGAGGAAGAGGGGACAACAGAGGATGAGATGGCTGGATGGCATCACCGACTTGATGGACCTGAGTTTGAGTGAACTCTGGGAGATGGTGATGGACAGGGAGGCCTGGCGTGCTGCGATTCATGGGGTCGCAAAGAGTCGGACACGACTGAGTGACTGAACTGAACTGAACTGAATTGATGTCACTTTCAGTATTAGGATATAAAAAGGCTGTGGCTTCTGTCTTGGATGACTGACTGAGCAGGAAGTAGATTCTGCTGCCCACAGCTTGAGGGCTAGCTTGTAAGACTCTGCCCCAGAAACATCCAGCTAAACCACTCCCAGATTCCTGACCAATAAAAATGATAACATAATAAATGTCTCTTTTAACTGCTGAGATTTGGGGTAATTTTTTTTTTTACAGAGCAATGAACAATTAATTCAGTGGAGCAGTCTTTTAAGAAATATTGTCTCACCAGTCCTTAAATCTACCCTGATGAGGAGTCCATGTGGAAAAACACTGGCAGCTCAGAGTTGAAAAGTGATTCCAAGAATCAGACTCTGGATGTAATAAACTGAAAGAAATTCGTAAGTAACTTATTTCACCCATGTTTTCCTTGTTCAATAGGTGCAAAAGTAATTTATATTTAAAAGTAGGGACTTCCCTGGTGGTCCAGTGATTAAGAATGTGCCTTCCAATGTAGGGGATGCAGGTTTGATTCCTGGTCAGGGAACTAAGATCCCGCACGTCACAGGACAAGCCCGAGCATCACATCTAGAGAAATCCCATGCACAGCAGCAAAGAATAAAAAAAAGTCAAAAGAAAAAAAAAAGTGTATTTCCACGTAAGTTCAAAAGGACATTTTAAGTAAATGTAAAATAAAAATTCTAAGTGATAAGAAATCATTGTGTGTGAGTATGCATGTGTCAGTTGCTCAGTCATGTCCGACTCTTTGCGACCCCATGGACTATAGCTCACCAGGTTCTTCTGTCCATCCATGGAATTCTCCAGGCAAGAATACTGGAGTGGGTAGCCAGTCCCCTCCTCAGAACATCTTCCTGTCTCGGGGATTGAACCTGCGTTTCCCACACCACAGGCAGATTCTTTACCGTCTGAGCAACCTGGGAGTGAAAGTGGCTCAGTCGTGTCTGACTCTTTGCAACTCCATGGACTATACAGTCCATGGAATTCTCCAGGCCAGAATATCGGAGTGGGTAGCCTTTCCCTTCTCTAGGGGATCGAACCCAGGTCTCCCGCATTGCAGGCGAAGGATTCTTTACCAGCTGAGCTGCTAGGGAGAGCAACCCGGGAAGCCCTAAGAAATCATTATGTTAGTTTAATTGGCAGTGCTTTTTCTTTCTAATGGTACATAAAGTAACCGTGCTTCTTATATCAGTGGCATCTAAATTGGATGAAATATGATCATGTGTTTTGCTTACTGTACTAGCCATTGTGAGGCCAGTTTTCTGGGACTTGCAGTTGAGGATTCTAACTCAGCTGTGTAGGAGAGGGTTGAGGAGGAAGTGAGTGAGGAGAAGGAGAGAACAGTGTGTGAGGGAGACCAGGAGGAGGCTGGGCAGGGGTCTGTGGTCAACAGCTCTAAAGTATTTACGGGAAACCCATGTTACTCACTGTTGTAAGTGTATTAGTCCTAAGCCTCCAGTGCGTTATTAAGGTCCAACAATTGCTGGCTACTTTGGAAATACTTGCATTTCCCAAACAAAAGTAAAGACATGTGACCTGACACAGGAATTTTCCTATATTTAAAATTTTTTAACCCACCCGAACCCCCCTCCCCCACCCAAAGCCATGCTTTTAGTTTTACAGCTTTAGGGCTCATACAAGGGCAAGTGGAAACATGCCAGACAGAGGCTTCCCTGGGACATAGGTTGCCCCTCATCTCCCAGAGCAGCGGCCAGTTGTTGGGAAAATGTCCAGGGGCCAGAATCTCAACTAGGCAAGAGAGGGGACTGGGGCTAGGGATCCAGATAGCTTTAGAGTTAGGTGTGAATCGCGATTCCTACATCCTTGACGACTCAATCGTTTGTTTCATGAACATCTCATCCTTCCTTGGGAAAGCCGCGTGAGGACTGGGCATCTATCATCAACCCACTTTACAGATTGGAAAGCTGAGGGGAGAGGGTTAGTTTACAGGGTGAAGGACAAACCAAGATTTGAATTCAGGCAGTCTAGCTCCAGAGCCTGTGCCTGTCTCAGTCACTGCCTTAGGGTACTTTAGATCTGCGGGAAATTTAGCAATCGCTGATCCAAACCCTTGATTTTACAGTTGAGGAAGCAGCGGTTTCACAGAGGGTGCAAGCCTTGCCCAAGATCCACAATGAAGCGTGGCTGGGCGGGACCCGGGCTGGGGCTTTCTGGATTAGAGCTGGTAAAAGAAGGGGGCAGAGGAGGGGGCTGTAGGCACCCGGAAGCACTGTCCCTCCCCACCTCGCCCCCAGTGGAAAGCACCCCATCTTTCCATTTTGGGAACGGGTTTTACTTGGTGGGAGGAGAGGTGGGGGTGGCCTCGGAAAGCCACTCGGCCTCCTTCATTCTCGGGATTCCCTGAGGGAGCCATTGTCCGGGAGGAATGTTCGGCCGGCAGCCCCGAGGGGGGCGGGGCCTCTCTGCGTGCCCCAGACAAGCCTGCTTTGTGCTCTCCACGCAGGGCCCCTCCTGGCCTTCCCAGTATTTTTCAGGGCTTCCAGGCCGGGTCGCTAAAGGAGGAAGCTATTGGAAAATGCCTGGGCCTTGGGAGAGGCACTGGGCCCTGAAACGCCAGTCTAGGAGGGCTGCCTGGAGGAGATGTGAGGGCATCACCCAGAGACCTGGGGGTAGTGGCTCCTCAAAGCTGAAAATTTGCATTCCCAGCATCTTATTACTAGAATTTGATCCTAATTGGACACAACGCACAAAGGCGAGTGTTACAAGTCAGTTCATCACGCTTTTATTTCCGGGGGGCGGGGTGGCGGGGGGGTGGGGTGGGGGGGAATCGACAACAAAGGAAATTGTTAAATTATTCTTGCATGTCCAGATAGTGGAATATTAAACTGTCGTTAAAATTATGTGATATAAACAAGGATTAATCATATAGCACAGGGAACTATATTCAATATCTTGTAATAAACTATAATGGAAGAGAATCAGAAACAAGAATATAGATATATACATATATATATCGCAGAGTCACTTTGCTGTACACCTGAAACTATCACAATATTGTAAATCAACCATACTTCAATAAAAAATTATGTGATATAAATATATGTACAGACAGGAAAAGATACTCAAAATACTTGTTTATTGAGAAAAGCAGATTATAAAATAGTGTCAATATATATATACATATCTAGAAAAATAATCTGCCTTATTCCAAAATCTTACTAGTGGTTTTCTCTGAGTGGTAGGATTAAAGAGTGTTTGATTTTGAAAACAAATTTTTGTTTTGTGCTTGTCTGTATTATCTAATTCTAAAAGATACTGTAAAAAGATATTTTGTGTAACTAAAGTAGTGTGTGTATGTTTGTGTGTGTGTATGATAACTGCCTGCTGCTTAGGCTGGGTTCCCCCCACAGGAGAAGTTTCTCCAGTTCTCAAGGGTAGGCAGGGACAGCTGTTCAAGCATCAGAAAAAATGAACAGTGAGCATCAGACAGGCAATGTGTCTAAGCCCAGTAATAATAGCAGCAACTCGCTTAGCACTTCACACAGTGCTTCTACACGCAGGATCTTATTTGAATGCTACCACAGCCCTCTCAGGACACATCCTTCACCTTTTACAGGTGAGGAGCCAGGCTCCAGCCGCTGAGAGCGCCTCCTCTGCCCCTGGCAGCGACAGGCAAGTGGGGGAGCTAGGATTGAATCCAGGGTCTCAGATCTCCAGTCACCACATCCCACTGCCTCCCCACGCATGTCCACTTCAGCATCTGCATTTGTTCCTCCACCTGTCCCCCTCCTCCTCTGACTGTGAGTTTCTCTGGTACACTTAAGAGTGTTATTCAAGTCTCTGTTCCCAGGACTTAATACATGGTAGGCATCAGTACATGCTATGGAATGAACAAATGAATGAACAAACAAACATTCAAACCTGGAGCCCTGGTGAAGTAAGTCTTAGTAGTTCCCAAACCAGTTCTTTGTAGCCTGTGTCTCTTTATACTTGCTGTTCCGTATTTATTTCCTTTTTGGTCTTTAATACTTGCAAAGCCTTTTGGAAAATGGCTGACAGGGAGTGTGTGGGAACAGCTCTTCGTCTGGATCTGAACCAAAGCTTTAAAAAGGCTCCCACTACCCACTACGCAACAGTAACTGGAGGCAGCCACCCTAGAGGCCAAGGGCACAGAGGAGAAGCCCTGGGTGAGCTCTCCTCCCTGCCTGGGCGGAGGGTTTCTATCCAGGACCAGTGCTTGGAAGGGATGGGGCTCCTCGCTTTGAGTACAGACCCTTTCAGACCCCAGACCCAGAGTGGTGGACGTTCCTTCGTTGGAGAGAGGGCTGTGGTTACAGAGGCTGGGCCAATCAGGGAAGGCATCCTGGAGGAGAGACCTTGGAGGCTGGTTTAGTAAGGGGAGAGGCCAGGGCAGAGGGGAGAAAAGCAGGGAACATGCCTGAGCAGTTGGGCGCTGGATGATTTAAGTACAACCAGATGTGCTGGGAATCTCCTGTCAGGCCCAGCCCCAGTGAGGGCAGTGTGGGGGTGGGGGAGATCTCTGGGCCACTTGGATTTCCAGTTCCCCATTCTGCCCTGGGTCTGTAAGCTTTAAGGAAGGGAGAAGCCAGTGGAGTTCCAGAGGAGCTGGCATGTGAGAGAGTGAGCCAGGCAGGCTTGGGTGGAGTCTTATGCCTTTGGATAGGGTATAGGAAGGGAAGGGTTCTTCCAGGAAGCAGGATATTTATTGGGCTCAATCCCTGGAACCTAGAAAAAAGGATTAGGAGAGCCCTGGGGTAGGAGTTACCAGCTCTGCTGGGAGTAGGGGATAGCTAGGGAAACTTTACAGAAGAGGACATATCTAAGTTGGGGTTCTGCAGGATGAATAGGAGTTGCCCAAGCAGAATAGGTGAAATGATACTCCAAGGAGGAAGACAGTGGTTATAAATTGTATGGGTGCTTAGCGAGAGGTTCTGTGGGGGTATATCATAGGGGTAACGTGGTGGGATGACAGTTCAGTTTGGGGTGCTGGCCCAAAGTCCAGGATGGGGGTGGGATGGGTACACTATTGCTCACAGACCAAATGGCAAAGCCAGAGGAGGTATGAGGATTTTGGAAGTGGGTCCCTGGGTCCCGGGCCTCTGGAGGCAAGGAGGGGACTGATAGCCAGCCCCAGCTCCTCCCCCAAGTCTTAAGTGGTCTGGCACAGAGCTGTGTCTGCCCAGAGGAAAGGGTGCTTTTTCTTATTCTCATGGAAGCTCTTAAGAGCCCTTGGCTAGCTGTGAGGTGGGGATTGGACCCAGACACAGACTGTAGCTCACTAGGAAGGCAAAGTTGGTATAAGCACACAAAGAGTAAGTGAGGGCATGAGCAGGGTTGGGGAGGCACTGGGAACTGGGCCTTGAAGTCTGAACAGCCAGAAAGAGAAGGGCTACGGCTCCACTTGTAGGGGAGTAGCCTGAGCCCAGGGTGAGTGGGGGGTGTGGTAGCCAGCGGGTGTGGTATGCTCTGGGCACACACCCTGGTCCCCCAGCCTGGACACATTTCCTTCCTTTCTTGCTTCTTAATGACTCCTGAGTGGCCGATCCAGAGGACTACAAAGAGAGGTCTCTCCGCCCTGCCCTTTCCTCTTCCTCTCTTCCATTTCTTTCTCCCTTCCTCCCCCTACCCCCATCCTTCCCCAGGCCCTTTTCTTTCCTTCCTTCTCACCCCACCTGCTCCTCCCTCCCTCTCTGGCTTCTGCATCTTCCCCAACTTTCTTCTTTCTCCCTTCAAAACTCTTCATGCTGATTCTCCCTGGGCCAGCAGGGGTTGTTTTCCTTGATGTTTTCAGAAAGGCCTTGCTGCAAGTCTCTGGGCCAGGAAGATCACACAGACACACCTCTGCACACATACCCATGTCCCACACCCACACGCACACGTGCACAGGCACTCGGCAGCACGCCCAAGCATAGTATCTGCCTCCTCCTTGGATGTCACATGAGCAAAAGGGCTGGGAAAGAATGGAGGGCTCTCTGCAGAGGCCAGGCAGAGCATTACCGTCAACACTACCACTATCATTATCCAATCCATCGCCAGGCACTTGACCTACCCAGGGATGATCACAAGACCAGCCAGAACTCTGTCCTCAGCAGGGAGCTCTTAGGGCACAGATCCCTCGACCTCGACTGGGGACAGTCAGAAGTCCTCAGAGAACAGACCCTCCCCCAAGGCCCCGCCCAGGAGGGCAGACATGATGAAGGGCCATTTGCCAGGATTGAGTATTTGTCAGCCCAGGAGGCTGGATGATGTATTAACAGGACTTTAATGAGCTTGGGGAGGAGGAGCCACACTTCACTGCCTGAGCCTGGTGGGCAGAGGAGTGACCAGATCAGCCTCACCCCCATCTACTAACATAAGTCAACCTATGCCTGTTTGCCCATTAGAAACAATTCAGCGCCTCCAAGTTGCAGCCCTTTCCCCCGTGAAGTCTGGTAAAGGCCTCTCAGTATGCTATCTTACTGGGAAGGCCTTCCTGAGGTCTAATCTCATTTTTCATACCAGCTCTGGAGGAATGGGGGAGAGGTGTGTGTGAAGGAGAACCCCATCCCTGCTGCAGGGGAGCACCTTATCAACTCCTTCCTCCACCCTCACTCCTGTCATCCACCCCACCCTGGAGCCTGGAGGAGCATGGCCTCCACTGCCCTAGCAATGCCAGACTTGGCCTCCAGTTACCAGGCTGCTGGCTGGGGTCACTCAGCTCATGTGGACATTCCCCTTATGTCAGGGAACATTCCTGCCCCTGACCCTTAGGGACCCTGACAGATAGGGTGGAAAGAGTACAGTAGATTCTAGATCCAACTTTGCTGTGTGACCCCAAGCATGTCTCTTCTCTCTGGTCCTCAGATACCCCATCAGTAAAGAAATTCTCAACAAATTCCTTCTCCCTCTGTTGTCTTGGGATTGTCCCTTCAACTTGGGGTTCAGTTTTCCTACAGCAGCTATCCCATTTCTTCTGCCTTTCTGATTTTGAAGCCAGAGTTTTCAAATGTCCCACCATTCTGACCCTGTGCCAAGGTGTGGTCCTAGGGATGTAGAATAGAGAGGAAGAGAGAGTTCTGGGGTCCGAGAAGATCCTGACTTTGGTGAATTCCAGAAACTGCCTGGGTTCTAGTCTTGCTTTCTTCTGTGGGTTGGGAAAAATATAGGAGCCTCCTGGTTTCCCTTAAGGGTACTTAACTCTGGGAGATCAAAACCCAGAACTACCAGAGAGGGCTGGTGAGACCCCAGAGGAACCACCACTAGCAGAAGGGAAGGGGAGAGTTTAGAATTCTACAAAACACTGAGGACAGAGCACTACTGGGCAGCTGGAGTGACAGCACAAGGGTAACCTTGTCCGGCTAGTGCTCAGTCAGAGAGGGTGAGCAGCGCCGGAAAGAAACAAAAACATCTCAGAAGACACGACCCGCAGCACTGCCCTTGCGTGGCAGCACAGGCGATCTTGGGACCCGAGGTGCTCAGCATCTCCTAAAGGAGGAAATGTATCTGGAATTTCCAACCTAAGCTCGGATCTCTCTCCTACAACCTCCTGGGGCAAACTGGGTTCTGCGGGCTGCTCGGTCTGCAGGTTTCCTTTCCTGTCTGGATCGCTGCTGAAGCCTGGAGTCACTGTGTCTGCCAGAATTCTATCCTTGGAGGTGCTGCCCCGGGAGAAGGATGTGCGTTTGGGACGCTAGGTGTTCCTGGCACAGAGTGGACGCTCGCAATGTTTGAATGAATGCACTCATCAATGAACGCCTTTGGACAACTCTTAAGCAGATCACAGGTGCGG
Source organism: Bubalus kerabau (assembly GCF_029407905.1). Taxonomy (NCBI): domain Eukaryota; kingdom Metazoa; phylum Chordata; class Mammalia; order Artiodactyla; family Bovidae; genus Bubalus; species Bubalus kerabau. The sequence continues at coordinate 94,482,286 of NC_073624.1, read as the reverse complement.
GATTCATCCTGCTTGGCTCAGTGTGGCTGCCGTCTTCTGGGGAAAGCCCTCCAGTGAAGCTCACAGTTTAGACATCACATCCCACCCTCCATTGCCCACCTCCTGGGCTCTCGGTCTTCCCCCCCGAACCCACCCCACTTGGAGTCTGCGCAGAGCAGTGGACTTGCTGAGCTGCGTGTATCCCACCCACTCTGTGCATCCGGGCTGGCAAAGCCAACAGTTCACCTGGGGCAGGTGGGAGGGTGGGAATGAACGAGTGAGTCCACCAGGCTTTGGCCGAGAGGCCGAGGCAGTCCAGGGAGTGGGGGTCGAAGGCAGCTAGCGGACGGGGCGGGCCGGGCCTGCTGTTTTCCCCTTTGCCCTTCGACCCAGGAAGCCGCTCACACCCGGCGGACACGCTCGGCCGCCCTACTGCTCAGTCCCGGCCTCCCCCTTCGGGGACCGCTCCCCACCCTGCCCGGCCTCCACCCCCACCCCAACTTCCCGCTCCAGCGGCCCAGGAGAGGCGGGGGCGGGCCTGAGAGTGGCGCAAGGACACTCCACACCAAGGGTCATTTGCTCTTTTTTCCCCTCTGTGGCTAATTTATTTTAGAGCTAGGGGAGGAGAGGGGCGGGGCCAGGCCGGGCTGGTGGAGGGGAGGGGCCCGGCGAGCCTAGGGGAGATGGGGGCGGGGCGGGGGCGAGGAGGGGAGGGCGGGGAAGTGGCCGGGGGTGGAGAGGGCCGGGGAAGGGGCGGGAGTTGGGGGAAGGGAGGGGCACTAGGGGAGGGGAGGAGCAGGGAAAGGGGAGGGGAGCAAAGGCCTGCGAGGGAGGGCGCTGGGGGCGGGCGAGGGGAGGAGGGGGTGGGGGTGGGGGTCCTGCCTGCGGGGGGAGCCGGGGCGGCCCCTTGTCCGGCCACCCCCACTGCCCAGTCCTGCTCCCGCCCGCGGCGGCCGCAGCAGCCGCAGCAGTAGCGGCTCCAGGATGGTGAGCGCCGCTGCCCCCCAGCCCCGGCCTGTCGCCCCCGGCCCGCGCCCCGGCCCCGGGGCCGGACGCCCCCTTAGGCCGCGCACACTCACCTAGGACCCGGCCGGGATGCCGAGGTACGAGGCCGCGGGCCTGGCGGGGGCAGGCACGGGAGCGCGCGGGCGGGCCGAGGTCAGGGGGTGGTGACCGTTCGGTCGGGGTGTCCGGAGCTTTGTCCGCGGGCGCGGGGCAGTGCGAGGGCCGGAGAGGGCGGGGGCTGCGGGTCGCGGGGTTCGACGAGGCGGGGGTCGAAGGGCAAGGCCAGCGAGAGACCCGGGCGGGTGCGTGGGAGCTGAGGGTCACTTCCCGGGGGGAGGGGGCAGGCAGGGAAGGGGCTCTCCTCTCCGCCGCCGACGGGCACCCTCTTCGCCGCCCCCTTTGGTGCGGAGGCTGCAGCAGTAGCGAGCGGCAGGCTCTGGGGGGAGCCTGCGGGATTGGGGGGTGGGGACCCAGAATTTGCGGGTTCGGGTCCCAGAAGGATCCAGTGTCCGGAGCCCGAGGGCCGGCCCGAGGCCCCTCCCACTCCGTCAGGTCTTTGTCCAGCGGCCCCTGTGTGTGAGGGAGGGGGGTGGGGACTGGGTTCCAGGCCCGGAGATTCCCCAGCATCGTGACGGGGCAGTGACAGGAGACTGAGGCCACTTGGGGCCCTGCGTCTCTCACGCCTACCCGCTGCCTTTCTTCTCTTCTGGCCCGGGAGAGCATAGCCCCCATCTCCGAGGCAGGGAAGCCGCACTTACCTTTACCCCTGTAGCTACAGACTGCTAGGGAGACCCTCTAAGCTCCCGGCTCTCTCTCTAGAGCCCTTTAAACTTCCCCACTCCGAGAGCCCTCTCTTGATCTAAACAGAGATTCCCTTACTAAGGACCCCGCTCTGTAGAGGGTCCTCCGCTAGGTTTGGGCACACAGTAGGTGCGCAGGAAATGTAGGCCTCCTCCTCGGGCCCCTCCAGTCCCGGTGGCCTCTTGGGCGGAGGAGGCCTGGGAAGGGGTCTGCGCGGGGGCGAGTGTAAGCGGCCTGGAGCCTGCGCCCAGCGGCAGCCAGGAGCCCGGAGCGGAGGGGTGGGTGGGCTGTTAAAGGGACGGTCACTAAATCAGGATTAGGCCGTGGGGCTGTCAGGCTGCCAGGCCCTGTCTCCATGGATACCTAATTTGGAGGAGAATAGAGGACGGAAGAATGTTTGCGTTGTCGTCCTCCAGGGCTGCAGAGGCTAAGCGGACTCCAGCCCTCGGCTTGGCAGCAAGGAATGGGGACCCAGTTCGAACCCCACTCTGGGCTGCGGCGGGGCGGGAGAACTTTTCGGTCTGGGGGCCCAGAGCCTTCCCTGAGGAGTTGCTGGAGTAGGCCAGGTGGTGCGGTGGTCCAATGAACTCTGACCATGCACAGGGAGCCCCAGACCCTCCCCGAGTCCAACCTGAACCCCGGTGCATCCTCCTGGGAACGGCCGGGCTGGGGTTCCTCAGAGCCCCCCTCCCGGAGCTCCTAGCCGGGCGCAAACACCGTCCTCCGCTGCTCCGTAGGCTGGGAGGACGGACGCGCTGGGCGGCTCGAGGTTAAGCGCGGCGGGACCTAGGCGCGCGCGGGTACCCGGCGGCCGCCCGAGCCGCGGGGCAGGGGGCGGGGCGGACTTCCTGGGGTGGGCGAGAAAGGGGCGGGGCTTGCCTGCCGGCCTCGCTCCGCCGGGTGACAGGCCTCGTAAATCCCCCTCTCCCATGTTTAACGCCATTTCATTTATTTCCACTCGATTCCTTGAAAGTCCGCAGCAACCACGGCTGTAAGGAGCGACCCTTGTGCCCTCCCTGTAATGTCTTCTTGAGGAAAGTCCTCTTGGGCCAAAGGGAATTAGCTCTGTGGGGACAGTGGAGTGGCTCCTGGGGGAGGCCCAGTGACCTCCACTTTTCAGAGGGACCCCCATCTCCTCAGGGGATGAGGAGGGCTGAGAGACACATGGATGAGTTTGGTCTCCGAGGGCCTGCGGGGTGTAGGCCCTTTTCTGGCCATGGTGTAAGGGTGGAGTGGGCTGAGGATGGGGTGAGTGGACAAGTCCAGGGCTCCGCCTGGAACGGGGCAGGAGAGGGCCCGACCCGAGTGCAGTGTTCTCAGAGCCTTGCTCTCGGTCATCCATGGCCGCAGCTTTTTATGGAGCAAGAATCCCCTCCCCTCCCCTGCCTGGGCTGCCGCTTTATTGCAGAGACCTCAGACTCTCCACGCAATTTCACGCCTCTCTGCCTTTGCTCTTGCTGTTCCCTCAGCCAAATGCCTTCCCATTGTCCCTGTCTCTCCACAGCCTCCTCATTCTTCAAGGCCCGACTCGGATGCCACACTTCCCCCATGTAGCCTCCCCCAGAGCCCCCAGCTCTAGGCACTCACTCCTCCCTGCATGTTCTCCTAGCCCTGCACCTGTGCCTCCCCTCAGCCGTGGAGGCTGTGTTGGCACTAGGCTTTGCCTCCAGGAGGCCAGGGGTGGGGCGTATACTTCCCTGCACCTCATCCCCACGGGGCTTGGCACTTTGTAGGTGCTCCATAAATATTTGTTGGTTGAATAAAAGCGTTTTCGCAAGGGCAGCCTGCAAACCATGGCCTTCCAGGCAAATAGCTCCGTGCTCCTGGGTGGGTGGAGGTCCCTGGGTGGGTCTCTTCCTCCTCCTCCTGGCCAACCCTCCCCCACCCCCAAGTCCGGGAGGACTTTGCCCCTTCCTTTCCCCACAGACCAGCATTCTTTCTCTGCCATTATCATCCTGTTAAACAGAGAGGCCAGTCAGGATCCATATGGATCACATTAACAATTGCTTATTATCTGGGCCAGGACTGCCCCCACTCTCCACCCCCAGCTCCTACTGCTGCAGTTGCTGGACCCTTAGGAACCCAGCTTCCCCCTCCCCCGCCATTGGTCAGCCAGGGATTGCAGGGGACAAGCTGATCTCCCTTACCCTCCCTGTGCATTCTATTTAATTTGCTTTTTCTTGACTTGGCTGGCTCCTCTACCCGATTTAATGAAAACTAGTTTCCCCATGGGAGCATGGCTCAGTGAAGTTCCAGGGTTGCTGAGGAGAGGGGTGGACCTGAGTTCAGATACACCTGTGGTCCAGAACACCAAGAGCTTCTGCTTTCCAGTGAACAGAGGCTGTGGGCTGCAGTAGGCCCCACAGGACTGACCATGGGGTATACTGGTGTGTTCTGCCATCTCAGCCCTGGGCTGGCCCTGCTCCCTTTTGGGAGCTGGCAGGCTAGCAAGGAAGATGAAGGCAGGAGAGACCCTGCCAGACTGTGTGGGTCCCCACCTTGTGCTTCAGTTGAAGAATCAAGAAATTCAAGGGTGGCTGCTGAGTTAGCCTTGAAGGAGGAGTGGAGTTTCTGTTTAAATGCATATAGCCCAAGAAGGAATGGAAGGGATCTTTGAGATTACCAGGCCCCACCCCAACCAGGCCTGGGTTCATAACTTTTTTTGATTTACAGACCCCCTCAGAAGGACCGACAAAAGCCATCCCCAGAAAAATCCACTTTTATCAGTTGACACCGGACTTTGCATTCTGCTTTAAAGGCTCTTGGACCCCCTGAGCCCCATGGGGTCTGTGCGTCAAGAACCCCTTGCCCTAGTCCAGACGCCCCTGAAGGGCTGAGAGCAGAGTAAGGCCTAGAGCCCAGCATTCTTGCCCTTCACTCTGTGCTTTCTCCACGGCAGGAGGACAGGATGAGCCAAGAGACCAGGGGTATCGGATAGCTACCCCTGCTGGGCCCAACTTAGAATGGAAAATGTTCACCCTGCCTGGGTCAGGCTATGGGCCAGTCATCTCATCTCTGAGTGTGTCACCTGGAGTGAGGAGGTCCAGGGGTTATTTTGTTTCAGTACCCACTCATCCCAAGGATGAGTGACAAGAGAGTCTAGCTCTTCTCTGAGCATTCTCTTAAGTGTCTTGATGAATCATAGCTAACACATAGAACTTATGTGTATATCTTATTCTATATCTCATCTGTGAATTGCAACTAATTATGGCACCCTCCTCGTAAGCATTTTTGTGACAGTTAAATGAGGCAGGAGCCACAAGCCCTGAGCTCCAGTCTTGAAGGACTATGGGCCTGTGAGGGTCTGGACAGAAATGCAGTGGACAGTGCTCAGGGTTATACAGATCTTCCTTGACTTATGATAGGGTTATGTCCTGATACATGCATCGTAAGTTGAAAATATTTTTAGGTCAAAAACACATTTAATACACCTAACCTACTGCATAGGCTTCCCTGGTAGCTCAGATGGTAAAGAATCCACCTGTAACATGGGAGACCTGGATTCGATCCCTGGGTTTGGAAGATCCCTTGGAGGAGGGCATGACAACCCTTCTTGCCTGGAGAATCCCATGGACAAAGGAGCCTGGTGGGCTACAATCCATGATGTCGCGAAGAGTTGGACACGACTGAGCGACAGCACAGCACAGCACAACCTACTGAACATCATAGCTTACCCTCACCTACCTTACAGGTGATCAGGAATACTTACGTTAGCCTAAAGTTGGGCAAAATCATCTAACACAAAACGTATTTTACAATAGTGTTCAGTATCTCATGTTAGTTATTGAAGACTGTACTGAAAGCGAAAAACAGAATGGCTTAATGGGTGCAAAATGGTTGTGAGTGTATCACTTGTTTACCCTTGAGATGGCATGACTGACTAGGAGCTGCACCTCATTGCTACTGTCTGGCATCACAGGAGAGGATCCTACTGTGTATTATTAGTCTGGGAAAATATCAACATCCACAATTCGAAGTATAGTTTCTACTGGATGAATAATCAATCACAGCATTGTAAAGTCAAAAAGTTTTAAGTTGAACCATCATGGGTTGGGACTGTCTTTGATTACTACTGATGTTGACATTTTCCTGCTTGAGCCAGTCAAGAAGGGACTGCAATGGAGCCACCCAGGTGCCTTGCTCTCTTTTCCTTTAGTACTGAGGAGGCATGGGCAGTCAGCCTTTGCAGTTCACCTTGGGGACTGGCGGTGGGGTGGACAGTTCTCAGTGAATGGGCGCATTAGTCAGTGGCTTCAATCCAGCCTCCATAGGCCCCATCCCTAATTTCTGATGATCATTCTTGCCTCCCACCCAAGAGCCCAACCCCTGGGCTGCAGTGATCCTGCCAGTCGTGTCCAACTCTTTGCGACCCCATGGACTGCAGCAGGTCAGGCTTCCCCGTCCATCACCAGCTCCCAGAGCTTGCTCAAACTCATGTCCATCGAGTCAGTGATGCCATCCAACTATCTCATCCTCTGTCGTCCCCTTCTCCTCCTGCCTTCAGTCTTTCCCAGCATCAGGGTCTTTCCCAATGAGTCAGTTCTTCAGGTGACCAGAGTATTGGAGTTTCAGCTTCAGCATCAGTCCTTCCAATGAATATTCAGGACTGATTTCCCTTAGGATTGACTGGTTTGATTTCCTTGCTGTCCAAAGGACTCTCAAGAGTCTTCTCCAACAGCACAGTTCAAAAACATCAACTCTTCGGTGCTCAGCCTTCTTTATGGCCCAAGTCTCACATCCATACGTGGCTATTGGCAAAACTATAGCTTTGACCAAACCCTGCCACTAAACAGGTCTAATTGCCTGGACAAGTCACATACTCTGTGTCTCAACATCTTCATCTGCAGAAGGGGAATAAGAACACTGGTGAGTGAGTTTGTAGGTAATAGAGGCCTTGGTTTCACATAGTGTGCTCTTTGCCTCTGAAGTACATGCCTACCTCTGGTGACTTTTTCAGTGACTCGGAACCCATGCAGGGAACCTCCTCCCAGTGTAGGAGGAAGGAGAAAAAGAGGACATATGTGTGAAAGTTCTGGCCCAAGGCAGGGCTTGCCCTGGCCATCTTTGAAGTTCTCTCCAAAGCTGAGCCCAGGCAGTAGGGGGCTCAGGAGTGGGTGAGAGGAGAAGCAGCTTGGCTGCTACCTCTGGAGTCCCTCCAGCTCTCCTCGCTGTCTGGGAGACCCAGGCCACCTGACCCCAGCCCAGTGCTGGGATGAATCAATCACGGACGGAGGGGAAGATGTGACAAAGAGACTACATTTTACTCTAACAAACCCATGTTGAACACCTGCTGGGTCCTGGCACTGTGCCAGATCCTGGGTGTGTATCAGCTAGGCTCCCAAGGGTGCCCAGCCAGGGCCAGGATTCCTGGGCCCCTGAGACTCCACACACACTCGCCGTGCACCTGAGTGGGGCTATCATGCCTCAAATCTCCCAGAGCCACCCTCCGCTTCCTGTGTGGCCTGGGAGGAGCAGAGCACGTCTGCAGGCAGCCCTGACCCTGTTCGCTTTGCTGCAGACCTCTGCATGAAGCCCGGCCACACTCACCATACACTCTGCAAGGGCCCTGAGCCAGGCCTGAATACTTTATCCGGGTAGCCATTCATCCAAGACTTCCCTGGTGGCTCAGACGGTAAAGAATCTGCCTGCAATGTGGGAGACTCATGTTTGATCCCTGGGTCAGGAAGATCCCCTGGAGAAGGGAATGTTAACCCACTCCAGTATTCTTGCCTGTAGAATTCCACGGACAGAGGAGCCTGGTGGGCTACGGTCGGTCTATGGGGTTGCAAAGAGTTGGACACGACTGAGTGACTGTCACTCACTCACTCAGTCTTTCATCCAGTGAGCATTACTTCTAACGTGGTCCCACTTACAAGGAGGTTACAAGACAGTCAGGGACCAGTGGACAGGCCAAAGGACAGGCTGAGCTTTGAGAGCCACGCTCCTGGTTTTCCCCGCATAGAAGGGAGCCGCTGAGGGTGGTTGAGCTGGGAGCGGCGGACGGGCCTCAGGATGGGCTGAGGGGAGACTTGGGCAAGAGACTGGTTCCTTCACGGCAGGGCCTTGCATCATCAGCAGACTCCCAAAGAGACTTCTTTTCTCCAAGGGGGCCTTTCATAGGTGACAGAGTGCTAATTTAGTGGGAATTAAAATGGCAACCCATTCCAGTGTTCTTGCCTGGAGAATCCTAGGGATGGTGGAGCCTGGTGGGCTGCCATCTATAGGGTCGCACAGAGTCGGACACAACTGAAGTGACTTAGCAGCAGCAGCAGCAAGAACCTGGGAGAGTCCATCTGCTGCTGGCTGGCCTACTGGGCCCTTGGATGCTTGAGAGTCTGAGGTGTTCTTCTTTCAGGCCAGCAGGGGAAAGAAACTAGTGAGATTTGGGTTATACTGAAAAATAACACCTCCCCACCTCATCATGTTCTTCCACACCGACCCGGTCTGCCCGAAGGTTTCTGTCAGGGCAGAGGGGCTCCAGGGAACTCTGGCCATCAGAGGGTATCACCCCTCCCATCCATCTCCTCAGAGAGACAGTAGCCACGGGTGGCCAATGACACTCATCCCTCTAGGAAGGGGCTCCTTCTCCAAGTGGACTTTGTCTTACGTGTGATGGCCGTTCTCCCATCTCTGTCTTCCACGCTGTAGCCCTCTTCAGGCCAGAGTCTCGGGGCCTGAACCCCTTGTTGGGAGAGTAGAAACTGTCTTATAGGGGTAGGGTGGCCAGGAGTTCAGTTTTTGGACTTGCTAGGTTTGCAGTGTCTATTAGACATGTAAGTGGGGATGACCCAGAAAAACTGCAAAGGAGCCCATCAACCTGCCCGGAAGTGCCCCTCCCAATAGACAATCTCTCATGTTGAATGCCTGTACTGATGGGGAGCTCATCACTTTTAGAGAATCCACATGTTATCAGACAGCTAACATTAAGCCCCAAATCTTTCTTGGCAAATTCAGTTCATTTGAGGATGGTGGGAAGGGGGACAGGAGGGGAGGGGCTGCACAGAGCTGCCACCCAGAGGTGGCTTAGGTATTCAGAAATATTTGATCCCCAGAAGTCTCTCTCCCTCTAAGTACACACTCCCCATTCCCTAGTCATGGTCTGCTGCAGCTCGCTGCCTACTTCTCTGATCCCTCTCCTTAGGGCTGTAACCAGGGTCTGGGGTTTCAGACCTGCAAGGACTTATTGGTGCCAAAGTAAAGTATGGATAAAGTGTGGGTTTGTGGCTGAATCTGGGGGGGCGATCAAGGGAAGAGGGGCTAAAGAGGGGCAGGGGAGGCTGATGAGGGTGGTGGGAATCAACATACTGTTTCCCTAGCTGTTAGATGGGAATAACATTGGCTGCTCAAGTGAGAGGCAGAACAGCCTCTGCAGCTAGACTGCCCTGGAGAGTGGCACCAAGTCCTAGCTTGGTGACCTCGACAAGTTAACTGTGCCTCAGTTTTCTCCTCTGGGAATTGTTGTGAGGATTACACCAGCTAGTGTGCTTCCAGCAGTGCTTGGCTCTTGTCTTGGGATCTCAAACTGGCACAGACAGGAGTTGCCGTGGTTGTCTGGTCTTTGCCTAGCACCGTTCCCCCCACCCCAACTCTTCTTTCTCTCTCTGTTCCTGTGGCCCTGCAGGTGTCAGGGCCACCCCCTTGAGGACAGCCCTGCCCACTCACACCCAGGTAGACCGGCCAGGCTGCATAGCTGGAGTTACTCAGCTCGGCTCCCCCAGGGCTGGGAAGGGAGAAGGAGCAGGCAGAGGCAGCCACTGGGGAATCCAGGGTGGGCTGCCTGGGCCTGCCCCCTTACCACTGCTGGCCAGGCGGTGGGGGCATCTGCTCTCACCGACCCCTATGCAGGAGTGGGGAGGCTATATATGGGGCCCCCGAAGGTGGGGTCACCCAGACTTTAAACTTAAGCTTTTTGGAGATCACGTGCCACCCAAACTGACTCAAGTCAACTTTGGATCCTAAACCAGGCTGTGGGGAGGAGGTGGGGTTTGATAGGGGGGCCTTTGTCTGCTGGGCTGAGACCTGTGGTCCACGATCCTTGAGAAGTTCATAAATGGAGCTGCATTCTAATGTTATTAGTTCCCTTTGTAGTTCCATGTTTTTAAAATTTCTACCCCCTACAGCTTTATTTTATTTTATTTTTTTTCCCTACAGCTTTATTAAGGTATAATAGACAGAGTAGTCCCATGTATCGTTTTTTAAAAATTGAGGTGTAATCGACATAGATCACAGTATTAGTTTCAAGTATACAGCATAATGATTTGATGTGTGTGTATATGAAGAAATGGTCACCACAGTAAGTCTAGCTAACATATGTCACCATACGTAGTTAAACCTTTTTTTCTCTGTGTATTTTTATCATATGCATTGACAAGTAATTTTGAGAATAGGCCATGGGTTTACTAGGCTGCACAAGGGGCCTATGACTGAAAACTGGTCAAGAGGCCTGCCTAGGGACAAGAAAAGTATGGCTCAGGATGAAGTTGGGTCTGGCACGGAGGGCTCTCAAGAGGGACCTGAAGGGGCATGTGGCTTATCTAGGCAGTTTCTAAGTAGCACAAAGGGCAGAAGAGACAGCAGGGCCTTGGGGCTCCCCTCTTTATTGGCAGAGGAGGAGCAGGTGAGAGGTGCCCCAGGACACAGGGCAGCAGGGCCAGGGGTGAGGCTAGGACATCCAGGGAAGCTCTGGTCTGAGACTCAGTCCTCCGCCCCCACAGTCACACCCGAGAGTGGGGAGCCAAGGGGCCTCACACCGCAGGGCCATAGCTGCCTTCCCAGGGAGGAGCCCAGCTGGGAGGCTGCACTTCTCTCCAAGGGGTCCCTTGCTCCACTCCTTTAGGTGCCAGAGGTCCTCCCCAACCCCGCCTTTTCCAGGCGGAAGTACTTGGCCAGCCCCCTTGGGATCCAAGTCCGAGGAGTGCCTGCTGTGTCGCCCCCATCCCTGGCCCTCTTCCAGGTGGTCTTGGAAGCACCACTCTTCTTCCATTGCCTTCACACTGGCCTGGGGGCATGCTGGGATATGCTGGGTCCTCTGTTTCACAGTGGAGGAAACAGAGGTTTAGACCCCTACCCCCCATCTCAGAGGCTGACCCATTCCCCCCATCATCTGAGCCCCAAAGGAGGTGGGACTGTGACTTACAGATGGACCCCTGGGCTCAGAGACCTCCCCTAGTCCCAGGTCAGTCCAATACCTGAATAACTCAAGTCACTAGTGAGACCAGGATGCATTTGAGGGTCCCTGGAAGCAGCCAGTGACGGTGAGAAAAGGAGAAGGAAGGGAAGGAGTGTGTTCTGCTGTCCAGGGGGCTTGCACCATAATCCCCTCCTAGCAGTCTGTTGGGGGTACTCAATGACATCATGAAGACCAAGACCCTGGCCCAGGATGCAATGACCTCTGGAAGATAACACCCTGACCCTCCAGCCCTGGAAAACACATATATAGGGTGGGCCCTCCTTCCCTTTCTGTCCTGCCCCAGGGCCCAGGAGTTGAAGTCCACCTTAACCTGCTCCAGAGCATCTCAAGTAGTGAGAAGGGCATGTGGTGGGGTGGACTGTGCTGTCCTTAAAGCAGTTATCAGCCCCAAAGATTCGCTTTCTTTGGCCTCCATGAAAACTCTATTTGCTCAATACGTTGCCTCACACAGACCTGGGAAGAAGCCCATCGGCTTTGCTGACCTTCACTGAGGGGCAAGCAACTGATACCCTGGAACCTCCCAGAGCTGTAGGTGGTTTAAAAGAGGATGCCTATTAACCAGAACGATTTTCTGTTGCTGAAGTTTCAGGCAGCCTAAGTGAAGCAAACAAAATTGAGGCAGGTAGAGACAAACTGGATTTTCTTTAGAGGAAGGGGCAAGGGTGATAACTGGGCCAGTTCTCCCTACCTGGTGTCTCTAGGGAGGTGAACTGGGGACAGGAAACCAGTGTCCCCTGCCCATGTTTCTGGATATCTCCCAGCTGGGGGAAGGGGTGAGATTATGTGGCTGGAAGGAAAGGGCTCTGAGCATCTCCCGGCAGCTCCAGCCGTCAGGAGGGTAAGAGAAAACATGATGGAGGCGCTGTCGGAAAGAAAGGGGCGGGCAGTAGAGTAGAGCTGGAAAAGCGATCAGCAGCTCTGTGATGAGGCTGAAATCAGCCCCAGTGGCCCCGGGGCCGCTCAGGAGAGAAAAAGAGCTGTCATTCATGGAGGGCAGACCTGAGGAGCTCCCCCAAAGGCAGCCAGATCCCAGGGAGTACAGGGTGGTCCCCAAGCTCTGAGGACAGATGCCCTTCATTGGAGCTGGGAGTAGGACACAGTCTGCTACTCAGATAAAGCACTGGCTGCCCCTGTGTGCCTGGTCCTGCACCCCAGGACCTTCTGCAGGAGTGAGGCAAGCCTGGGAGCCATGCCCAACCTTCTAGGGGAGTAGATGGGCTGTTTGATCAGTGAGTGTGTAAATTGGGATTTTATGGATCGCTTATTCACTGCTGGAGCTGGGGCCCCCAAATTCCTCTGTGCCCCAGAATGCTTAATTTAGTCCTGAGCTTTCCCCTGGGAGAGGAAGGAGGACAGCTCCCCACAGGCCCCATCCCCTCCTGCTGTGTCTCCTCCCAAGGCCCCAGGCTTTGTCATTGCAGGTTGAGCGGTTCAAATGTGCTAATACACTCCCTGGGGGTCGCTGGACAGTGGGACTTACCCTTCAGTGCCGTGATTGGCCAGAGAGACCATGGGAGGAGGTTCATGGCAGCAGCTGGGAGTGTGTGTGTGTGTGTGCACTCACACATGCTTGCTGTGCCGTTTGAGGGGAGGGGTCTGAGGGGTGTCCATCCTGCTCAGACCACTGGGCAGAGACAAAGGATCTTCATCTAACCTGCAACAAGGATTAAGTCCAGAACAAGCCACATGCCTACCTGGTCAAGCTGGTTAGGGAGCCCACCTGTCTGTCTTTACATCCTCTTATTACATCTCCGGAGAAGGTGATGGCACCCCACTCCAGTACTCTTGCCTGGAAAATCCCATGGACAGAGGAGCCTGGTGGGCTGCAGTCCATGGAGTCGCTAGAGTCGGACGTGACTGAGCGACTTCACTTTCACTTTTCACTTTCATGCATTGGAGAAGGAAATGGCAACCCACTCCAGTGTTCTTGCCTGGAGAATCCCAGGGGCGGGGGAGCCTGGTGGGCTGCCGTCTCTGGGGTCGCACAGAGTCGGACACGACTGAAGCGACTTAGCAGCAGCAGTAGCAGCAGCATTACATCTTGACGTGGTGGGACTTACTCAGTGTGCACTGAGTGGGTGGATAGATGAGTGACCACAAGATGGACTGCGTTTTTAACGGGTTGTGTGTACTCGAATAATTCAGCATCTACAGATTCCTAAATCTCCCCCTAGGGTTCCTAAGTATCCCCACTTCCTCTCACTGCTGACACAAGGCCGGGCCTGAAGGACTGACCAGGCCTCGGGGGACACAGCTGTGACCCCCAGACTCTGTTGCTGCTGGAGAGTGCTTTCGCTGTGGTCAGGTTTTCCCCTGCCGGCCCCCATCTGTCCATGGCATTTGATGAGGATGAGGATGGTGGGGGAGGGAGATGGGTGTTGAGCCGCTGATGGGGGAGGGAAGGAGGCACAGCCCGAAGGGCCAGATGACAGACTGCCCTGTCCTTCCGTCCTCTCCTCCTCCTCAGCCCGCCCCTCCTCTCCCGGTGGCAGGCGGGACAGGCTGGGCTGGCGAGGAGTGCTTGGTCTGGTCAGTTGTCCACCCTTCCTCCCTGGCTCCTGGGGAGGCTGGGGTCCTGAGCAACAGAGTCCCAAGTCCTGGGAATGTCTTACCTGGAGACCCTAAGAAATGAGACTCCATTCAGGTTCAAGAGAAGCCGGCGGAGGCTCCAGCTATTGCGGGAAGCACCCCAGCTGCAGAACCAATCCTGGCTGGGATGAAAGCAGTGCTGTCCCGAGGAACTTTCTGGACGCTCGTGGGTACCACCACCCCATGTGACTAGTGAGTGCTTGGGGTGTGGTGAGCACTATTGAGGAACTGAATTTTTAATTGCATTTCATTTTAATAATATATTTTAATTTTTAAATAATAGTAAGAATAAATGATTTTATTTAAAATAATTAATATATTTTAATGAATTTATATTTAAATAGTTCCCCATGGCTAACGGCTGTGATGTGGACTGCACAGGATTAGAGGCTCTGTTCAGAGATGGAAGCCAGTCTCCTGGGTGCAGAGCCCTTCCTGCCTGTGTGGACCTTAGGCGGGGTCTTCCCAGTGTGCAATGCCCTCTCCCCAGTCTGTCAGAGCACCTCAGCCCCAGGGTGGATCATGTGCTCCTGTGGGTAGCTGAGTGGCCCTTAGGAGGTCCTGGCCAATGAGAAGGCCCAGTACTCAGGGACAGACCAACAGCCCAGAAAGAGAAAGGAGTGGCTTCTAGAGCTCTAGACTTTGAGGCATCTTAGAACTTCCTTGAGGGTGTCAGTCCTAGAAGGCTTCCTGGAAGAGGGAGTGGGGAGCAGGCTGGATGTTGTACCTCAGAGCCTAGCCGTGTGTTTGGTGCCCAGACACCTTGGCCAAGGCTGGGAGAGGAAGGGGCTGGCAGCATGGGCTGAGAGTCCCAGCTTCCCTGCTTACTAGCTGTCGTGACCTTGGAGAATCACTCTCCCTTCTCTGAGCCTTCATTTTGTCTTCTGTAAAATGGGGAGAATGCGCCTATCTAGCAGGAAAGCTGGGAGGATAAAACTGAATGGCAGTCACTAAAAATTCTTTGCAAACACTAAAAGGCTGGTAGAGAGGGAAGGTTTACCCTCAGGGGGGCTGGGCCCCTGGCCTGGCCTCTCAAGATCACAACAGATGGTCATAGCTTGTCTGTGGCCCTGACCGCGGACACAGGCAGGGATTTCTGCACTCTCCCCTCCCCCCAGCGCATGTGCACACACACAACCCAGATGGGGGCCACTTGGCTGGCCTCCTGCTGTTTGGCATTTGACATATGAGGAGTCCAGGGCCAGAGCACACCCCCCCACCCCAGCCAGCCCCATCCCAGAGAGGAGCCAGACTGGCGGGGAGGCCTTACTACCTCAAGGAAGCATGATCCCAAGGGCCCTGATCTCTTTACCATGTGTCCGGTGGCCTTTGATGGGAATTCCATTGCCCCTTTTGTCCCCTCTCAGAGGCCTGGCTGGGGAAAGAGAGAAGGAGGAAGATTTTTGTGGGGGGGGGAAGCCAGGTGGGGTCCCTGGGGGCTGGGCTGAGTGCCCTTCAGCTCCAGTTAGATCAGGGCTGGGTATTTTCTCTGGTGTTCACAGACACGAATTCCCCTGTCTGCTCCTGAAGAAGTTCCCTGGCTTTGCCTCTTGCCACTCTGAATAGCTGGTGTGAGCTCAAATTTAGTCACCTGGATTTTTTTTCTTTATTTGGACACAGAGGTACTTTCAAGCCTCTTTGGTCATTTATCCATCCATCCATTCATTTATCCATCCATCCATCCATCTACCCATCCATCCATCTATTTATCCAGCATCCATTCATTCATTTATCTAGGCATTTATCCATCCAGGCATCCGTTCATCCACTCTACAGAGTCTATTAAGAACTTACTGTGTGCTTGGCCCTGACCTAGGTTCTTGGGAAATGAAGTGAACAAAGCCAAGTACCTGCTTTCATGCAACTTTCCAGCGGGTAAAAGATGATAAAGCAACAAGTAGGTCAGATTATGATGAGTACTACAGAGAACATCAAGTTGGGGGGTCTGGGTCTGCTGTGATGACAGCTAAGCAGAGGCCTGGAGTGAGGGAGGGTGAGTTGTGGGGAGATCTGGGGAAATAGTATCGAGAGCACCAAGCGCAGCAAGGCCAGGGGCTCTGAGTGGGAGCAAAGCCAGTGTGGAGGGAGCAGTGAGGAAGCCACTGTGTTTGGAGGGGAGGCCCCAGGGACTGTGGCAGGAGGGGAGGACTAGAGGTGAAGGGAAGCGGATGGGAAGGATGAGGTTGGCCACTGGGAGGACTATGACTTTAATTCTCTGTGACATAGGAGACTCTGGAAGTTTCCAGGTGGAAGAATGACATGCTCAGACATGTTTTCAAAGGTCCTGTGGCTGCGTGTTGAGACTGGAGAGTGGGGGACAAGGGTGGGCGTGGGAGGGGAGATGACAGGCTGCTGCCGTCCTCTGGGTGAGAGGTAGTTGCGGTTTGGAGAGATTTGGAAGCCAAGGCCAGTCTGATCTGGTGGTCTGAGGGGTGAAAGAGAGGGGTTAGAGACAGCCCCACAGTTTCTGACCTGAGCACTTAGAAACGATGAGGCTGCCATTTCCTGAGATGGGGAAGACTTGGGGTGAGGGAGTGAGAAACTCAGAAGTTTGATTGGGACATATCAGTTGTGCCCATTTAAGTGGGAGGGTTAGGGAGAAGTTTGACTATGCCAGTAGGGTGTGTGTGAGGGAAAACTAGGCTGGAGAATCCTCCAGTACAGCCAGTGGTCAAGGCCATGAGCCTGGATGGGGTCTCCAAGAAATTAATGTGGAGAGAAGGATCCAGGACAACCCTGGGCTCAGCAAGGCTAAAAGGGAGGGGGGTGAAAGGAGGGCATGAAAGAAATAAAGGAGGAGAGGGGGTGGGGCACCCAGTGAAGAAGCTTCAGGAAGGAAGGGTGATCAGCTGAGTCCAGTGCCGCTGAGCTGAGGACTGGCCCTCAGACTGACTGTCAGATTTAGCAACACGCACGCAGGCAGCTGGAGTGCTGAAAACTGGTTGGAAGGGGTTCAAGTAAGAATGGGAGGGGAGGAATCAGAAATTGTAGTATAGGTATCTTTTAAATTCTTTTTTTGTTTTTTATTTTGGTAAAAAGCAAGCAGAGAGCAATAGAATGTAGTTGGAAGAGGATCAAAAAATTCTTTTGAGCTCCCTTGACCCTGAGATGGGAGAAGGAGCAGCCTGTTTGTGGGCTGAAGAGGATAAGCGGTAGAGGGGGAGATTGATCACGTAGAAGAGGGGAGACTTGAGGGAACCCAGTCCGAGTTTTGAAAGGGGATGGGATCCAGGAGCAAGAGGAAGAACAATCTCTGTTCCTGTTGCCAGGAGGGACTTTCTCTGGCTCCCCCAAAAGGCAAGGGGTCAGTTAGGGCTGGAGTGGCCAAGGAGGATGCATGAAAGAGAAAGGGACTGCCGTAGGCCCTGAAAAATGGGAAAGCGATGGTTGGCAGAGGGAGGCTTTCCAGTGGGTGGCTTGGGTAAGCAAGGCAATGCAGGCCAGAATGAGCAAGCCCGGCTGTTTTCCAGGTTTCTTTTGCTCCAACCATTGCGACCTCCTGGCATGCATCCCCTTCCTCATCTCCCTAGGCCTTCCTATCTCCCTAGGCCTTCCTGTCTCCCTTTCCCAGCTTCAAGTTCTCCACCATTCTCCAGCCAAGAAGCAAATTTAGGGACTGGGAGGAGAGTGTTCAAATCTGCTGACTGGACTCCCGCTCCCCTGGGATCTGCTCCTCAACTGATATCCTTGCCTTCCCACAGCCTGTGGGGGTAGAAACCAATGGCCAGAAGGAGGAGGCCCTCTTTCTGAGCTTGGGCAAGTGGGACCAAACCCTGGGACTCAGTTTTATATTTTCTTGGGTGGAGTGTTGGGCTTCCCTGGTGGCTCGGCCTACAGTGTGGGAGACCTGGGTTTGGTGCCTGGGTTGGGAAGATCCCCTGGAGGAGGGCATGGCTACCCACTCCAGTGTTCTTGGCCTGGAGAATCCCATGGACAGAGGAGCCTGGGGGGCTACAGTCCATGCAGTTACAAAGAGTCGGACACGACTGAGCGACAGCACAGTGGGTGGGGTGTTTGCGGCAAGCGATGACAGGGACGTGCCGGCACTCCCTGCTCAGCCCAGCGGCCGAGGACACACCCCAGTGCTCTCTGCCTGCAGAGACCCATTTTAGGTGCTGCTCGGATCCCCCGCCACCGCCAAAAATAGGCTCCACTGCTTCCAGAATTGATTCTTTTCTTTCTTGCTCTTTAGACTTTTCCCTCTTTTTCTTTTTAAGGTGTTTTTTTTTTTTTTTTTTTTTTTGGTATGTGAACTGCTTTTAAAGTCTTTACTGAATTTGTTACAGTATTGTTTCTGTTTTATGTTTTGGTTTTTTGGCCCCGAGGCATGTGGGATCTTAGTTCCCCAAAAGGGATGGAACGCACACCCGCCCAAAAGGGATGGAACGCACACCCGCTGCATTGAAAGCAGAGCCTTAACTACTGGGAAATCCCTCCCCTTCTCTTCCTTCCCTTCTTTCCTTCTTCCTTTTCCTTTCTCTTCATCTGTCTTTCTTTCCTTCTTCCTTTTCTTTTCTCTTCCTTTCTATGGACATGATCATGCTCACCTTATCTTCCCTGTTAGATGATAGAGTCACGAGGAAGGGTCACAGTCTGATCCATTTTGCCCCTCTGACAGCTGCTGCTCAGTGGCCAGCACTCTGAGGGTATTAATATGTGGAGGTGTTTTCTGGCTGGATGCGAGCAAGACAGTGAACCTGCAGAAAACGGGCTCCAGCCCCTGGGCCGCAGAGTTCTGTAGCTGCCTTTCAGGCCTCCTTTGGTTCATCCCCTAAGCACTTCTTGAGCCCTACCTTGTGTCTAAGGCAGGGTGCTGGGGGCCTAGCTGTGCTGGGGCTGCTCTCTGACCAGACTGAGGGAACAGCTTCCTGAGGTGGGCACAGGAGCCGAGGCAGGCGACCCGTCCTGTCCTCGAGTCCCCTGCGTGTCCTCCCTGTCCTCTCCTCTTGCAGTAACGGGGTTGGCACGAGGTGGGGTCAGGGCCCAGTGGATGGGGGAACAGTCCCCTTCAAGCTCTGCCAGCAGCTAGAGAACCATTACACCCCCCCACCCCCCCAACCACCACCACCCAGGGCACCAGTTGTGAGCAGGAGACAAAAAGCCAGGACAAAAGGCCTGTGGGAGCCGTGGCGAGTAGATTAATGAGATTTCCATACGAGGCCCGACAATAGGATTCTCCCCTCCAGCCCCTTTGTCCCAGGCTGAGGTAATGGAGCCCGAGGAGCTGGCCCAGGAAGGCGACATCCACACGGCCCTTGTCCTCACATGCCTGGAACCCTAGCACAGCTGCCCCTCCTTCCGGCCCTGCCCCCAGCCCCGTGGCTGAGGGAACTCTGAACCGGAGAGATAGGGAAGGGGTGTTACAGGCCTTCTGAGGGAGCTGGAGGGGTGTATTGGCGTCCCTTCCATCTCAGCCTGTATAAAAGTTCCTGGTGAGAGAAAGTTTGCTGTCTACCATCTATACGGCCTCACTTGACAGCTGAAGAAAGTGAGGCTTGGCGAGGTTAGGTGTCTTGCCAGTGGTCACACAGGGGCCGCTCAGGGTATCTGCTGCCTCTTGAGGCCACAGTGGGGGCGGAAGAGCGTCTGAGGCCTGTGCGAGGGAGAAACACACTCCTCCTGCAGGTGCCCCTTTCTCTCACACACCTCTACCTTGGTGCTCCCCTTCTGACACCAGATGTGAGGGTTTTCCACACACCAGCCCTTTCTGGGACAGCAGCAGGGTGTCCCACACATTTAACTCAGTCCTGACACAACCGGCCTGGTGGTAGTGGCAGATCCCAAGGGGTAAGGGGGGCCCCACAAAACTGCCCCCTTCAGGCGCCAGTCACACATCCAGACTGTTACCTGTGCTTCTGACTGATGGGCGTAAATCAGAGGTTCCTATGACCCTCTTCTCGGATGGATGAATTTGCTAGAATGGCTCACAAATCTCACGAAACCAGTTTACTTACTAGATTATCAGCTTATTATAAAAGGATGTAAGTCAGAAGCAACCAGATGGAAGAGATGCACAGGGCAGGCATGTGGGAAGATGCCCAGAGCCTCTATGCCCTCTCCCAGCGGCCACCCAACCACTCCTCCCCAGAAGTTCTCCCAACCCCATCTAGTGACTAAACCATTGGCCACTGGTGATTGAGCTCAACCTCCAGCTCCTCTCCTTTTCCCAGGAGGTGGGGGGTAGTGTGTCTGTGTTGGGGGCTGAAGGGTCCAACCCTCTAATCATGGCCGGTTCCTCTTGCCATCAGCCTTCATCCTTAGGTTTCCTAGGAGCTTTCCAAAAACACTCATTAATATAAACTCAAGTGTGGTTGAAGGGGGCTTGTTATAAATTACAAGACACTCATTTCGTTTTTATTGCTCTGAAGCTATTTCAGGAACTGAGGACAAGAGACCAAATATTATTATGAAGGATGCTCCTGTCACGCTTATGCTTAGGAAATTCCAAGGGTTTGGAGAGCTGTGAGCCAGGAGGAGTGGATGAAGACTAAATATATATTTCTTTTCAAAAAGTATTTATTTTTGGCTCTGCTGGGTCTTTACTGTTGCATGGGCTGTTCTCTAGTCCAGCGAGCAGGGGCCGCCTTCCAGCTGCAGTGCACGGGCCTCTCACTGTGGAGGCTTCTCTTGTTGCAGAGCACAGGCCCTAGAGCTTGCAGGCTCAGCAGCTGCAGCACGCAGGCTCAGTAGTCGTGGTTCGAGGGCTCCAGAGCACAGGCCCAGTAGTTGCGACACACGGGCCTCAGTACTCCGCAGAATGTGGGACCCTCCCGGATCAGGGATTGAACCCGTGTCCCTTGCATTGGCAGGTGGATTCTTTACCACTGAGCCACCAGGGAAACCCTAAGTATGTATTTCTTATTGTAAATCACACTACCGCAGCCTGTGTCAGGCCTGATGCAGTGTCCTGGGCCTGGTCCACAGGGATGGGAGAGGCCCATGAGGGCTGAGATCAGTGCACTGAGTGCCTTGGCCATTTGTAAAGGCCCAGACACTCCTGGAAGGCTTCTTGCAAATGCGGGGGAGGGTTTATAGAATTCTTTTCTCCTCTTTCATCCAGCAATCCTTTCTGTTACTATTTATTGATCACCTATGTCTGGGGAGGCCTTACAAATAGCTGTGAAAAGAAGAGAGGCAAAAAGCAAAGGAGAAAAGGAAAGATATAAGCATCTGAATGCAGAGTTCCAAAGAATAGCAAGGAGAGATAAGAAAGCCTTCCTCAGCGATCAATGCAAAGAAATAGAGGAAAACAACAGAATGGGAAAGACTAGAGATCTCTTCAAAAAAATTAGAGATACCAAGGGAACATTTCATGCAAAGATGGGCTCAATAAAGGACAGAAATGGTATGGACCTAACAGAAGCAGAAGATATTAAGAAGAGGTGGCAAGAATACACAGAACTGTACGAAAAAGATCTTCACGACCCAGATAATCATGATGGTGTGATTACTGACCTAGAGCCAGACATCCTGGAATGTGAAGTCAAGTGGGCCTTAGAAAGCATCACTATGAACAAAGCTAGTGGAGGTGATGGAATTCCAGTTGAGCTATTTCAAATCCTGAAAGATGATGCTGTGAAAGTGCTGCACTCAATATGCCAGCAAATTTGGAAAACTCAGCAGTGGCCACAGGACTGGAAAAGGTCAGTTTTCATTCCAATCCCAAAGAAAGGCAATGCCAAAGAAGGCTCAAATTACCGCACAATTGCACTCATCTCACATGCTAGTAAAGTAATGCTCAAAATTCTCCAAGCCAGGCTTCAGCAATACGTGAACCGTGAACTTCCAGATTTTCAAGCTGGTTTTAGAAAATGCAGAGGAACCAGAGATCAAATTGCCAACATCCGCTGGATCATTGAAAAAGCAAGAGAGTTCCAGAAAAACATCTATTTCTGCTTTATTGATATGCCAAAGCCTTTGACTGTGTGGATCACAATAAACTGTGGAAAATTCTGAAAGAGATGGGCATACCAGACCACCTGACCTGCCTCTTGAGAAATCTGTATGCAGGTCAGGAAGCAACAGTTAGAACTGGACATGGAACAACAGACTGGTTCCGAATAGGAAAAGGAGTACGTCAAGGCTGTATATTTTCACCCTGCTTATTTAACTTATATGCAGAGAACATGAGAAACGCTGGGCTGGAAGAAGCACAAGCTGGAATCAAGATTGCCGGGAGAAATATCAATCACCTCAGATATGCAGATGACACCACCCTTATGGCAGAAAGTGAAGAGGAACTAAAAAGCCTCTTGATAAAAGGGAAAGAGGAGAGTGAAAAAGTTGGCTTAAAGCTCAACATTCAGAAAACGAAGATCATGGCATCCGGTCCCATCACTTTATGGGAAACAGATGGGGAACCAGTGGAAACAGTGTCAGACTTTATTTTTGGGGGCTCCAAAATCACTGCAGATGGCGACTGCAGCCATGAAATTAAAAGACGCTTACTCCTTGGAAGGAAAGTTATGACCAGCCTAGATAGCATATTGAAAAGCAGAGACATTACTTTTCCAACAAAGGTCCGTCTAGTCAAGGCTATGGTTTTTCCTGTGGTCATGTATGGATGTGAGAGTTGGACTGTGAAGAAGGCTGAGCGCCGAAGAATTGATGCTTTTGAACTGTGGTGTTGAAGAAGACAATCTTGAGAGTCCCTTGGACTGCAAGGAGATCCAACCAGTCCATTCTGAAGATCAGCCCTGGGATTTCTTTGGAGGCAATGATGCTGAAGCTGAAACTCCAGTACTTTGGCCACCTCATGTGAAGAGTTGACTCCTTGGAAAAGACTCTGATGCTGGGAGGGATTGGGAGCAGGAGGAGCAGGGGACGACAGAGGATGAGATGGCTGGATGGCATCACTGACTCGATGGACATGAGTTTGAGTGAACTCCAGGAGTTGGTGATGGACAGGGAGGCCTGGCATGCTGCGATTCATGGGGTCGCCAAGAGTCGGACACGACAGAGCGACTGAACTGAACTGATGAGTTAGAAGGACTGGACTCTGTGTGGAGTCATGAAGAGTTCCAGCCTTCAAGGGTCCACAGACAAAAAGTTTAAGTGACATTTTCTCCACAGAGCCCCAGCCACCCCTAGTGAAGGCAGTAGACTCAAATAAGGAGCTGTCTGCACAGCCTAGGGGTGTGGATGCTTATCAGATGACGAGTGTGCTGGGAAAGGACAGCTCTCCTTGGGCTGCTTTGCAGTGAGAGGATGCACATTCTCCTGCCTGTGGGGGCACTGGTGACTGGGGCTCCCCCAGGGGAAGATTGCAGGTTTGAAGTGTAAACATGCAGCTCTTTGCGGTGTAGCCACATTTCCGGGCAAACACAGAAATGTTTCCATAGGGCCAAGGGAATGGACCTTGGAGGCTGGGCCGTGTCACGGCCTCAGGCTCTTCTCTGGTTGTGAGTACCAAGGACTGGACCGGGGAGCCAGTGCAACCAAGAAGTATGGGCCTGGGGTCTGTACTTACACTGCTGGGGTCTGAATCCTGCTCCCCTTGGTACAAGCCGGGTGACCTTAGGATGCATCAATCTCTCTGTACCTCAGTTGCTTCACCTGCCAAATGGGGATTGAGACAATAGTATTTCTCATGAGGCTCTTATGAGGGCTACGCCAGATAGTGCATAAAGCAGAGTGGGGGGCTGGCTCTCCCCCAGTGGGGACAGTGGGGAACCAGCATAAGGACCAGTCTGCATATTAGAGCTGGAAGGAACCTCCCTCACAGAGCATTCTCCACATTCCCCCAACCTCAAGGGGAAGTGACTTGTTCAGATTCACTCAGCAAGGCTGGGCCACTGCTCAGGTTTCTAACTGTAATATTTATCATACTACTTTGTACCTGACTCAGGATTCTGTATTTATTTGGCCACGTCAGATCTGGGCTCTCCAGTTGTGGTGGTTGGGCTCAGTAGTTGCACTGTGTGGGCTTAGTTGCCCCAAGGGATGTGGGATCTTAGTTCCCTGACCAGGGATCAAACCCTTGTCCCCTGCATTGCTAGGCAGATTCTTTAATCACTGGCCCATCAGAGAAATCCATATTTATCTTTTTAAATCCTCATGGTCACTGTGCAGGGCAAATGTTATGCTGTTTTTTAACAGATGGAGAAATTGAGCTTCAGTGACATCCGGCAGTCCGCCCAGCCTCATGCTGTAAGGGTCAGAGCCTCAATTCAAATCCAGTTCTCTGATTCGAAACCCACATTTTCCCTCAAGTCCCTGGGGTGTGTCTTAATGTCTAGCTCAGCTGATACAGGGACTGGAGTATGCCCTATGAACCTGGGGAGGAGGTGGGGTGCCTCTTCAGGGAAGATCCCTCCTGCTCCTGTGGGAAGCAGACAACAGAAAGGCCGCCGCATCTCTGTGAGAGGAGAGGGCTGTAATTGGCCTGAGGGCTGGGACAGGGAGACAGCATGCTCTGGCTGCTCTCACTGCAGATAGTATCATGCAGGTAGATGGTGATACTTCAGGGAAGAATGGAGGAGGAGGACGAGAGAGATGGGCTGGTAGTCAGTGGAGGGCTTAGGGTCAAGGAAGTTTTTTTGAAGCTGGGAAAAAATTAAGCTTGCTGTGGGGGCAGAGCCAGGGCATGGTAGTGGGGAAGGATAGTCAATTAATGGAGCAAGGTCCCAGCCTAGACCGGAGAGGTTGAGCTTGAGAGACCCTCAGGCCTCCTAGTCTCTAAAATGGATGCAGATATAGATAAATGTGAAAACAGAAGGCCAGAGGTGATGGAGACGTGCCCCCAGCTACAATGGAAGGGAACTGCCTGGGAGCAGAAGGCCTGTGTCTGAGCAGATTGAGGGTAGAGATCAAGTGGGTAGGATGAGCTGCAGGGGCTGGGAAACCTCAGAACGGGCTGAGTGCAGAGCAGATGAGATAGACGGGTGTGGAACTGGCAGGACAGGTTTAGAGGGCCAGAGGTAGTGGGTTTCTGGAGTCCACAAGGGCTGAAGTGGGAGTGATTCAGTGTAGACCACGGTCTGGAAGAGTGCAGACCTGAGTGAAGACCACTGCCAGCCAGGGCAGGAGCTGGTGACAGGGGCTGGGAAGATACCCCATGATGCCAATGAGGAGGAGCAGCAGATCTGGCAGGTGGTGAAGGAAATGCGTGTGAACAAGCCCAGACCCAGAATCTTCTTTGCTGTGTCTGTGTCTGTCCTGGGAGGGACCACCTTTCCTTCCAGCATGCCCAGTTAACAAGTTCAGGGAGAGTGCTCTCTCTCTTCTCTATGTTAAGGAGCCAAAGCATACATAATAATGAACAAAACAACAACAACAACATAAAACAGGTTTTGGGCCCATGTCGTAGCACAATCTGTACAATTCTGATGTTACCACATATGACCCTGCAACAGGAACCACTTGAGATTTCTGATGTCCCAGGAAATTATCTCCTTTGACAACAGGTAAAGCCTCCGTTCTTTGGAGGCCCCCTCAGCAGGAGCTGCACACATGCCTTCCTAACACCTCCCCCTCAGTTCTGCTGTCTCTGCTTGCTCTCTTGCCACTGGTGGCCAGGAGCACCTCTCAGATGGAGGTGAAACAACTCTTAAGAATTCCCCTTTTGGGATGTGCCTGGTGGTCCAGTGGTTAAGACTGGGTGCTTTCAATGCAAGATGTGGGCTGGATCCCTGATTGGGGAACTAAGATCCCACATGCTGTGCAGTGCAGCCAAAACAAAAAACCTCTTTTAAAGCTCTACTATCTATGGCTCACGCCTTCCCTAGGGCGTGGGGATGAGGGTAAACGGTTTTATTTTCAAAGACTGACGTCAGGTCAGTCATAAGAGGTGGTACAGTCAAGCTACTACAAGTAAGGGCAATTGCCTGAGAAGCAATCTGATAATTTTCAAACTCTTCTTGTACCACTGCCCCCACATATACCCACTGCCAGGGTTCTGGTGACCCAGCAGTTCTTGGTACTCCCCCGAGGCTTGCAGTTATATAGGTTATATAGGTTGTGCACTGCACATAAGTCCTACTTCTAAAGGGGCACAGGTATCATCATAGACACAGATTTGTTTTGACTATCACAGTTTCTCAGAAGGTGGCAGTAAGGCATCTTGAGGTGGGGAAGAGGGCATATGAGCTATTCTAGCCCTAGCTTCCTCAATGCACTGTGCTCCGAGTCTTTGAATTGCTGGAATCCTCTAGCCTGTCAGGTCAACTTGGCCTCTCACCCTTTAAGTTCCAGTAAAGACACCCCTCCCTGGCGAGGCCATCTCGACTAGGCACAAGATGTTCCCTCGAGCCCTAGAACTCTGGACACACACCTCTGATTTTCCACCTCATAAAGGATGTCATCTCTTCTGGCTGAAACATCATATTCACTTTTCAATCTGCTCTCATGCCTGGCACAGCTTTTAGTATGTGCTCAGCAAAATTCTGTTGAAGCAAGAATATTGACCTGTAAGTTTATCAAAAGCTTAGGACTGAGAAATAATCATTAGCAAAAACTGTCTGGAATGTCATGGGCCCATTTAGTCTTTGAGCTGTTATTCTCAGATCAAGCAAATGAATTGGAGCCATACAGCTGGAGAGTGCCATTCCCCCGGCCTTGAATACCTTTTACCAGTTTGGCCCATGCCTGGACTGGTGCTGAGGGACAGTGTATGAAATAAATACTTCTGCAGTATTTATATCATGACCACCTAAGAGGCCATTTCCTGAGGTCCATGAAAAAAAGTTCTATGATCTCTATGCCAAGAATATTTTTGCTTGTTTTGAGTATGATAGTGTGTTTTACTTTGCAGAATTATTTGGTTCCTGGGAAGCGCAGATAAACTTGTGACCAACTTTCTGTTTTGTAATATTCATTTTTATTTATTTGGCTGTGCTGGGTCTTAGTTGTGACACACAGGATCTTCATTGCCACAAATGGGATCTTTGTTGAAGCATGCGATCTCTTAGGTGGGATATGTGAGACTTAGTTCCCTGACCAGGGACTGAACTCGGACCCCCTGCATTGTGAGTCTTGGCCACTGTACCAGTAGGGAAATCCCATTTCTACGACAGGCACTAACTTTGTCCCATCTTCTCCAGAAGACATTTATGTTTATTCGAAACAACCTTTTTGTATTGTGCTGAAACATTCTGGGAATGAGGCAGGTGGCAGCACCTGCTCTGGGTATGCAACCATCACGAGCAGAGTTGGGTCTGGAACCCAGGTGCTCTGACTCCATCAGGTAGATACAAGAAACCACGTGGAAAGGAAGTGATGCTTCTGGGTCAGCCTCTGGGGTTTCCCAGGGACAGTGAGACTCTGCCACAGACACCATCCTTCACTACAGTAGGTCTGAGAGGACCGTGTGTCCTAGAGTGCATGGCTGGAGGCACCAGGACAAAACAATAGTCATTGCCTAGGTGAGGTTGCTGCTGCTAAGTCGCTTCAGTCGTGTCGGACTCTGTGCGACCCCATAGATGGCAGCCCACCGGCTCCCCTGTCCCTGGGATTCTCCAGGCAAGAACACTGGAATGGGTTGCCATTTCCTTCTCCACTAGGTGAGGTTAGGACCCAAAAAAACCATCATTTTCAGATGCATCTTGGTTCTGAGGAAAGTCTTTTCAGACAACTTTAATTGTGGGACAAGACAAATACGGTGATTTTGGTGCCTGAAGATGGCCCGGGTAGGGTGGAACGCTGTGGGTGGATGCGGGAAAACCAGCCTGTCCCAAGCTATGGTTTAAGAAGGTCCGCCTGCGGCTGGCAGTCGGTGGGTCCTTAGAGGCTCTTCAGGATCTCACTAGCCGCTTCTCTTGCCTGCAGCTCTGTCGAAGATGCACTGGACACCGGAACACGCCCAGCCCCTCAACCAGTGGCCAGAGCAGCACCTGGACGTCTCCTCCACCACCCCGTCGCCGGCCCACAAGTTGGAGTTGCCCCCTGGGGGTCGCCAGCGCTGCCACTATGCTTGGGCACACGACGACATCTCTGCCCTCACTGCCTCCAACCTCCTCAAGCGCTACGCCGAGAAGTACTCGGGGGTCCTGGACTCGCCCTACGAGCGCCCCACCCTGGGCGGCTACGGCGACGCCGCCTTCCTCAACGGCGCCAAGGGGGACCCCGAACCCTGGCCGGGGCCAGAGACTCCTTACCCCTTGGCCTCGCTCCACGAGGGCCTCCCGGGAACCAAGTCGGGCGGTGGGGGCGGCTCCGGGGGTCTCGGCGGTTCCCCGGTTTTAGCCGGAAACCTGCCTGAACCCCTCTACGCCGGCAACGCGTGCGGGGGCCCGTCGGCGGCGCCGGAGTACGCGGCGGGCTACGGAGCGGGGTACCTGGCGCCGGGTTACTGCGCGCAGACAGGCGCCGCGCTGCCCCCGCCGCCCCCGGCCGCACTCCTGCAGCCCCCGCCCCCGCCGGGCTACGGCCCCTCTGGGTCTCTGTACAACTACCCCGCGGGGGGCTACGCCGCGCAGCCGGGTTACGGGGCCCTCCCGCCGCCGCCCGCTCCGCCCCCGGCCCCCTACCTGACCTCCGGTCTGGCGGCGCCCACGCCTCTGCCCACGCCCGCCCCACCCCGGCCGTCACCCGCCTCCTACGGTTTCCAGGGGGTAGCGGAGACCGGGGTGTCGCTGAAGCGCAAGGCTACAGACGAGGGAGCCGAAGGCCGCTACCGCAAGTACGCCTTCGAGCCCGCCAAAGCCCCGGCGGCCGACGGCGCCTCCTACCCCGCCGCGGACAACGGCGAGTGTCGGGGCAATGGGTTCCGGGCGAAACCGCCAGGAGCGGCGGAGGAGGCGTCAGGCAAGTACGCTGGTGGCGTCCCCCTCAAAGTCCTGGGCTCCCCCATCTACGGCCCGCAGCTTGAGCCCTTTGAGAAGTTTCCGGAGCGGGCCCCGGCGCCGGCTCCCCGCGGGGGCTTCGCGGTGCCGTCAGGAGAGCCTCCTAAAGGTGTGGACCAGGGAGCTCTGGAGCTGGCGACCAGCAAGATGGTGGACTGCGGACCGCCGGTGCAGTGGGCGGACGTGGCGGGCCAGGGCGCGCTCAAGGCGGCGCTGGAGGAGGAGCTGGTGTGGCCATTGCTGAGGCCGCCCGCCTACCCCGGCAGCCCGCGTCCGCCGCGGACCGTGCTGCTCTTCGGACCGCGGGGCGCTGGCAAAGCGCTGCTGGGCCGCTGCCTGGCGACGCAACTGGGTGCCACACTACTGCGCCTGCGCGGAGGCACGCTGGTCGCGCCGGGCGCTGCCGAAGGCGCGCGCCTCCTTCAGGCCGCCTTCGCGGCTGCGCGCTGCCGCCCGCCCGCGGTACTCCTCATCAGCGAGCTGGACGCGCTGCTGTCCGTCCGGGACGATGGCACGGCCGCCGCAGGCGCGCTGCAGGCGCCGCTCCTGGCCTGTCTGGACGGCGGCTGCGGTGCGGGAGCCGACGGCGTGCTGGTCGTGGGCACCACTTCGCGGCCCGCGGCTCTGGACGAGGCAACCCGCCGGCGCTTCGCTCTCCGCTTCTACGTGACGCTGCCCGACGGCCCGGCCCGCGGGCAGATCCTGCAGCGGGCGCTGGCCCAGCAGGGCTGCGCGCTGAGCGAGCGGGAGCTGGCCGCCTTGGTGCAGGGCACCCAGGGCTTCTCTGGGGGCGAGCTGGGGCAGCTGTGCCAGCAGGCGGCGGCCGGGGCAGGCCTGCCGGGTTTGCAGCGCCCCATCTCCTATAAGGACATGGAGGCAGCGCTGGCCAAGGTGGGCCCTAGGGCCTCACCCAAGGACCTGGACTCGTTCGTGGAGTGGGACAAAATGTACGGTTTCGGACACTGATGGCGCACCAGGAGGCCGAGGGAGCTGCCGCCCACTCCCGGCCCCTCTGTTTGTGAAGGATCTTCTTTAACCCCACCGGGCTGGGGCGTGCCGGAGTGAGGGGTGTGGGGTGGGGGAGTGGAGGGGGCTGCCGGTGGTTTTTTTTTTTTCCCGTGGGAAGGAAAATGCTTGTGCTAGGCAGAGAGATGCCATATGCGCTGTGTACTCAGGTTTTTTCCTATTTATTGTGGACGGGAAGCTCGCCATCTCTGCCCCGCGGAAGACTGGCCCCGGGGCCTAAGGAACTCCTGCTCTCTCGCCACAATCCTTTTGTCTCCTCGCTGTCTGAATGGCTCCCTCTCCTTTCCCCTCGTCTCCCTTTCTCTGCTTCTAGTAGTTTTCTTTCTCCGTCGCTTTGTCAATAACCATACACCCTTCTCTCGCTCCCCGCCCTGTCTCTCCATCTATCACCTTCAGTGCTTCCGTTTCTATCCCTTGCTCTCCAGCCTCTCTGTGTCTTGGTCCCTCTCCCTGCCTTCTGTCCCTCATATTCAAAGACTGCAGTGTCCCTTTGCGGAAGATCTGGAGGTTAAGGGGAGGTTAAGGGGCTGAGGAGGAGGGGGTTCCCTTCACCCCTTATCCCTCACCCAGCTGAAACCTTAGGTCTGTGGGAGTCAAGCAAAAAAGAAAAACACCCAAAGAAGGGGGTTTTGTTGTTGTTTTTGAGGAGGAAAATTCCAGAAATGTAGCTTGTTTAATATTTTAGGCCTCTTATTTTTGTAAGATGTGTAGAATTTGCTGTTTTTCTTTTGACGACTCAGGAAGAAACTGACCTCAGAAAGAATGTTAGATTTTGGCTGCTTTCCTGTGTGTGTTCCCCCCACCCCCAGCCCTTCAACCCCTTCAGCCCTAGGGAAGCAGATTCTCAGAAGACTCAGAAAGTGAGACCTGAGGGGAAGGGGAGAGGAAGACTGAGAGGCCACACTCCAACCCCTGTGCTTCTTGGGACAGAAGCAGAATGTATTGCAGGGGCCTCCTCCTCAGGGCCAAGGTTGTAGGCAGAGGTGATGAGGACTGAGTTGTGGCATTTGGAAGGAGGCAGGTCTTGCTCCCTTCCTGCTGCTCTTCCTGTAGGCCCCACCCCTCAGCTGAGTGGGGTGTTTTGTGTGCAGGGTTGGTTACCCAGAGTTGGGATGCCTTTGCCCACCGCCTGCCCCGGACCTAGCAGGTAGGCTGAGAGGGCCCAAATGGGAAGATGAGCTGGGTGGAAAGTCCCCAGAGAGGTCATCCCACCTGGTCCCTGTCTAGGCAGAGGTCTCCTGTAACTTATGCTAAGAAGATTTCCTCCAGAGGGAAGGTAGTCTGGCCATAGGTCTGATTGGGCACAGAGTTCACTGTAGACTCAGCCTCCATGGTCTGCTGGGAGGCTCTGAGGAGGGGTGAGTGAGTGTCGGTCCATTGCAGGAGAAGGTTCTGAGGGGACTCTTACCTCTCCTGTTCTCTTAGGGTCCTAGGTCTAGAGCTCCAGGGGCTATGAGAGGGTAAAGGAGATGGGCAGCTGTGTTCCCCTGAATAAACATTGGACTTTTATTCTCAGTCCTACCCAAACTCTCCACCAGAGGCCCAGGCTTAGGCACCCTTTCTTGTGAGAACTGTATTCTTCTTCCCACCAACTTTCCTGTGATGGGGCTTTGGGGTATTTTGCCCGCCCCCCCCTCCAACCTCTGTTGAAGAGCCCATTTAACAACTCTGACCTTTGGTCCAGAGGTGGGGGAACAAGCCACCACCCCACTTCTCTCTCCCACTACCCTAGCCTCCCTTGTTTCTCACCACCTTGACAGCTCCTCCAGTGTCTCCCACCTCCCACTCCCAGCTGGAAGGAAGTCCAAGGGGATGTTTCAGGTGCCAAGGTGCTGAGGGTCTGTGCTGGCCTAGGAGTGCTAACAGGAAAGCAGCTCTGTTTTCTCTTCTCCCTCCCCGCCTTGGTCCCTGACCTTCCTTCTGCTCCTTGGAGCTGGCTGACTGAAGGGCTACGGTGCCTCAAAAGCAGTGGGTGCAGGGTCTTGGCTGTGAAAAGCCCATGGGGGGAGCAGCGAGTGAGCAGGTTCTCTCAGGTGTGTGTATGTATAAGGGGGGTGGGTGGGTGGAGGGCACTGGGGAGGGGGTTTGGGATCTCAGCCATCCCTTCAAGAGGCAGACAGCTCTGGGGGTTGGGGGGAGGAGCTCACTGACCGAGACCCACGGCCCCCACCGCCTCCTCTACTGGCCTTGGGGAGCTTTGCACACGGAGACAGCCCCCAGTCTACTAGCACCTACCTCACAGGCACTGGGGCGAGTGGGAGAAGGGCAGGTCCAGCTCCGGCAATGTTGTGGGGGGGGCATACCAAAGAATCCAGGGGCAGGGATGGGGGGAGGGCAGGCTGGCTCTCTTCTTCCTTTACCCATGTTGGGGTTGGGGTCCTCCCCTCCAGCTGTAACCATTTCTACCTCATGTTGATGCGTGTTGTACATGGATGTATTTATCTCCTGTTTGATGACGCTCTGCAGTTTGGTCTGTCTACCTCAGAAGAGACTGTATTTTAAAAGAAAGTATGACACAGTATTAAAGCGATGACACGTGGTTTCCAGAGGATTTCTTGGGGGCAGCAGGATGTGGGGAGCCCTCTGGGAAATGCTTGGGCTTCCAGGTCTGCTGGTGCCACGGATGTGGCTCTGTGGGTGTGTTGGTTTCTTCAGCAAAACATGACCATTCCTGTTACTGTGAGTAGTAACTGTGAGTGCCTGTGAGTGCCTACCACACAAGTGAGACCACCAGGGGGAAAAACCTCTTGATAGGGAAGGTCTGCCTGCAATTCTGAGCTCCTAGAGGCTCAGTGTTGGGGCTGACTTAACAGCCTCTGAAGCATGAGGGATGAAGAAGGGCTCATGTGTTTGCTGAGTGAGTGAGTGAGTGGGTGAATGAATAGATGAGTGCTGAAGAGGAAGTTCACTTAGAACCTGGCCAGCAGCCCTTGGCCAGAGCTAGGATCATATTCGTACTCCATCCTTGGATGGAGGGAAAGGGGACAGAGGGCAGCGTGGGGACACAGTGTGATCTAGTCTTTCAGGTCACGGGATCCTTCGTCCACCACCATCTGCCAATCCCCAGACTCTGACAAGTCAGCATAAACTGGGACACAAAAAACTGGGGAGGAACATCTTGTTAAAAAGGCTGTATGGAAATGCCCGTGAGAGGTTTGGACCCACAACTTCCGAGGACTTGAATGTGCTCAGCAAAATGATAAAAAATGCAGAAGGGACAGGGAAGCAGGCCCCCTGGCTTCCACTGGCCCAGGCTTAGAGCCTATCCAGGGCTTTCAGGAGCCAAAGCCTGCCCATGGCCAGATTCTATGAAGCAGTTTCCGCTCGGAGAGATACAACTGGTGTGCCTGTGTGTGAGGGCTCCAGTGCAATGAACTACGGCTCAGCGACCCCAACCCTCTCGGCCCTTGGAGGTCCAGACCCCCCTCGCCCTCTAGGTGGTTTATTGCACACTTACTCTGTGTAGACAGCACTCAGGATACAGAAGTGGTTAAGTACAGCCTTAGTTCTGGAGAGCCCACATTACCGGATGGGAAAAGCTCAACAATGGATCATTTGAAAATACAGCTGG
The DNA here is from genome assembly GCF_029407905.1 of Bubalus kerabau. Lineage (NCBI taxonomy): Eukaryota > Metazoa > Chordata > Mammalia > Artiodactyla > Bovidae > Bubalus > Bubalus kerabau. The sequence goes on along the minus strand of NC_073624.1, from coordinate 94,449,345 downwards.
ATAAAGCTGCTCGAGGAAGGACCTTATCAAAATTTTTATATTCTCACATCTGGCACAGTGTTTGGTGCACATAGAAGACACTAAATGTTGACTAAATCCTCGAATTCATTTCCAGGAAGTGTCCTGATGGAGGATGCACAGGTTATTTCGAGAATGCCCAGAAAAGACCCTAACTCGTGGTGGTGGTGGTACTGGCGCTGGGTCAGAACAACTTCCCGGACGGGTTTGGGTGGGTTCAGCTTGACAAAGCTATGGAAGCTGGAAACTGTACCATACCTGTGACTATAGTTACAAGAGCATAAAGTGAGGGCAAGAGTGAGGGGAAGGGAGGGGAACAATGGGACTGCAAGGCTGCACCAGGAGGCTCTTCCATGCCCCTGAAGAGCTGAGGCTCCTCCATGAAGCCTGTGGGGGGTGGGTGGGGAGGGGGCTTAGTCGCTGGTGGACAGGGACTGATTTGCAAGTGAAGAGTTCACACACCAATTCAACAAATCTTTACCTGAACGCCTGTTAGGCACTAGTTGCTACAGGGACAGCAGGTAGCCCTTACAATCAGATGGGGCCGCTTCCCAGGCACAGTGGTAAAGAATCCACCTGCCAATGCAGGGGACGCAAGACAGGTGGGTTCGATTTGTGGGTCAGGACGATCCTGTGGAGGAGGAAATGTCAAGCCACTCCAGTATTTCCCGGAGGATCCCATGGACAGAGAAGTGGTGGGCTACAGTCCACGGGGTCACAAGGAGTCAGACATGACTCAGCACACACACACAGTCAAATGGGGGAGACAGTATGAAGGCAGAGCTGTAGGGTGCTGTGGGAGCAGATGGGGGTGCCTAGAGAAGACACAGGGCCAAGGGTGTGGGTGGGAGGCAGGGAGGGCATCCCAGAAAGGACTTGTCAGCTGAGCAGTGACTGAGGCAGAGCGGAGAGTGCAGTCTAAGATCTAAAGAAGCACCTGAACTGAGCTTGCTTGGGGAAAGGAAGCGAGTTCAGTCTCTGTGTGGAGGCGGAGTGGGGACTTGAGGATCGCTTACTGTATCCAAACAGAGCATGAGGGTTTGGATGCACCTGCGGGAGGACAGGAAAGGGTAGAGTCTATACATATTCAGTAAGTAATAAGGCTTCCCATGTTGGCTAGTGGTAAAGAACCCGCCTGTCAAAGTAGATGTAAGAGACTTGGGTTCGACCCCTGGGTTGGGAAGATGCCCTGGAGGAGGGCAGGACAACCACTCCAGTATTTTTGCTTGGAGAATCCCATGGACAGAGGAGCCTGGTGGGTAACAGACCATGGAGTTGCAAAGAGTCAGACACCATTGAAGCAACAGCATGCAGGTAATAAGAAAATTTGGGAATTGATTGGATATAGGAAATACGAGTAAGGGGTCTAAGGCTTCTGGTGGAGGGTGAGGGGCGGTAAATGGGATACAAGAGATGCTGGAGACCTACTAAGTTTGACAGAAATGGGCCAGCCAGGAGGCCTCCAGCGGGCATTTCAATATAAGGGGCCGGGATCCTAGCCTCCAGTGCCCTTACCGATCCCTGGGTATTGAAAACTCACTTCAGCCCCCGGGGTTTTGTGAGATCTTCCCCTCGAAACTCCTGTTTCTGGGTGTTAGGAGATCCTCCTTCTACAAGTTGTGTTGGAGGACCCCTTTCTCATCCCTGGATGTTCCCCCCGCCCCTAGTCCCCGGATGTGGGAACCTCGTTCCTCCCACCCATCCCTGGATGTTGGCGCCCCTCCCCCACCCGCGGACATTCGGAGCTCCTCCCCCCACTGTCGGTGGATCGCAGTCACCGCCCCGCGATGGCGGCACAGGCTCCGGCGGGGGCCCTGGCGCTGGCACTCTGGGTCTGGGCTTTGGCTCCGGCGGGGGCCGTGGACGCCATGGGCCCTCACGCGGCCGTCCGCCTGGCCCAGCTGCTAACCCCGGAGGAGTGCGGCCACTTCCAATCGCTGCTGAAGACGCCGGAGCCGGACGTCGAGGCTGAGCTGGCCAGGCTCTCGGAGGACCAGCTGGCGCAGCCCGAGCCTGTGCCCACGTCGGCGACGCCAGGCCGACGGCGGCGGAGGCGCGAGGCAGCGGGGAAGCCGGCGGTCGAGCCTGCCGACGTGTCCGACGGCTGCCGGGAGGGGCTGGCGGCCTGGCTGGCTGCCGAGGCCCCGTCCTTGTCGTGGGACCGCGTGGCCCGGGCCCTGCGGCGCAGCGGCCGCCCAGACGTGGCCCGGGAGCTGGGCAAGAACCTCCACCAGCAGGCAACACTACAGCTGCGCAAGTTCGGGCAGCGCTACATACCCACAGCCGACGCCCCCGCTGCCCCCGTCCCGGCCCCGGCCCTGCGTTCCCGCCGCTCCTCGGTCCCCGAGCCCAACTGGGACGAGCTGGAGCTGATCGTGGAGCGACTGCCCCAGGGGCCGTATCAGCGGAGCCCCGCGGGCTGGGCCGGGCCGCTGGCTCTCGGCTTCCTCACCGGCTTCGGGGGGGCGCTGGGCGCCGGGGCGCTGCTCATCCTACTCATTCCGTGGATCACCGGCGGCGATGGCGACTGGGTGCGGCTGGGCAGCCCCCGGCCGCCCACCCCGCCCCTGCTTCGGTCCGCCAGGGCTCCTGGCTGTGGGGAAGCGGAGCCTCTCTTGACTGCAGAGCCGCTGGCGTCCCCGGCGGCCTGGGCTGCAGGCGGGCCCCATACCTCCTTGCCTCTGTGACCCCAGCTGTGAAATGGGAGCAGACCTGGTGGCGTGCCGCTTTTGACATATAAAAGTTACATGTCAGCTTTACTTCCTTCATCTTGCGCTTACTCTTCCGCTAAGAGCTACCATTTATCGAGCACTGTGTGCCAGGCCCTAGGCTAAGCAGTTACATACATTATTTGTTACCCTCTTTAGAAACCCAAGAAGGAAGGTGTTATCAACATTACACATAAGGAAACTGGTCACAACTAGTGAGTGGCTTAGTCAGGTGTTTGAATGCAGAGCTGCTTTGAACCAAAAGTTTGAGCTCAGAGGGAATGATCTGTGAGCAGCAATGGAGCTGGGGCAAAAGGAGGAGGACACAAGGAGACGCAGAGCTTGTTTACTCTGAGGCCCTGCTGGAGCTGTGCCCACTTCCAGGGGTTGCTGTCCCCAAGCTGCTTTCTCCACTCAGGCAAGGCCTCCTGAAGCTCTCCCTGGAGTCCCAAACTCTCCCTACCCACCTGAGTGGGTGGGGCACTGCTAGCCCCACTGAGGGAGCTGAGCCTGGGTGAGCCCCCACACCGACTTCACTCAGACTGTGCTCCCACCACGGAGAGGGACAGCAGATGCCCTGGAGTCCTGCTGGGTGGGCACCCCTGGGCCGAGGGGCTCCGGTGTGCGAGTAATGACAGAATGACAGGCCAGTCCAAGAGGAGAGTTGAAAACAAGATTGACGTAACCCTTTATTGCAAATTCTAAAGTAAAAAGATGTACAGTACAAAGTAAAATTGAAATTTCATACTATAAACTTCCAATCCACTTATACATTCTCATTTCTCAAGCATTTCTGCCATTTCCGCATAAACGGAACAGGGAACAAGTCGAGTGGGTGAGGGAAGGAGATACAGCAAGGGTAAAAGAATTGTGTCTAGAACAATCACAAACCCCAGAAGCAAGTGAAAGGAAAGACATTTTCTCGACCTGCTGTCCTGGTGATGAGAAGCGGGGGTGGTTGGAGCAGTGCAGTTTAAAATGGCTCTCAGAATAGCAGCATTTATGGTACTATTTCATCTTCCGGAAGTCCAAATAAATACTTTGCCCTTCCCTAGTGCCTTTGCCTCTGTATCTCAAAAAACACTTTACAAAACATTTAGTTAAAGCCTCACAACACCCCTGTGAGGTAGGTCAGTATTATTATCCCCATTTTACAGACGGGGAAACTGAGGCACAGAGAGGTTAAGTGACTTGCCCAAGGCCACACAGCGAGTCAGTGGTCGAGCTAGGGATGGAACACAGGAGTTCTGTCCCTTCTCTGGAACCACTGGACTGCGCTCCCCTTTACCTATATACATTCTTCACACACACACACCACACGTGCACACCCGCCCACCCCACCCCACTTAGCCTCTATGTACAGCAAACAGCAGTGGGGGGCAGGGGCAGGGGGTGCCTCAGGAGCATTTTGACAGGAAATCTTGGTGCTCTTGGAAGGGGAATCCAAGAAAGCACAATGCTGAGCCACAGCCCAGATGGCAAAACTTGGGCCCCTCCCCACCCAGACTCCCTCTTCTCTCCTGATGTCCCCCCTGGCTGGCTAGCTGCAGCCAATTCTTTAGGGGGTGGGGGTACCTGAAAATGAACGAAGCTTTTTGCAAAACTTTGGGCAACATCTGAGAAAAGAAAGAGGCATCATTACAGAAGATGCCCAGGACTCAGTCACTAAGTCACAACCGTGGCCATCTAACCTCCACAGCAGGCCTGGAGGCTGGGGGCCGAGAGGGGAGGATGGGGACTGACCTACCAGCCATCTCTCTCCAGAGCGGAGCTCCTGGAGCGGACTAGAGTGGGCACTTCAAAATCCTCCTGAGTGTTCCTGGACTGGGAGACGTGGCCTAGAGAGGGGTGTCCCCAAAGCGGGGCGGGGTGGTGCCAATGAGACCAGCCGAGTCTGCTGGTTTGTGGGTAGGGAGATGGAGGGCAGGACCCAGCAGTAGCTAGCAGAGTGGAGGCTGTTGGGCATTGTGCTCGCCCGAGCTATGGGGCGTTGGAATGGTCTTCTTAAAATACTGGTGAAAAAGGCAGGAGTAAGGCCAGTCCAGCTGGGTTGGCTGGCATCGTCTCTGGGGGCTCTGCCAGGGGTGAGGAACAGGTATCATGGGCCTGGAAGCAGCGGCCCAGGAGGGGGAGGAAAGCCACACGCAGTGGGTGAGTGGGGACCTGGGGAGATCAGGACTTTGCTTTTCTCTCCAATCTTGGCTTTTTAGCCAGAACTTTGCAAGAAATCCCCATTTCTCTCCCTTTCGTTCCCCTCCTTTCCCCAAATGCGCTCAAGTCCCACTTCCCAGGTATAAAAAATATTGGGAGAGTCAAGCAACAAACGCACACCAAGATAGGCTTCCCTTGTACAGTAAAAAGGGTCATTTTTATTTTGTTTCCTTTTGGCTTATAGAAGTGATGTACTTTTCATCACGTCTTGGTTAGAGCAGTGCTGGCCTCCATGCATTCACTAATACACTAGTCTTTACTATTGGTCTTTTACAAGCTTACGTTGGTTGCAGCAAAAAATGAGAGAACTCTGGGCATTGCTGTTCCAGGGGCTTTGACCGGGAGTCTCTGTTAATCTCTCCTCAGTCAACTTCTGATGCCAAGAGTGGCTCATTCAGAGGGGTGGGTGCAAGGCAGCTGACTTGGGAAGTGTCTCCTGCTCTCGCCCTCGGCTTTAAATGACAGAGTCTCCTCATCCTAAGCAACAAGGAGGTTAAAGAAAAGAAGAGGGGAAAGTGTTTTTCACACACAAACCAGCAACCATGTCAGCTGCTGCTCGGTGGCTTTGGCTCTGCGTTTTAAATTAACAGCATCACACATGTCTTTTTGCTTTTTGTCCTTTTTTTAAAGGTGGATTCTGGAGTATAAATACTGCACCAAGGACCTGGCTACAAAAAATAAATATTTATATCATATTTATATATCTATATATATATATGTGCAGTGATACTGTGGCTGCTGCTGCTTTTTGATTGGCTTCGTTAATATTTGGCAAAGCGTTGCCACTTATCCACTGGGTGAAGACGTGCGAGAACGCCTTCATGACTCTTTCAGTTCAATGCCTGTTAACTGCGGGTGTAAACTGCTGGTGATGGTGTCACTTACTACCAAAGAAGTGTGGAGCAGGGCGGGTGAGTGCGAGAGTGCGTGAACGAGTGGGTGGGTGGAGGGCCATCAGGTGGGGAGAAAGAAGGTGGGAAAAGTTTTTAGAAACAAACAACAAAAAAAGTGAAACTTCAAATAGAGTGGAGGTGGCTTCTTCCCTATGAAGCTGGCTGATGGGTGTCAGATACCAAGGCCTGTGTGTGTCACTGAGGAGACAGCCTGCTGGGTGCGGAGAGCAGGGCCTGGGGGAGGAAAAAAGGTCAGAGCTCAAAAAATCTCATTAATATGCTCTAGTAGCTTAATGACATCACTAGCGCGAGCACTTGGAGGACGGAGCGGGATCTTATAGCTCTGTGGCCCATCTCAAGACCTAAGAACAAGAACAATTATGAAGTTTAGCCAAATCTTGCATAGAAGTGGTTAGAATTTATTGCACATTGGAACAAAAATATATATATTTTTTTGTTGTTTTGGAAAAGACCATTAGCAATAAAAAATTTTTTGTCTGTCTGTCTGGTTTGGGGATGTACATTGGCTGACAGCATCTAAATTCTAAGAAGAAAGAAAAGTATAAAAAATAAAAATAAACATGACAATGGCATAAGCCAGAAGCCATTTCCTATTTAATAAGTTAATACTTTGTATTTACAAAAAGGCATGCCAATAAAATAAAATGATATATTACAGTATTTATAATTCTCTTAAAAAGAATAACCACACGTCAGCTTCTGTTTTGTGCTGTTTACGATGTAGCCTGTACATGTTACTATACATTCATCCTAGCAGTTAGCAGGGTCATTGAAGAAAATGCCTTCCCAACCTGGAATCGGGCGTAGTACAAAAAGTTCTACGGATGATGTCGCAGAAGCAGGCTTCTGAGAACTGGACAGAGTTTCTAATGGTCCAGCAAGATAGAAAGCTCTGCTTACTGACTGGCTGTGGTTTGTTCTATGCAAAACTAGTCAGGTGGACTGTGAAATTACATCCAAAGTGCTCCTACTGCATGGCCGATTGGTGTGTCTGACTATGGGTTGTTTTCTCCCCTCTACCGTATGGTTCAGGAAGAATTCATTTTGATTTGGTTTGCATGCTGAAGTCTCTCCTCATTCTTTGAATCGACTTCCTGACACATTCACCTGCAGCATCTTAGCTCTGAAATCTAGTCGTCGGATGAGAAACCCCTGGACTAAGAACTCTCTTCCCGGAAGTGGGAGATAGAACAGAAGCTATGATGCTCCCCGCCAAAGCCACCCTCCAATGACAATGTGCAGGTCGCTAAGCAGATGGCGAAACTGGCTGAAAGGGAATGTGCTGGGGAAGCTGGAAGTTCTTAAGGATTCATATTAAATCGCTTTCTCATGAGAACCAGTGCAATAAAGAAATCAAGTGGGCTGGGTTCAGAGGCGGCTCCATCTCTCCTGAGGTCCCACCAGTGACCATCGATTCTAATGAGAAATGAAAGAAACCACAGCCATAGCTCAGCGCCGCTGCCCTCACCCACCTCTGTGGGTAAAGGAAGCCCTGCATGGCGCAAGAATGTGATGCAGGCAAGAGGAACTGTGCAGCAACTGAGCTTGTGACAACCACTCCAGAGAAGAGAGAGGCCCGTTCGGAACATCTAAACCCCCTCCATGTGGACCCCAGCCCGGAGAAAGCCACAATGCAGAGGACATGATACGGATGAAGTGAGCACCCCTTTACCCCCAACGAAAGGTTGTTTTAAGTTCCCCAAATGACCTTCTAGAGATAACATGCTACTCTGAATAGCACTTTTATCTCTACCCCCCAAAAGTGTCAGTTCTCCAGTATGAAGGCTAAACAATCATCATAAATATTGCAAGATATAAATGAAAAACATTTTTTTGATTTTTGTTTTTAGCCCTAAGATTTGGTTTTACAGTGACATTAATACAAGCCATTCGAGATCAAAGTTTCCCCACGTACGGGACACAGAGCAGCATTAAAGAGTTCATCTTTCAAAATGTGCAACAATGGCTGTATGTTAGAGATGTCTGTTAAACATATACACACAACGGATCCATCTGCTTGTTGGACTGGGTTTGTTTTTTTTTGTTGTTGGTGGTGGTAGTCAATTGGTTGGTTATGTTTCCCTACCCAGAAGGTGTATGAAAGACTTCTAAGAATTCAGAAAGAATTGCAGCGGGCATGGAATGCTTACCATTTTTTCTCCAAATACAGTGAACGGTGCAGGGCTGGGTCCTGTCCAAAGGCTGACCCAGTGCAGGGGACAGGGTTAGTAGTGTCCTGTGGTGTATGGTTCTCATGCATGACTCCTGATCACGGCATGCCATCATGCAAATCATTTCTACGCATTGAACGAACACAATGTTTGGAATCGGCCTGAGCAAGTCCTCCTCAGCCTGAAGAAACCTGATTGTTTTCCCCCACCCATCTCCAAACCACGTGAAGCCCATGTGGAGAAGATGCGGCATTATGCCAAAGAAACTGACAAGTAAATGACATGGGCTAAATGTGAGTGTGTGTGTTTTTTCTTTTTGCTGCTTAGCTTAACTAATGTAAGAATGCAAATAGAGTTTGCATGAACAAACAAACTTTTAAAGTGATGCTTTCTGCTTCTGAGAATCAACAAAATAAAAAACAAACAAAAAAATCCATCTGGCTGCAACGGAAATACACTGGTCCCGGCAGCCTGACCTCTGTTTTATGTATCCTGTTAGTTTTGTCCTAAGTTGCATTGACTGATGTGGAACATGCAGTAACCACCTGCCCAAGCATTAGAAAATCTGTGAGTCCAGGGAGCAGGGTCCTTTGCCCTTGGCAGGTCACTGCTCAAGATGCAACCGTGGTACGTGGTAAGCAGACTACGTTTGGTATAGATCTTCGGGATAAAGTGTCTCCACAGCTGTTCTGCATTGATAATATTCAGGAAGTTTGTAAACAATCTTTCACTTGCAAGTTTTAAGTCTGTACAATGTTGAATTTTTGCTTTCCTCTAACACTTGGATTCTCTGACCTCTTTTTGTCTTTTGGCTCTTTCCCTTCGTCCTTCCTCCACCCGTTGCTGTTTCTCCTTCTCAGGTTTAGTCACACTGTCATAGGAGGGGAGGGAGGCTGTGGATGGGGTGCTCTCTTTTTTCTCCCGGTGTGTGCCTCCATTCTCCAGCTTATTGGAGGTTGTCTTTTTGCAGATGAAGCCCCGCCTGGCTAAATGTCCCCGGTAGGCGCGCTGCAGGACCACTGCCGATACCTCTTCCTGCTTGCGCCGCAGCGTGGTCGTGATTGGCTCATAAGACACTTTGGAAGGATTGGACGCCACGAACCTCTCCTCCATCTGCTGCCGAAGGATGTCCAACTCCCCGCTATCTCCCAGGACCCGCTTGGTGAAGGCAAAAAGGATGTCCAAGCAGTGGATGCGATCCCCGCTGACCATTGGCAGATCCATGGCGATGAGCTCAATGGTGTTGGGCTTGGGCACGCGGAGAGGATGCTCCAGGGCATCTGCAAAGTCTGCCAGCTTACAGTACTCGATGAACTGGGTGGCATCGGGGTCAAACTTCTCCCAGATCTCATAGAAGGTCTCAAAGTCGTCCTCGCTCAGAGGGTCTGCGCTTTCCTCTGTGGCTACGCTGAAGTTTTCCAAGATGATGGCAATGTACATGTTCACCACAATCAGGAAGGAGATGATGATGTAGCTCACAAAGAAGAAGATGCCCACTGAAGGGTTCCCGCAGTCTCCTTTAAAGCCACTCCCTGGGTGTTCCTTATCCAAATTGCAGTCAGGGGGGCGGTTTAGGATGGGCAGCAGGAGGCCGTCCCAACCAGCCGACGTGGTGATCTGAAAGAGGCAGATCATGCTGTTGCCGAAGGTCTCAAAGTTGAACATGTCATCAATGCCAGCCTCGTGCTTCACGTATGCAAAATTAGACATCCCAAAGATGGAGAAGATGAACATGACCAGGAAGAGCAGAAGGCCAATGTTGAACAGAGCAGGCAAGGACATCATTAAGGCAAAGAGCAGGGTACGAATTCCCTTGGCGCCTTTGATCAGACGCAGGATGCGCCCAATACGGGCCAATCGGATGACTCGGAACAGGGTCGGGGAGACAAAGTATTTCTCAATGATATCAGCCAGGAACATTCCTAAGAAGGGGAATGGGAGATATGTTACTGAGATTGGAAATGCCCTTTCTCTTTACTTATGTCACCTGGCACTATGGAACCCTTAACTTCAAAGGACTTTATAGAGTGAGTGCCTTACTAGTCAATCTGAACTCTCATAATAAAAAAAATTTTCTCAAAAGAAAATCACATGTTTCAAACATATAGAAAAGCAGAGAAAACAACAGCACCCAGAGACCACATCTGCTTCCACTCATCACCTCTAGAAGCACCCACTATCTTGTAGATGGCATGCATCATCTCAGTGTCTTCATAATTTTGCTATGTATGAAAAATATAGGTAGCAGCCTACAAGGTTTAAGGAATTGTACTATATCTATCTTTCTAGATCTCTAATTTCCCTTAAAATTTTTTTTTCTTCTAGATCTCTAATTTGCTTTTGAAACCTAATATTATGTTTGTGAGATTGATCTTTGGTATTAAATTTGGGTTTTTTTTTTCAGATTTGTCTGTGCATAACTTCCTGAGATGTTATGGATTCTTCTCCAAAATGCTGTCAAATTGCCACATTCACAAACAGTGAATGAGAAGTCCTGGCTCCACCCTGTGGTTGCAAAATCTTAGTCTGCTCAGGTCACCAATTCTCAGGGCATTTTCTTCCTGGCTCTAGAAAGACATTTTTGGTTTCTCATGGCCCCATGTCCCTACCCCACCAAACTAGCCTGCAAACTAAAGGGACTTCTCAGGAGTGGTTTTTAATGCACAGCTTCTAGATTTTGTGTTTAAAGTCATAAATCAGAAACCAGTATCAGCAGATAAAAATGTCAAGGCATTAATAGGATATGAAAGTAGGGGGCAAAACACACATATCAAAGGGCCTGTTTCTGTTCACATTCCTCCAGGGGCCCACCTTCACCAGACCACTTGCCTTTAAAACTACAGAGCGAAAATGGGAGGGTCACGGAAGGAAGAGGCAATGAAACGGCTGGGAAGTGACAAAGAAGGGTGGCAGTGACACCATGTGCTCTTCCTCCAGTGTCCTCTCCTGCCGTGGAGCCCCCATGGGGCAGTGTGAGCTTTATTTAAAGAAAGAAATATCCCCCAATCCTGGGGACTCATAAACACGGGGGCAGGGAACTGCAGAAGACTTAGTTGAAAAGTTTTATGCTAGGAACAAGTCTTAACTCTCAGAAGGGACAAGGTGCTGGAAGTGCAGAGAAGGCAGACAACGTGCTGGGGTCTCGTCTGGAGCTAGAATCTCGGGAGGCATTTGAACTTTCAAGAAAACCTACCTCAGCTGGGACCCAAGAGGACTTTGTCAGCTCTCCTCTTTTTACCTCTCAATTAAGTCATAACCAGCGTAAAGCAGGTGATGTCTGCGTTCCATATATGATGGAGAGGAGGCTTCAGAGAGGAGACGATGCCTGAGTAAGGTTTTGCAGGACCAATGTTTTATTGTGCCAGAGAAAAGTGGGGAGAGACAGGCAGGCAGCTATCGAGGCAGTGGAGTCAACTTTTAAGAGGTTCTCTAGGAGGTACCTACAAGACCCAGCGCTGGGCTTCCCTGGTGGATCAGACGGTAAAGAATCTGCCTGCAACACAGGAGACCTGGTTAAATCCCTGGGTCGGGAAGATCCCCTGGAGAACGGGATGGCTACCCACTCCAGTATTCCTGCCTGGAGAATCCCGTGGACAGAGGAGCCTGGTAGGCTACAGTCCGTGGGTCGCAAAGAGTCGGACACAATTGAGTGACTAACACTTTCATTTTTCGCTTTCTAGGAGGTGCCAGGGTAAATTTTACCCCAACGCCTCTTAATTTAAAAAGATTTTTTCCTACACTTTTGTTCCTGAACAAATTAATGATATTAAAAAAAAAATACCAAGCATCAAGAGAAACACTTCTTCCTACTTCTCTTCAAGTACCATCTGAAAATAGGGGGCATGGTTTGATCTGTGGGTTTTCCATCCCACTCAGTGATGGGTAGGCAGAAAAAGTTCAAGAACAGTGGTCAAGGGCAGCATCATCCAAAGTGTGTTTGGTGGGAGGTTTCGGGTGTGGAGCTGAGGCCAGGGCCGGGCTTGCTCGCTCATCAGCTGCGCGTCTCAGTAACTGCTCTGTGCCTTGGCTCCTCAGGATATTTACAGGGCTGTTGTGATGACTGCATGAATTAAAACACGTAAAGCGCTTAGAATGATGACTGGCACAGAGGATATTCCACTGAAGTCTGAGAAACATTATTATTACTTGAAAACAGGGTGTTGTGATTGGATAAAGGTGGGATGGCGTTTTAAATAGAATTCTTTACCCCAAGACTTCCAAGTGCCTCCTGTGGGCTAATGTGCCCTGTGACCCTCTGAAGGGAAATGCAACGTACAGTGTTGCCCAAAGTAGTTTCATTATGGGATTCTTTCCTTGAGGAGAAATATGTGAGATTACGCAACACATTTTTGGACATGGTGCTCTGGAGGACAGAACTAGACAGTGGGAGGACAGTTGCCTTCTGGTGGCCACAGTCACCACCTCAGCCCTGGGACCGGTTCCCTGTCTCGGGCAGTCTGGCTTGAGTCACACCCACCTGGGACCAAGGCAGTGTGGCATCATTCGAGAAGCCTGTGAGGAAGGCAGGGAAATTCTGAGGAGGGTGGTCAATAGGACAGCATTTCCACTGCCTGCCAGAACACCAGCCCTTCCAGGCCCTTTGCTGGTTAAAACAAATGCCACAAAGTCACTGTTAAAAACTAACTTGAGTTCTGTCTCTGCCACCTCTGAGTTGAGTGACTCTGGACCATCTTCACAGCAAAGATAATAAAATACCTTGATTCCTGGGCTGTCATAATGAGATAACACAAGTGAAGAAACTCTCAAACTACTCGGCACCATAAAATTGTAGTAAATGAGTGTTGGTAACAGCCGAAGTGCTGACACAGCCACCATGACCAGAGTTCTCATTAACGTCCAATGTAACAATCTCTTACCAGGGCTTTTTTCACCTTATACTGCTACTGATAGATTTTAAAATACAATTTTTTTTCCCCCTGTTAGAATGTAAACTCTTTGAAAGCAAGGACCAAATCTAATCTTTTCCCCCTCTTCAACCACAGAATTTAGAATCCAAGACTACCGCGAACACTCACAGAAACTCGCTGACCCATGTCAGCGATGTGGGCAGCCCCACAAGACGACTGAGGGCACCATGGGGGTAACCCTGTGGGCCCCTCAGCCCCGTGTCATTCGCTGCACTCCTAGGAATCCCATCCTCAGGGGCAGCCGGGTCCCCTCCCCTGCCCCTCCTGCCCCACTCACCCACAATGGAGAGGATGACCACCACGAAGTCGAAGATGTTCCAGCCAATGGTGAAGTAGTAGTGCCGCAAGGCAAACATTTTGAGCACACACTCACAGGTGAAGAAGATGACGAAGACCAGGTTGATCCAGTAGAGAATGTTCTCCATCTGCTTGCTCTGAGTATCTGTCTCCACCATCATCGTCACCATGTTAAGGCAAATGAGCATCATGATAACAATGTCGAAGGCTTGTTGAGTGACAAAATCAAAGATGATCCCTTGGATTTTGTTCTGGGTGGGGAGGGAGGAAAGACAGAAAAGGCTTCTTGAAAACCTTCCCCAGCAGACTGTGGGAGCTGCCACCCTGTGAATCCAAGTTCTCTCTGCTTTCTCGGTTGCAGTGCTGGCCGGCAGCAGGAAATGGACAAAGACTACCATCAACGTTCCCTCATCAAGAGCTCTTTGAAATCACCACTCTTTTCTTTATGCCATCACATGCTTCTGTGTGCCTTCCTGCGTCTCCAGCTGTCCCTTTTTGGTCTCATTTGCTGGCCATTTCTGCTCTCCCTTCATCTCTTTTCCCTTCCCTGGAGAGCTCATGTGCCATCTTTTCCTACTGCTCACACATTACCTCTACACATAGTTTCCCAAGCGTTTTCTCATCCAGCTTGTAGCTTTCCTCCAAACTCCTGGGCTGTTTGCTTAGCACTGCATAAGCATCTTGAGCTCAACAAGTCCTTTCTCCCACCATCCCCCAACTTGCTACTTTCTCACTGCGATTATTCATCCAGTATCTAAGCCAGAAATCTAAGGGTCATTCTTGCTCTTCCCTTTCCCTCATCCCTCATTCAATGCACTGCAGACCCTGTTGATTCTTCCTTGAATTCATCCACTTCACTCCATTCCTGTTGCCCTACTCTAGCCTAAGCCACCACAGTCTTCCCTCTGGACCTCTAGAAGGGTCTCCTGACTGGTCTTCCTGCTTATTCTCTTGCCCTTATCCAACACAGTCTCCACACAGTGCTAAGTGTTGATTACTTAAAAACAGAAATGGATCACATCACTCTCCTACTTAAAACCTCTCACCGGTTTCCCATCAGGCTTGCAACAAAAGTCCTCTGGTTAACGTGGTTTAAAAGTGCCTACCACAGTCTGGTCTTGCTCACCTCATACCCCCCGCCTCTAGTTCATTACCACCTGGCCACACTAATATTTCCCACTTTTAAGGCCTCATTTGCTTTTCCAGGATCTCGTTCCCTGGCATTCTGACTCCTTTTCATCCGCTCAAATAGACCCAACTCTATTGGAAGAGATCCTCCACGCCAGGCTTCCATTATTTTCTATCATGGCCCTTCAGTGCATTTTTTTTTCTCACAACATTCCACATTTTATAATTACTGTTGGTTACTTATTTATTATCTGTAGCCCCACTATACTGTAAGCTCCATGATGGTGGTGTCTAAATTTTATCACGTTTTGCATAGTGCTTGGTACACAGTAGGAGATCTGTAACTATTTGTGGAATAACTATTAACACTTCCTACCACACTGAGCATTTCTGTTAGTGGGGGAGAAAACACACGCAGGGTCCCATGTACAAAGTACTGAACAGAGCTTTAGAAATGTCAGCCCTCTTCCATTCCCTTTGGCCACACTTCTATCACACTGTGGAAACTAACATCAAAGAAATATAGAAAATATTCTCTTTCTTAAGAGCTCCCTGATTTTTTTGGGTACCTAGGCACTTAAGCATATGCTTCTTCTTAGGATTACTTAACTTCGTGGTTTTCAAACTGTTCTGCAGTGAGGAAGGGCTTTCCTCGCCCTCAGAAACTGGGGAGAGGAGGTTGCCAGGAACAGGGTTTGTGGGGCTAAGTCAGGAAAAGGCTCTCAGACACCCATTCTTGTTTTTTGCTCTTCTCAGAAGACTGGCCCAAACCTGGGACTCCCCTTCTTGACTCAAACAAAATAGCTCCACTTTTATTTTTACAAATTAGGTTGTCAGGTACGCTTTTAAGAGTTCTGCTGTAGGTTTTTAAAATTTTATTTTAAATAAAAAGTTACTTTAAATAAAAGTTACAGAAGATGGAACTTTGAGCCTGGCTTTTGGGGGTCACATCCCACCTAGCAGGGTGTATGGCTTCAGGAACATAGCATCTCCTTCTCTGAAGCAAGAGAACAATCCCCAACACAAGGGCCATGCAGAATCCCTGTCTCCAAGTCTGTTTTACAAAAGGCTCCATTCAAGGGAGGAAATCAGGCCATCTGACTTCCCTAGTTTCACCTTCTCCTGCTCTCACAAATTATTTTCACTTTCAGGCACATCCCTGCAAAGACTTACTTGTTAAGGAGAGCATGGAGAAAATAATGACCAAATCCTATCTTGTACTTATAGGAAAGAGATCAGCTTTCACTGCACATTCTGCTGTTAATTTTTAGGTGGTCTCTTAAAACAAACATCTCTCTACCAGGGCGAGAGCCAATGTGGTCAACATGTCGATTCTCTGTTGCCACCCAAGGAAGGCTCCGAGAAAAGGCTGGGTGCAGACGCAAAGGTCACCCCATACCATAACCCATCCTCCCTTCGTCCTCAGATCTTTTCGTTTTTGGCCGCTCCGCATGACAGGGCCTTAGTTCCCTGACCAGGGACTGAACCCCTGCCCTTGACGGTGAAAGCAGAGTCCTAACTACTGGACCGCCAGGAAATTCCCTTCCTTAGATCTTGTGGATGGACAGCGAGGGGCGGACTGGAGGGCACAGGCCGCCCCTCATTTGCCCCCTCCTTGCTCTGCAGTAACTCCGCCGTGTCTTTCTTCATATGGAGTCTCACCTGCCCTGGGCCGGTACAGTGAACTCACCAGAGGGCGGGGGATGGGCTTCTGTGGTTTCTTTGAGCCCAGCTTTTTCATGGCATTGTAGTACTTCTTCTGTTCTTCGGTCATGAAGATGTCCTGACCTCCAAAGTAAAGGAGGGAAAAAGAGGACGTGCAATTACAACTGGCTCTTACATGCTGCAGGTGCTGCCCTGGGAGCCCCGAAGGCCTTACACCCTTCACTGTAAACCAGGGGTCACCCTCTTAAGCCAGAGGTCACAGTTTAGCTAATGGCTGTCCCAGAGTGAGGAAGACCTGACAACTATTCTAACTCAAAAATATACCTGTCTTTGTTTTCAGGTTGGGATTTCTGAGACCTGCTAGGAGATGGGAAGGAAGGAAGGAAGAAAATAGACTGACAGACCCTCAGGAAAGGGTACATTTGAGAGCTATGATTCTAAACACATCTTCATAAATTTTGGGGGGGCCTGCTTTCCTAATACAATTCTTGAAAAAGACATTTTAAAATGAAAGGATTTTCAAGTCCTAGCTAGTGGCCCATTTCCGACAATATTAAAAATTTAGAAATCTTGGTGGGAGCAATTTGAGAAGTTCCTTGGAGTTTGTTGGGACAGACTTGATTTAGAAAATGAACGACAAGAGTAATCTTTTCAATTTGCTTTAGAAAAAGTGTTAACCATCTGGGACAAGTGAGGAAGTGAGCTTTCCAAGGTTGATCTCTCAAATCCCAAAGTGCTGGTGGTCCAGGGAGGAACAAAGATAATGCCAAAACGAGACAGTTTCTACTTCTAACTTAAGCTGTTCATCTGCTGCTTTCCTTCTCAGCTGTTGCTAGACCCTCTGGGACCCAACCTCCCTCTGGTGGGAGGTGAAACCCAGTAAAGAGCCTCAAGAATTGCTAGTAAATTTGGTACCAGTAAATTGCTGGTTTGGTCTAATAAGTGTGGAAAACCTCACACTGCAAAATCCAGCAGAAGACAACGAGCTGGCTGGGGCTACGGTACTGTGGGGCTGTGCCACAGTGACGTCGTGATGTGGATTCTAAAGCAAGAGAGGCGTTTTTCTCCAGACAGAGGGAGAGAAGTGCCTCTCGTCTGGGTTGACCTCTGGCCACTGGCAATGAGGGGAGGAGACCTATCTTTTTCTTTTGTTGATTGAAGTTATCAATGATGACACCAATGAACAGGTTCAGGGTGAAGAAGGAGCCGAAGATGATGAAGATGACAAAGTAGATGTACATGTAGATGTTGTCCTCATACTTAGGCTGCTCATCAGGCTGTCAAAGGACAGGAGAGAAAAGAGAGTCAGCTCCTAGCTTGGGGGATCAGATAGATTTTGACACGCCAAGGCCATCAGCTACATCAACGACTTGAGCCGCTGAGCAAGCTGGGGTGGGAGCCCTAGATTCTGTCTGCTTTTCCACACTGGCAGGTCCTGCCCTGAGAACGTGTTATTCCTGCCAGGACATAGGTGGAAAATATGCAAACTGGGAGGGGAAGGAGAAGGGAGGGCTGTCTGCTCGGAGCCACACTTAGTTCAAATCAGCACTGAAGAGGAGACAGCTCCATGAGGATCAGGTGAAAGCCAACAGCCTAACCATCTGGAGCCTATCATCATCTCAGTGATTGATAACTCACTGAGAGGAGGAAAGTGATCTATAATCAATAAGACAAGCAGTAACTGTTCTAAGCCTTTCTCTCTCTCTTGACTGAACTTCACCATGCCATGAGCTTTCTAATCATTTAAGAAGGTTGTGATCTCACCAGGTATATCCTTACCTTTCGGGAATCTACAGCTGCATACATGATGTCCATCCAGCCTTTGAAGGTTGCCTGGCAAACAGAGTCAGTCATTAGACTGTGCCTGTTAGCGGGTGGGTGGGTGGGAGTCTTGGTAGGGTTGAAAAGGCAGGCTTAGGTTCTGTGAGAACACAAGTCAGGGAGTTTGGGTGCAGCCTCAAGTGGACACAGAAATTTTCTGTTTGTTAATACAGATCCCAGGGGAGCTTTGTCTAAGTCCCTGAGTATAACATCAAAGTCTGGCAAAGGAACATGTTGACAATGGTAGTTGAGTCAATACTTTTACAAAAGGTCTTCAGAATGAGTCTAAGAAGGTTGCCTAAAGCAAGGGCAAACTCATATTTATGAATGGCAGGGATCTACTGATGTTACTTAGAACTTACCCCTCTTTTATGAAGGAGTCATTTTTAAAAACGGTGTTAAACAAGTAACGGGGGTTTGAAAAATTCATAGTTTCACTAAGAAAAAACCTCAGTTAGAACTTCTCCCTCTGAAGTAACACACATTTACCCTACTGGAGTGGCAATACCGGCTTTATCCTAGGCAGTCCCTACTCAATTCTTCCATTGTGCCTAACCTGATTTTGGAAACTAATATGGGTAACCAATTTAACAGCCTCCATGTGTACCATTTAATTAACTCAACCAGATTCTAAGTTTTCTCAGGGCCTGGGCAGTTCTTTATTCATCTGATGGCCCTGGTAATGCCCAAGCACAGTGCCTGGCATATGGTGGGGACTCAATACAACATTTGGCCAGCTAATGGGCACTGGTTTCTTGAAGCTGCTCCAATTCTGGTTCAACCTGTGGGTCCAATTTTTTGAACCGGGACAGAACAACTAAAGAGCTGTGGAATGGGATAAACCCCTGCTCATCCCATTAACTCCGCCTCCTTCTAGCTAACAGTTAAGAGTTTACTACACTCAAGGCTGAGTTGAGTGCTTCGCCTGCACTATCACATTCAATACTCCCAGAAACTATATGATGTAGAAACAGTTGTAATAGTAACAAAGAAACATAAGAGCAAACACTATTAATTAAGCACGTGCCTGCTGTGTGCCAGGCATCGTGCTAGGGAATCTTAATAAATCACCATGAATCCTCTTAACTACCATGCAAGGTATTACTATTCAAATTTAAGAGATGACGAAAAAGACTCAGGGAGGTTGAGTAATTTGTCCAAGGTTACATATCCAATAAACGTCAAAGTGTGGCTCAAACCTACACCTGATTTCAAAGCCCAGTTTTCATTGCATCATACTATCTTGTCAAACACTCCAAAAAATTGGCCAGAGAGAGAGAAAACTAGACATGATGAAATGCTTCATTTCTTGCTGTGATACATGGAGACCTTTCTCTGCAGTTGAGATGACATAGTGGCAGCATCATGGCACCACCATATTGTCATATTCTTCAGTTAACTCTGGCCTAGCAGTTAATGTGGGATTGTTCTGCTCCATCAAAACTGCCCTTTTTTTCATTCTGGTCTGTGACTTACCTACTTTCTCTTTAACTACATACTTCTGTCCTGGAGAAAGAAGGTGATCTCTCTGCAACCTTCCTGTGTTGCAGAAATCCTTATTTGTTGCTAAGCAGAACTCAACTTCTGAGCACAATGACAGATTCCCTTGACTGAGGTCTTAGAGACCTCACAGTACTCAGGAGAGGTGTGTCCCTGGAACTGCTTTGGGAAATGACAGTGACCCCTGACTTAAGAGCAACCCTGATTCTGGACATAGGGTTGAAAAAGAATGAAATGAGATTTCTGCTAGCTGTCCAATTCTCACAGAACTGAAAACAATCTTACCACTTGAAGAAGCGCCAGATATCCTGCCCCAACATTGTCAAAGTTGATCTTCACGTTCTTCCATCTGATTTCTGTGTTGTTCCCCTCCATGAGCTTTTCACACTCTGTTTTATTGTTGACATCTTCAATTTCAAATCGGATCTCAGAAGACTCATTAAAGCAATAGTGGTACTTTCCCGCAAACAGGTTAACTCCCATGATGCTGAAAATCAGCCAGAAGATGAGACACACCAGCAGCACATTCATGATGGAGGGGATGGCGCCCACCAAGGCATTCACCACCACCTGCGTTGGAAGGGGGAGGTCGCTGAGTGTCGGCAAGAAGTACAGGCACGCACACTCTTTTGATTTCCAGGAGGGGAATGACACTGTGTGGCTTGTTATGACTATGGAAACATTATGTTCCCTTTGGAATTAGGGTAATCAGACAGATCCATAAACAGGACCAAAATTTTGTATTTCTCTGAAATATACTTTGGGGAATTCTAAAAATTACTTCTTTAGGGAACACAAATTCTCCTGCCCAAGTTGACCTAGGTCTTTCTCCTAGGCACCAATCTGGGACTGAATAAATCATTTCATTGTCTAGTCTTCCTTCTTACCAACTCATGAAATATGGCCCTCACAGGACAATCTGAGTGATTTCAAGCTCGCCAGCTGCCTTTCCACAGACATTCCCCCTCTGCAAATCAAGGTGAGATTGCTCAAAACCACAGAGAACTACCCTGAGGGGTTAGCAGTGAATCACTCGACAGTACATAAAGTCTCTTTTATGACTATGCAAGGCCAGTTATCTTATTTCAGGCAAGAGCTGAGCATGCATCATTTTGCAGGCTCAAGAAAAAAAAAAAAAAAGCTATATTCCCTCTACCAAACAGTATAAAACAAAATCTGAACAGTTGTGTTTTCACGCAAGGTTCATTCTTCTTCAGTCTTTTTATCTTTCTGACTTTGCAGGCTTCTCAGTCTGAGTCAGCCCCTGCTTGGCTAATGCTGATATCTCTCTGGTCAATCCCGGGTTTGACTTTTCACAATGTACTACTGGAAAAAGGGTTTTTTGGAGAGCTTTGGGTTAGATCATCGCTCTTGAAACCCCCCAAACTGGCTTATTGTTAAAAATCACTGACTACAGTAGACTCAGAAATGAAAAAAAAAGGAAAAGAAGTCCCATTAGGAATCTAAGTTTCTGGGTTGTTTTTAACTTTGCGTCATAACTTAGATGAGAAGAGCTAGACAGTACTTCCACTGTTGTAGTTTTCCCTAGAGGAGTTCAGAGTGCTTACAAAAGTAGCGTTTCAGGTAGTGGGACAGAAAACAATGCTGGCGATCATTCCTGCCCTGATTCGTACTTGCTGTTGTCTTAAGCAGGACTGCTAAGGCCCAGAAAGGTGACCCTGAAATGGGAAGCATGTTTTTCTTTTCTAGCATCCTTGGAGGATAAGTGGAGTTAAAATAGAGATCCTGGATATAAACAAACTCTTCTCATGTTTTGTTAGAAGAAGGTGACAAGTATCACCATACTCCTGCATCCGTTTTTCGGTGTAGGGAAAAAGATAGGATCCGCTGCCAACCAGCACAGGACCAAAAGGGCTTAAAGGGCTGTGCTGTACAAGGAACACCAGGGGGCAGCTCTGGGCTCTAGTTTAAGCCTGAGCGGGATCCGATTTTCCTCATCTTCTGTTGCGCCTTAGATGGTAATGCCACTCATTGGCACACGTGGCTGAGAAGAGCTGTCTCTTCTGTCCTCTGTCAGAAAGGCAATGATACTCTGCTAAGGAGTCACTCTCCCTTAAATTAAAATATTAGTTTTGTGTTTCTCCAATTCATGTTAAGAAGGCCTTTAGACTGAGAGGCAGTTATTTCTTAATTCTTAGACCAAGAAATCTCTTTTAGATCTAATAGTTTTGTCCTTAGAATAAAATAATTATACTTGCATTCTTCATCACTTTGAACAAGGAGAGCCAGCATATCTGAAATCTGGAAACTCCCCAAGGTTATTTTTGAGAATGATACTCATATTTGCTTAGGTTACCAAATTTGTCAGGTGATCAGACTTGAATTTAACCTCTTTTTATAGCTGTTCACCCTTTGATGGGAGCACTACGAGGCAATGAAATGTGCAAAAGAACAGGCAAAAGGAGGATGACCTACAAATGAAATAATTATTTCTCAAAAGTAGGAGAGTAGGTTATGTAAAGTTTCAAAAGCTCCAGTCTGTGTGACAGCATTTTGCAGCAGAGCTTGGATGAGAGATGATGACCTTTTATTAGACCATCACAGGTCTGCAATATGGAAGTTGGTCCCCAAAGATCTGAAACCTAGAAATCTTGCTTTTTATATCAAGTCAGAATATACCTCCTCCAGGAACTCTTCTGGCTGCCTTAACCCAGTCTAACCTGTCCTGCATGGTATCTGTGTCTTACAGTCAAGTATGGGGTAGTATTTACAGCAGGGAAGAATAATCAGCTACTTTCACTGTTATACTCACGGATCTGCACATAGGAATCGATACACAGAAGTATTTACTGGGTGTTCTGTGATACACAGGACATAGAAATCCCATAAAGTCCAATGTGTACTTAAAGATGTAAATGTGCTTTCACTTATAATGAAATGTACTTTCATTATAATCAAAGAAGAACTTCGCTTCATTTCATGAACAGAACAGTAGAGAGTTGATGACATTTCTAATAATTCTTCCTTGTGAACATTAGCTAATATTCTCAGCAACCAAAGAGCAAGAAAATATGCTTTCTTATTTTAACTCTTACACTACAGGTATATATGTATAAAAGTGACAACTTAAGTTTCCAAGGATAGTTACATAATTGGATCTCCTCTTCTGCCCTCTAATAGCTCAAATTACTCTATATTGTTTTTAATTATGATGAAATTATTTTTAAAGATCAGGTATACAAATATTACTTAAAGCTAGGATCTAGCAATCTATAAAGCTACTTTTTTCAATAGAAGTTTATATTTAGCAATTGATACAAATCTCATTGATGAAAAATTCCCATGTGTACTAATTCTTTCAGCATTTTTGTCTTCTCTATAATGCCTGGAACATTAAATACTATAAATACTCATTAAATACTATAAAATCTGTCAAATAGCTTTTAACACATGGCAGAGGGAACATGGCTTTAATGGACAACTATGTACTGACAATCAACAGAAATGCATGCATGTTTCATAGCATTACTATTGTGTACCCTCAAAAAATCTAATAGCACAGCACAGTCCTTAAATGAAGATTACTATGGAGGAGAGAAAAGCAAAGAACTACATTAAGTATTCCTTTGCCAACAGCATGAGTATTTCAGTGTTCTGGTCTTTGGTTTGAGGAAGAGTCTGAAGTCAGGGTCCCAGGACAAGCTAGGGCCTTCTGTTCCCTCGCAAGTGAAGGTCTGAGCCTCTCACTGGAGCAGCACAGTGACAGTTGAGTCCATCTGCGTTGATGGTATTTAGTTCTTGTTTATCATTTTCTAAGGGTAGTCTCTCAAGTGGTGGCACACCCAAGGACCCAAACCAAGAAGTGGAAAACACATCCCTGTGGAAGGGCAACGTTCAAACAAACCGTCAATCCCTGATCCTGCTTATTACTGGGGGACTTACGATAAGCTCAGGCAAATTCACTCTTCCCTTCTTGCAGGTCTTGCACAAAAGGGCTGGGGGACTGCTGCCCAGGAATGGGTCATGAGCCCTCACCTCCTGCCCAACCAGAAATGGCCATGCTGTCGATGACTGGAGTCAACCAAAGGCGGGTCATCCGTTACCAGAACTTTCCTTACTGAATGTCTATTGTTTGAAAGCCTGATTTGGGGTTCAAACTTGCGCCTGCCCTAATTATCTCATCTCAAAAACACCATTGTTAATGCTTTTCAAATAAAACCTTCTATTCGAAGGTCACCCATTCCAGATCTCTGCGTTCCTAAACAACTTGAAAGTTGACAAGTTTTGAGGGAATGAAACTGGGAGTCCAGGAAAGGAGAGGAAAGGGGGAGGAGCTAAAGGGAAGAGGTGTGGCCACCAGAAGGGCCCTGGTGTTCAGATTATTCACACAAGGTCCTTGTGAGTCAACTGGCCACAGCTGGTCAATGAGGGCTACCTCTGCCACAGGGTGGGACTGGCAGTAACGGGCTCCCAGACGGAGAAAGATTGTAGCAAGTGTCAACTCGGCATCTCTTTTTCAGGCTTTCTTTGGGTATCACTGGTTTCACTTGAGGAGATCTGGGACCCATCCTGGGGCATGGTGGAGGATCACAGGCTACTGAGTTGAGGCACAATGTTGCAATTATTGCCTTCAGTCAACAAAATGGATGATCAGCTCTATAACAAAACTATTGCTATTGCTATTGCTAAGTCACTTCAGTCGTGTCCGACTCTGTGCGACCCCACAGACGGCAGCCCACCAGGCTCCCCTGTCCCTGGGATTCTCCAGGCAAGAACACTGGAGTGGGTTGCCATTTCCTTCTCCAATGCATGAAAGTGAAAAGTAAAAGTGAAGTCGCTCAGTCGTGTCCGACCCTCAGCGACCCCATGGACTGCAGCCTTCCAGGCTCTTCCATCCATGGGATTTTCCAGGCAAGAGTACTGGAGTGGGGTGCCATTGCCTTCTCCTAACAAAACTAGTACAACTTATTTAAAATATTTAACTAACCTCTTCTGAAAATAGTAGGAAGGTTGGGGAGGAGGGAAGAGCATTTTAACCCTATC
This sequence comes from Bubalus kerabau, assembly GCF_029407905.1. NCBI lineage: Eukaryota > Metazoa > Chordata > Mammalia > Artiodactyla > Bovidae > Bubalus > Bubalus kerabau. Next base: position 94,424,980 of record NC_073624.1, on the reverse strand, counting down.
TTCAATGACACCAGAGCCCCCTAAAATGCTAAGCCCTCTTCAATAGACTTTCTCCCCACTTACATTTAGCCTAAGCATAACAATGACCTAACTGCACACATTCTGAAATCTTTTATCTGTGGAGAAAGACTTAGAATCCCAACTTTTTTTCCTTAATTCAAATAAATGTATGCTGCTGTGGAATGGACCTTCCTGCAGATGGTTTCAGGCGGGCTGCAGAAAGGTTCTATTTAGTAAACCAAACTGTGACTGTGCTACAGCAGAAACGCAGATGTCTTACAGAAAGCATTTGTCTGGATAAACCAAAATAATAAAATCCCCAGGCCAAGGAAGATGTTCATCCTCCTGGGCAGATGGGGGTGGCTTCACGGAACAGTGGCCAGGAACCCACAGATGAGAGCGGAGTGACGCAGTACCGCTCTGGCACCTAGTTTCCCTGAGCAGTCTTGCTCTGTGTGGGCCACTGCAACAGTTTAATGTTTGATCTCTGCATGTTTAAAAAATATCCTCTGGTTTGCTCTCCTGCACGTATTCAACATCTGAATTAAAGTGAGTTTTCTTGGTCTCGTTAAGTATAACAGACCTCTCTGATTACCACGGGACAACTATTACCATCAACAGCCAGTTGTCCATTTGATTTTAGGAAACTGACTATGTGTGTGCTCATGCACATACATGTGCCCACACACAAAAATTTTTTAAACCAAGAGAGACAGCAAAAAGGCACCAAAAGAGGAAGGCTTATTTCTCAGTTGGCAGGGTGACAGCACCTCGCACTGCTTGGATTTGGGTGGAGTATTGCCCAAGCAGGTAACAGCAGGGGTGGAGAAACTTCAGAAGAATTAGCTGATAGTCATCTATCATTGTACCTGGTTGTTATTTTAGCAGTGTTACAATAGGGGACCAGAGAGCATGGGCAGAGGGGTAGGGGATGAGGAGGAAAGCTTTGCTATCAGACAGAGGCTGCCAGTCCTTATGGGACTGGGCTGAGAACAACAAGGTGCAATAAGAGGAATCAGAATAGAAAGAAAAGCATTTCTTTTCCCAGGGTCATGCCAAATTCTGTTCCGTCCCCATTTCCAGGCCTACCGTCCCAGCTTCCAGCCCCTTCTCAGCTGCTTTCTCAGCGACTCCAAGGCCACGGTCCCCACCTGGCTCACGCCCCTATCCAGCACTCTCCCTGTCTGTGGCCTCTGCTTTTCAGTGAGTCTGTGGGTGACAATTCCCCTTCTTTGCACCTGGTGATTCTCCCTATTAAATCAACAGCCCAGAAAGCCGCCCCAAGTGCTACAGGTAAGCCAGGCCAAATGAGAATAGCCAATGTTAACATGGTCTGCGATGGCATGTTGTTGGGGGTGGGGCCAGTATTAATATGATGAGGCAGCTTAATGTGAGTCCCCTTCGCACAGGGCAGGTGCGGGGGAGAGAGAGTGGAGGATCAAGACAGCAGCTGCATCACAGAATTCGTGTTTGAATGATCTTCCCACCGTGTGATCAGTTCTAGCATGCTTCAACAGTTTCCACTGGCATGCAGAAGGATCAGCTGCTCTTAGTATCTTACCCTCATCCCTTCAAATCGTGATAAGGCTCTTAAGGGTCTCAAAGCTCTTAGGGTCCTAAGGGACTTTATGGCACCTAGTTCCGAGTAGCCCAGGGCATTAGCTATAAGGCTGACTAAAGAGACCTACACGGAAACAGAAGAGAAAAACAAAAACAAAAAAAAAGGAAACAAAAGATAAAACAGCAACAACAACAAAAAAGAAACAGAGGATCCAGAGTGTTAGAATAAAACCCCTAGCCCTGATTACACAGACTGGGCCCCGCCCCCCCGGAAGAGGAAGTGCGTTACACCAGCTGCCTACTTCAACTTGGACTCAAACGACCTGGAAGGAAAGGTGGTTGAGGCAGAAGAAAAAAACACAAAGGGAAGAGAACGTCGAGAGAGGGCAGAAGAACAAACATACAAACTGGCAAAGGGAAGAGGCTGAAGGGATAGGGGAATGAGGAAGTTCCATTGGAAGGAGAGGAGCCTGAACAGATCACAAAAACCTTACCCTCGCCCTTTACAGTCTCTGCAGGTCCCAGAAGTTCCCATTAAATTAAGCCAGACAAATTTAATGGTACCTATGGAAAAGAATACAGATAAATACACACACTCCACACAAGCTGCCCCTGCCTCAGCTCATTCACCACGGACTTCCAACAAGGACAAGCTCTCTTACTCCTGGTTGACAAGAAACCATTTGTTTGAGAATTGGATCAGTTACTACATCAACAAGGAAACGGATTCAGTAAGTACCACAGTAGGCTTTGCAGTTCCCAACAAGAAAAGGACCAAATGAAGAAACTTCTTGACAGAACTTTGGCTCCATGGGAACTCAAGTGACACTCTCACTTTTAACTGCAACAATCCTTCCATCTTTTTAACTAGAATCACAGCTCCTTCATGGTCATGAGAACTTGGGTAGGTCTGGACAACTGAATCCATATTTTCCCTTATAATTACCATACTTTCTCTCCACAAAGCCCCCAAAGAACTGGCCTCAGGTCTAACCTTTCTAGGAAAATCTTCTCTTATTCTTATCATCAGGATAACGGCTGGAAGGCTTCTTTGATAAATTTTTTATTTACAGATAAGGAAACTGAGACCCACACACAAGAATTTGCCCAGTATCAACACTGGCAGTTCTGCAGCCAGGATTAAAGGCCCAAACTCCTGATTCCCAGGCAGAACTCTTTCTTCCACAGACAAGTCAACACCCCCACTGGCTGGATGACAAAAACCCCAATAAAGGATTATGGTATCTGCACAATTTGGAGCTGCGTATATTGCCACACTGGGGAGAAGTAGTCTGGTGTCTAGGCCTGGAGTCACAGTCAGATGCTTTCCTGCTTTTACAGAGGCAAACCCACCTTATTCTACCAGAGCTCGCAGAGTGGCTATCCCACAGATCCCTTAACTACACGGAGGGCTGCCTGGGCCTAACCTGAGAGACACAGAGCTCTTCAGGGGGAAGATGACCGGAAATACCTTTAGTTAGACTGTTTGGGCTCTGGGTTTCTTAGAGAAGTATTTCCCTTATACTGCACCACAAGTCTGGGATAGGTTAAGATGCTCTCATCAACAATTCTTAAATTCCCTGTACTGGGAAGTAATGATTATAGGTTGGCTTAAACTGATGATATTTTAAAGCAAATTTAGAGGCAAAAAAAGGGAAACAATCCACAATTTGGTTCTTGGTTTCATTTGATGCTTTTAAACTCTAGCTGAGGGAATTCTCAAGATTCTGTATCTCTGAACTGTACAAAAAGTTTTTTTTTTTTAAAAAAACAAAGATATTTATAATTAAGCAGCAGGCTGGCAGGGGTAGAAGTAGCAGGTCAATGGCCTAGTGAGGGTCAGGGATGAGCAGGCTCAGAGGTTTCAGAGTTTAAAGCAGTGTGAACCTTTGGCTATGCCTGTCCTAATAATCCATGAGTGGAGATCTCTTCCCTGGAGGCCCAGGCAGTAGCCAAAGCAAGTCTGGAATGAACTGCTGCCCTATTCGGCTACTCAGGTTCTTTGAAGGGTAGATGGCTCAGAGTGTAATTTCTGTTCAAAACAACAACCTCAAAAGCTTTATCTAGAACAAAGCAGTACCAACCAATCATTTTCCCTCCATCCATCACTGACAGTAAGACTCCACATGGAGTTGTTTTTTGTCTACGACTGCCAGGCGCGTCCAACTCTCAACCCTGAAGCATCTAACACTGTTTCATATTCTTAAGTGAGACCTGAATGGGTACATCTGAAGGTAAGCTACTTCAACCAAATACTTGAGGTCAAAATACCCAAATCAATTCTGCATAACTATGCCAGGTAAAGATTACAGAAAACTAAGCTTCATATAAGGCTTTTTTCTGATGATAAATAGGCCCAAAGTGGGGAAAAGGGTGGAGGAAGTATAGATGCCAATTCAGAGGCTGGCTGTAAATGCTGCTGAGATAGTCTGCTATTCAACTGACCAATCTAACCAAGATCTCCTCCCAAGGCAGCATCGGCAAGCGTCCTATCTGGGTAGTTAATGGTAATTTTATAATCTGCTGAGTCTCCATGTTAAACACTCACTGGACATAATCAGAACACTGCTTAGAAGAATTAAGGAAAGAATAAAACCTGAAAAAAAAAAGGAACTGAGGGCAAGTAAAAATCCAGGCTATCTGTGGCTGCAGGCATAGAAGAAAAGGGAGACACAGCGTGACTTTTTTAAAATGACATGAACATTTCCAAATGCAGATTGTTTTCAGTAGTGAATTCAGGATGAGGTGAATGGTCTCTACAAGTTCCCATCCCTGGAACAGATATGCTGGCTAATCTCTGGATCTGCTGGGGGTAAATTTCCCTGGGAAAAGACGATGAAATTCTCTTCCAGGACACAATCTCCAGGGCAGCCAAGGACCTAGGCAGAAGAAAATGTTGTCTCCGGGAACTCATGTGGCTTATAAACAAAGAAAGTTAATCTTGGAAGTTGTCTAGATCATCTCCATGATTCTAAAAAGTACTCTTAGAGGCTCCAAGAGGCAATGAGGAAGAGTGAAAATCCATTAGAGGAACAAACAAGGTGATGGATAACAGGTTCCGGCATCGAGTCACTGGTGGATGAGACGGGAGGGAAGAGAGTCTCTCAGGGAGGCTGCTAAATGAGGACTGAAAATGTACACCGGCTGGATGTTCTAAACGCCAAAGGGACCAGACTTTTTATGTAAAAGAACAGCAAAGCCTCTGATGGTTCCAGCTGTCCAGGTGTCAGTCTAAGCCTTATTCTCCATCCATAACTCGCGCAGCGCAGCCAGGGCACGGACTGGAGCTGCCACCCCTGCCCCCACTCTGGCACACTCTGCTTCCCCACACCTGGCAGGAGGTTTTGTGCTGTGGGTGTTGAATAAACATTTGATACATGAAGAATAAAGGCACTGCTCTGCCTGACAGAAAACTGAGAGTCCTAGGAGAGACCTGTTCCCAGAATGCGGGATTTCCACAAGCCTGGAATCAGGCAAGAGTGGCCTGGACGGCCAAGGTGAGCTTCCCAAGGGTCAGGGCCATACCTCCCTGTCCCCTGTGACTCCCTATGGCTCCTGGGACAATTCCACATGGAGAATGGTATTTTGTTTATTTCTGTTTACTAGTTACTGGTCCAGAAGTGTTTCAGGAGCCAGAGTCAGGTCTCATGGCAATGGAAGAATCCAGCAACTCCCCAAAGTTAGGGGGATTTAAGGATTATTGTCAGCGGGCTCCATGTCTTTCTCATGTCTTTCGCTTCCCTGTCACTTAGTATAAAGAGTGCTGAAAGTATTTGCTAAATACATAGCGACCTGCAGAACGGTTAATTCTTCTATAATAGCAGCGGAATGTGGGGTACTTGATTGCCCACCGAGAGGGAAGAGGAGGGGAGTGGCACAGGTTAGGGTGAACAGGAGGCAGGTCAAGGTGGGGAAGGTCTGTGCTGAATCGCAGCTTCCCTAGGGCTGCTGGAAGTTTGGGAGTGGACGTAACCATCTGAGTTTCTGGTACGTCTAGATGACAAGGGGCCCCTAGGTCTCCCGCGAGGGTCCACCTGACTCTAAGCTGTCCTGAGGCGTCACAGTGAAATAAGGCTCCAGGGAACTTCCACTGTCCTGTAGAAAGAGATCTGGCCTGTGTCACCTCAGGTCTCTGGGTTTGATCCCATCTGTGGGAGGAGGCAGAGGCCCTTCCGTCACAAGGGGCTGCCACCTCTGGCTAGAGGCGCTCATGCCGGCCACCCCGGGGCAAGACCTCCCTGGTTCACTCTAAGGGCAGTGACCTCCTCACCTCACTGGAGCAGAGTGACAGCTCTCGGAAGGAGTCGAGGATGCTGTGCTGGGAAAGGAGTGCATTAACCCAGCAGAGACCACCCTGGTGCGGAGTGCCTGGTGTCTCTGACTTCTGTGCTGCTTCGTGCCAGCCCAGAGGGGCTCCGTAGGCAGTTCACCAATGAAACCTATTTTAAAAGGACCAACCCAGCTGCCAAACACCCCCCTTCTCCACCCTCAGAAGGAAGTGAAGCCACCTTCGGCCCTGCTCCTGAAATTCCCATTTGTTCTCATTCAAATGCCGATTTGACTAGAGGAAAAAAGCTTCAGTGATCAGACAGAATAAGAAGCACTCATCATGGTTAGAAAGCCCAATAAGGAACAGTTCCTGGTGGAGTGAGAAATAGTTATAGGTGACGTGGCTTCAGCCTGAAAAATAACACAGCAGGTAAGGACCTCTGAGCCATGGAGATGGTCTTGAAACCTGGAGAAAAAAAGGATTTTTTAAGTTTGATCACCACTGTGGAAACAGCCATGTGTGGGGAGGAGTGGGAGTCGGGGGAGGGTTTCTTTTGGGTTCTTTCCTCTCCTTGACAGATTTGTTCGGATGAGTCTGGTATGAAGACTTGAGATGGATGGGAGTGTACCTGGGCATGGTCAGCAGGAGAGTCTACTTAGATCCCACCCACCCGCCCCGTCCTCAGCCCCCTCCTGGCAGCGGCAGGACAACACTGTTGGGCTGGGGCCAGAACCTTCCTGTTCCCGGTCTAATAACAAAGCTTGGACACCAGTGATTCCTCTTCCCATTCCTAATCCCAGAAACTTCTAGGTGAAACCACTAATGAACTGGTGACTTAGGCCCTGGAGCAAATGCGGGGGCTTCAGCATCGCTTCCCAAGTCACCACCTGAGTGCTCCAAAGGGAACTTTACCCAAACCTCCTATCGGCCTACCCCCTGGGCCCCCGGCAACACCAGCCAGTAGAGGAAGGACAGTCCCTGTCTTTGTTTTCCTGCTGGCAGCGGAGGGAAGGAGAAAGCAGGACACGTACGGCCACGATGAGGAAGTCCAGCCAGCACCAGGCATTGGTGAAGAACTTGACGAAGCCGTAGGCTGTCCACTTGAGCAACATCTCCAGGATGAAGATGTAGGTGAAGACTTTATCAGCGTACTCCAGGATGGTACGGATGGTCTTCCTCTGCTCGATGTAGATGTCCTCAAAGGCCTGGAAGAGAGGCAGCAGCTGCCTATAGTGCCTACAGGGAAACGAGCAACACGGAAGTACCACCCCCACCCCCGCAACCCCCGGCAGCCTTCCCACCTGTGCTGGCGGGTCATCAGCTCCCCATCTCCCTTCACTCTGTCCCTTGCTACACATGGCTTTTCTTTGTAAAAAACTTTTCTTGAGATGTAATTTTCATACCTCATAATTCAGCTACTTAAAGTTTACAGAGCAATAGCTCTTAATGCATTCAGAGTCATATATTCATCACCACAGTCGAATTTAGAATATTTTCATTACCCTCTAAAGAAACCCCACACCCTCCAGCTGTCACCCTCTAGTTTCCCAATCTTCTCCTAGTCCTGGCAACCACCAATCTGCTTTCTGTCTCCAGAGACCAGCTCCTTCTGGACATTTTGTATAAACTGAATCATATAACATGTGGTCCTTTGTGAATCAGGGGTATTAGGGAAGTAAGGGAAGTTGCTTTGAATGAGGCAAGCTAAGCAGTGAAGATACTTGGTCATTCGTATTCTTATCCTGATGAAAAGGGGGCCTTGGGCTCAAGAGGGATCATGCTGAGGTCTAGGATGAAGATACAGACAAGTGTGAATTCTAATCCCCAGGATTAAAACACCAGCCTGAAGCACTGGAGTAGATCGTTACTCTTGGTCTACAGCCAGGCTGTGTTGTTAGAGAAACTGGGCTCAGGCCACCCAGTCTTTCCTGCTGGTCCCTATATCCCTGCCCAGTCAATCCCCCAGCAGATTCTCCCCAGACCTCACCAGGGCACCACTGCTGAGTAGAATCATGAAGATGATGAAGGTCTCGAACCAGTTGTGCTCCACGATGAGGAAGCAGGTTTTCCGCAGGATCCACCAAGACTTGCCCAGTCCCTCCTCAATGTTGACCTGGCAGCACTTAAATCTCTGGACACAACCTGGCACCGGCGGGAGAGGCAGATCAGACTGCGGGCCGTGCCCCGCCCGGACGCGCCCGGGCCCCCCAGGTGCCGCCCCACCACACAGCACAACGCGAGTTCAGCAGCTGACTCAGAATCTGACTCAGAAGTGGAGAGGGTGGTGGGGCTGAAGCTATGCTGCCGGGCAGCCAGGGCAAGGCCCTCTGGTGATGGGAAGATATCCTATAAAGAAGCAGTGAGCGGGAGGAGAAGAGGGTAGTCAGGAGGCAGACACGGTGGAAGTCTTGGGGCTGATGTCGAGAAAAATGGACAAAGAAAAGTTTGAGAATAAAAACTTGTTACAGCTGAGCATCCAATGGGGAAAATGGTATCAGCCTCCCTGAAATTGATGAGGCGGGGAACAAAGTTCCTGCAGATACCCACAGAACCCCCTTCTTCCCGGCCAACCACGGACCCTAGCATAAACGTTGTCTGCAAGCCATGCAAGTGCTACATGCCATCCGCTCTCCTGGCCCCCTTTCACCTTCCGTGAAGCAGGCATCTGGATCCAAGTACTCCTCAGGCTGTTCCACAGGGACTTCTTCTACTTCTGGTTTGATGTCAATGGTGCTTCCTTCAGAGGAGCTGGTGTCGTCCAGTTTCTAGATACATAAGGAGAAAGGAGAGCAGCACTGCTATAGCAGCACGTCTGCTCTATGCTGACTACACTGCCTTTGGTACTGATGACGCAGCAGCTACAATTCAGGCTAGAAACTCATCATCATGCAATTCACCATGGGCTGACAATTATCACCGGGCCTGCAGAACCTGTCAGGAGGGCGTACAACATCACAGCCTGCTCGCGGATGACGGGGGTCCACCCTAAGCAGAAGGTGCCTATAGCTGGTCTCAGTGGTACAGCTCAGACAGATTGATGGCAGGGAAGTACTCAAGGGTTTCCTCCAGCCCCTGATACAGATGACTCAGAAGCAAGAGGGAACATCTCAGGAATCTAGCTCGTCTGGGGGTGGGTAGAATTGGTTCTCAAAGTTGAAAGTAAAGTGAAAGTCCCTCAGTTTTGTCCAACTCTTTGCGACCCCATGGACTGTAGCCTGCCAGGCTCCTCTGTCCACAGAATTCTCCAGGCCAGAATACTGGAGTGGGTGGCCATTCCCTTCTCCAGGGGATCTTCCCAACCCAGGGATTGAATCCAGTTCTCCTGCACCGCAGGCGGATTCTTTACTGTCTGAGTCGTCAGGGAAGCCCAAAAGTTCAAAGTTGAGAGTTGGCTATTCCAAAATCTCTCTGCCAGGCCCATGGCTGGACCAGTCCCAAGGCTGATCATTTGTTCCTACACAGGATCAAGACAGGTTTCTCAGCTGGGACCTTACATCTTTGCTGCCTTCAGGATCCGACTCGCTGCTGACGTCCTCGGTGTTTAGGTTCTCAAAATCGGACTCGCCCACGGCGATGGGCACTCGCACGGTCAGGTTAGGATTGTTGATGAAGGACATGTGGTCCTCGTCGATGATGTACTTCTCCACGCTGCTGCCGATGCCGCTGGTGGTGCCATTGCCATTCTTCTGGAAGTCACCGTTCCGGTGGATGTCGGCGCCGGTGTGGTTGGCGATGCAGTTGGCTTTCTTCTCGTACAGCTCATCCAGAGGTTTCACTTCATCGGCCTCGCGATGCTTGAAATGGGCCTGCATGAAGGCATGCACTTTCAGTTTGATCCACGCCACGCCCTTCTTGATCCGGATCACGGAGATTTGCAGGTTGTTCATTTCTCCATCATCGTCTGTGGCTGCCAGGTTGTCAGCACTGAAGGAGCTCAGAAGCAAGGCCAGAAACAGGTTCAGTACCTGCACCAGGAGCATTAGGAAAATGGCGAGTGAATGGAGAATGGTGTTGGGTACAGTTATCCACTCAACTAGGGCTGTAAACTGCAAGCTCACAGGCTTACGTAAAAGACTCGAGAGTTTCTACTGTGCTGTGTTTGACTCACGTAGTGTTTTAAGTGCTCATGTCACTATGTGGACATTTTGTTTGGTTTTGGTTGTAATACAAGGAGTTTAGTATTCCTTTTTTTGGTTCTTTTATAGTGCTATTCACATATATATGTACTTCAAAACATATTGCTTTTCTTATAATCAGAACAAGCAAAGGTTGTACCCATTTTGGGAGAAAATTCTCCAAAAATACAAACAAATACAAAAATACAAAAAATACAAAAAGGTGGGCATGGATTATTGAGAAGGATCAAAGAATGCCTAGACACCACATGTTCTTCAGCAGCAGGTGTCCTGGAGGACCCAGGTTAGAAAAAAACTAGGCTTGGAGAACCAGACTTTCATATAACAAATCTAGAAGGTGGAACTGAAATATATTCCATGTTATCCTATTTTAAGAATTCATTTTCTTTGTTTTCCTAACATTTATCAAAATTAAGTAGCTCTAGCAAGAGGGTGATGGTGACTTTTGGGTTCTATATCTAAGTGTCAGGCCATTAGAAACAAGTTTCGTTTATTTTTCTTTTCTCTTTTCTTAACCACACTGGGCATTAAGATTAATTTATTTTTATTAAGACTTACTTTTGAAAAGTGGGAGAGATGTTCACTTCTTGATTTACACTTGGCCCTTACTTTGTCATACTTCTGAAGAAGAGTAAGGCTTACATTTTAAGTGGAAATAATCATATGTACAAGGTGGGAGAAACAGAAACAATATATGAACTCTACGTATCTGGGTTACCTTGGCCATTTGCAGCATTAGAGGAATACAGTCAGTTAAATGGGGGTCAGTTGATGAGGGCTTTGAAGGCCAGGCTGAGATATTTGAATTTTAATTGGATCCACTATTGGTCCTTGAGCAAAGGAGTCACAGATGATGACAGAGATTTGAGAAAGTCAATTCCTACTAGGTTCACATGTGGTAGGCTGGGAGGAGGGGTTGGGAGTTAGGAGGCTGTTCCTTGCATGAGTTGATAAGGGTCTGGATCAGGCTATAGGAACCTCAAACCTTGGCAAGCAGAAGAATCTCCTGGACTGGGATACTTGTTAAAAACGAGCATCTCCTTGGTCTCACCAGAAAGATTCTGATTCAATACATCTGGTATAGGTCCTGGGACTTGGCCTTTTTTAATGAGTGAAACTCAAGGTGACTGTAACGAAGGTGGTCTTCCTCAGACTTTTAGAAATACCAGATGGGTTGCAGAAATGGAAAGGAAGGGGCAGATCTCGGAAATACTACAAAGAAAGATGCATATATAGAAATGCTAAGAAGAAAGATATGAGAGACATCAGATATTTACCTGGAATGGAGAGAAAAGTCAGAAGAGACCGACAGATTCCTACAGATGACATGGGCAGAAGGACTGAGCCAGGGGGGACTGGGAAAAGTGTCATCACAGGCAGGAATAGCAATGGATTTTGTCGTGTGCTCAGGTGTCTGCAGCCAGTCATGGGAGGATGTCCCTGAGACTACCGAGGACAGGAGACCAGAGCAATGGGCGGTCAGGGCTGGCGATGCTGACTCTACAATGGATAAGAGCTGTAGGCAGCAGCTGTCTTCACCGAAGGAGTGGGAAGACTGGAGGGATCAGGACTGAGGGGAAGATGGCTGGGAATGGAGAATGGGAGTGACTAAGAAACATTACACTGCCTGTTTTTATAGGTCCAATGAAAGACTAGGGTGGGCAAGGCTGGTTCAGAGGTTGATGAGTAGGAATGCCCTACTGGCATATACTTCTCTATGGCAGAAAAAGGAAGAGAACCACTCTCGGTGAGTTTATAAGGGGTCATCTGAGTGTGTCTTCTTCTAATCCTCCTTCTTGTACACTTGCAGGCGGGCTCTGGCCTGATTTGAAAGATGAGTGCTTCTCAAACTATAATGTGTATGTGGATCACCTCGGAATCATGTTAAAAATGCAGATACTAAAAAAAAAAAAAAAAAAAAATTGCAGATACTGATTGTGGGGAGTGGCCTAGGATTCTGACTCTCTAGTACACCTTTGAATGTTCTCACTGCTGCTAGTCCTCGGATGACACTTTGAGAAACAAGGTGTTAATTTCTGTTGGTGAACATTCTATTTCCAGAGGCAAGTGACAGCAGGTGGACAGAGTGAAGCAAGGAAGTGATTTGAAATTTATAAACATCAGATAAAATCCTGGGATGGCTTAGATCCATGGTTCCCAAAGGAGGGCAATTTTGCCCCCTGAGGACAGTTGGTAATGTCTGGAGACATCTTTGGTTTTTACAACTTGGGCTGGGGGTCACTACTGGCCAGTAAAGAGCAGATGCCAGGGATACTGCAAACACCTTACAATACACAGGACAGTTCCACAACAAATAATTATCCAGCCCCAAAGATCAGGCTGAGAAGTTCTGAGGTTTTTTTAATAGTAGAAAGACCACAGACTTTGAAATCAAGGATATAATACAAGCCCTGACGTTTATTAGCTGCAGGACTTTGGAAAAGTGCCTTAACTTTGCTGAATTTTGTTTCCACAATTATGAAAAGGTTGACAGGCTATGAGGCTCATGACCCACTAGGCCTCTGAAAACAGCAGTCTCTTTTCCTTTGTACCTTAGGGTTCTTGGGCCAAGAAAGAATAAAGACCAACAGAGACATGGAAGGACTAAGTAGACTGGGCTTCTGGGTCAAGGGTAAAATGCTCAGAGCAAAGAACAAAAAGATGTACAAGTTAGTACTAACCACCAAGTTGCCAATAACCATGACCATCATGAAGACAATGAGGCACATGGCCTGGCCAGCCACCTCCATGCAGTCCCACATGGTCTCGATCCATTCCCCGCACAACACTCGAAAGACAATGAGGAAAGAATGGAAAAAGTCATGCATGTGCCAGCGAGGGAGTTCACAGTCCTGGTTGATCTTGCAGACACATTCTTTGTAGCTCTTTCCAAAGAGCTGCATCCCCACCACAGCAAAGATGAAGACAATAATGGCCAGCACAAGGGTCAGGTTGCCCAGGGCACCCACTGAATTTCCAATAATCTTGATCAGCATGTTCAGGGTGGGCCAGGATTTGGCCAATTTGAAGACTCGGAGCTACGGAAAAGAAACCCAAACAAAACCCAAATGAAATTCAATTAATTTAATCTCATCACATGGCTACAATAAAAACATACAAAATTAGTAAGATCATTACAAATACTGAGCACCCTTGGGAAATTCTCAGGGTTTTCTAACAGTATCTTAAAACTGAAAGAAACTGAGGAACAGATAAAGGAAAACTAATTAACTGCAAAATAAGTGAAAGATTTTGAACTAAGAACCAAGAATACTGCTTCTAGTCCCTGAATTAGTCTCTAGGTCAATCCACCTTTTAAAAATCCATACATGAACATATCTTTTTCCTACTGATTTTCCCTTGACTTCTCAGCAGTCATATTAAGGAAAATGTGATTTGTAGTGAACCGGAAGATCAGCTTGGTAAGGACAGTGAGAATAAATCATCTGTCTCTTTAAAAAAGCAAGCATTTAAAAATTCTACATATCTCTCTTTTTGCCTGCCAATAAATAGGTAATGGTTGATATGAAACTTTGTGACATGCTTGGACTAACTGGGAGGAAAAGCAGTTTCCAAGGGGCAGTTCTAATATAGCAAAAGCCTTATGAAAAGGGACTACACTGATATTAATTCAGAGGACAGAACTTTTGGTATCTGTTAATCAGAAAATTTCTGTATTCTGTGATGAATGATTATAAGGTCTTGGCTAGCCAGCTGAGAATTATAATGAACAAAGCCCATGAACAGAGATCACCATCATATGTCTTAAGTTAATAACTACACATGTAGTAGTATGTGTAAAAGGATGTAACAGGAATTCTCGTAGAAGGCAACCATGTTGATTTGGACATTTTTTTTCCCCTACTGAAAATCTGAGTTTTGTCTGAGAGTTCAAGATTTACCAGGTGATGCTCTGTATGTAACCTGGGTCTCTCACAGTTTTCCACCATTCTGACTGGCTGTTAATGTATTCAGAGTATTAGTGATAATGCTTCTATCACTTAATTCTTCATCTTATCTTCTAAATAACAAGAACTACTCTCAAAAAGTCTACTGTTGGCTGGATCCTAACCAAAGACCAGTAAGCAGAGGTTCCAGAAATGTGACAGATGTTATTTGTGACTTGGATTGAATGAGATTTCTGTTTTATAAACAGTTTCATTCTAATCCAATTCTCTTTCTTAGATAAGCTGAATATCCTTAAATCCTTTCAGTTGTCAGTGCTTAGGTATTTTCCCAATAAGAGAAACAAATTTAAGCCATTTCTGATGCTCTGTCTGAGTGGGATACCCTCAAGGTAACTCAGCTTCTCAAGGGACTCAATCAGGACATCACTCATGCCTATGCTTCATCGGAAGCTATTCTGAGGATATTGTTAACTATTAATACGTTCAGAGGCATTTTAGTAATTTGAACACTAATTTCTTCAAATACATTAAAAAAATCCTTCTTAGCTAAAGATCTGTGTTCAACAACTAATTTCAATATAACTTAAAAAAACATTATTTTATTCTCATTTTCTGGAAGGGGTCACCATGATAGAAGAAATGAGCCATCTTTGGAAAAGGGAGAAATATTTGCCATTTCAGGGAGATGTTCAGATAAAGAAATGGGCTCACGAGCAAATTCAAATCAGACCTCAGAATAGCTCTTGTGAATCCTTCTTCATCTTTTATATTAACCATTATTTTCTGAGGAACTTCATAAAATTGATTTATGTTTGTTGACTGATTAAAAAAAACCTACTTTCTAGATTAGGTAATCAACAGAAAAGTTTTTCAATATTTTAGTTGATAAACCAATAAACAGTCAACTGAAACTGGGAGGAGGATACAGCTAAGAATTTTGTAAAATCATCAGATTAACTTATACAAAATTCTTCCTAGTAGCTACAAGACAGGAAATGTAAAAAAGAAATTGGAGAAATATGGAATACCAATCGGAAAGATCGCAGCACCGAAAGCCCCTCCACGTCTGCTAGACTCAGTTCCATTAAACTGAGGGAGACAATAAATCCATCAAAAATGTTCCAACCTTCTTGGAAATAATAGTAGGGATCCATGGCTATGAGCTTCAGGAACATTTCCGCTGTGAAAATTCCAGTGAAAACCTAAAGAGGGGGAAGGCAGGGGTAAGAAAAAGAAATAATAGAAAGAAAACACCTCTATCATTATCTTTGAATATGGCAAGTCCAAGAAGCCACAAGCATCAGCCTTCACTAAATTCTGCTTCTGAGGACATCAATACCTGGATGTCCCCTGACAACTCTACCCGATGCAGGAAAGTCTTATTTTCCTCTTGAATGAAGAGGAAACGTTCCCATCTTTGTTGCTGGAACTACCCAATTCATATTGTTCAAGAGGGCAGTTAAAAAATCATTCTAAGCAATCAGGAATATCACACAAGTGATTCATAAAGGGTCAGCAGTCATTTGAATGTGTATGCCACATTTGGGATATTGGCCAAAAAAAAAAAATCACTCATTGTGTTTTAATTATATTAGAAAAATACAGCATTATTCCTGATTTAACATTATGTGTCTCCTTGACTGTAGACATATACTACAGAGCTTCTTCTTTTAAATGGTAAAAGCAACAGAAGAACATTGCTTAAAGTGTGCAAAATATTAGAGAAATAGTCTCACTGCCTTGCATACAATTATTATTTTAATGTACTCCTTTTTTTTCAAATGCATAAAAATATTTTGTCAGAGTTTAAAACCACAGACTCCATAATATCTTGGCTTTTCACTTATCTTGATTTATCATGACTCATTTCACTTGACACACTTTTTTCACTATCATGACTCCATTCATGTTGCAACACAGTCTTCCTAGCTCCCACTTTCATTGCTTGTATAATATTCTATTGGTTAAATACATCCTCAAAGAATTTTCTCATTGTTTGAGTCTCTGTTGGTGCTTCCTTTGGATTTTTTCAATATGATAATCAAGGATGTAACCATTGTTCTAGATTTGGAGCTTACTGGGTACGAGAACGATTTCTTCCCTCTGTTGCCTGACTCACTCCCACCTTTCTGCCTTTCAGAGCACCGTGTGTTTCCCCAGTGCCTTCTGTATCCTGAGGGCCTTAGTAGCATAACATGTAGGCAGAAAGCAAAATCCCATGACCACCAGTTTTGACAAGATCAATACTCTCATTCTAGGCTAACCACGTAATATCTATTACTGAATATCCTGTTTTTAGAGGAGAGGACTTTATATGCATCAGATTTAAAATTCATAATAAGTTAATAATTGTAACCACTTGGCTACCAAGTTTACATATGAAGGGGCTTGAGAAAATCTTCAGAGATATGGTCTGAGGTCAGAATTTAAAATAGTGAAAAATACTTAGATTATACTTGTGGTTTGGAAATACACTGAATTAATGCACACCAAAAACAAAACACAATGACTTGATGAAAATAAAACAAAATGGATAAGTGGTTTGGAAATTTTTGGTTTCCATATACATTTCTAAGCTTTCCCCATCCTGGGTCGGGAAGATCTGCTAGTGAAGGGATAGGCTAGCCACTCCAGTATTCTTGGGCTCCCCTTATGGCTCAGCTGGTAAAAAATCCACCTGCAATGCAGGAGACTTGGGTTTGATTCCTGGGTTGGGAAGATCCCCTGCAGAAGGGAAAGGTTACACACTCCAATATTTTGGCCTAGAGAATTCCATGGACTGTATAGTCCATGGGGTGGCAAAGAGTCAGACATGACTGAGTGACTTTCACTTCCCAGGTGGCTCAGTGGTAAAGAACCTGCTCGTCAATGCAAGAGACGCAGGTTTGATCCTTGGGTCGCGAAAATCCGCTGGAGAAGGAAATGGCAACCCATTCCAGTATTCTTGCCTGGAGAATCCCATGGACAGAGAAGCCTGGTGGGCTACAGTCCACAGGGTTGCAAAGAGTTGAACACAGTTAGACAACTGAGCACACTCGTATGCACTTTTTTAAACTGGCCTGCATCGGCTCTGACAGCCACACCAAGCTGCCCTCCTGCACAGATGCCCTGCTTGGGTCCCGGCACCTGACACCAAACCCCCCTCCATGCAGATGGGGCTTTAGAACCGGATCTTTTGAGGGGAAGGAGTATGGAAGGAAGTGCAAAAGGTTCACCTGACACCTAAGTTTAATTTCTGAGATTCTGACCAAAAAAGGAAAAACAAGAAGTTGTTTTTTCCTCCTTCATCAAGTACACGTGAATGTTATGGTTTCTTAAGTGCAGCTTAAACTTAAGTTTTCAGCCGAAAGGAATCCTTTTCATATTGTCATTTTTCTTCCTCTATGTCCCTGTAGTCTCTTATGTATACCTCTTTTTAAAGGGAGAGAGGACTCCATGCCCCTTGAAAGGGTCTTGGGGACCCCAGGGATCCCTGGCTATACCGATAGCAGCTGCACTAGAACATCAATTCTGAGGTGAATATTGGATGACATTCACAAGAGTGACGTTTATATACAGTTGTTGATGGCATCAAAGGGATAACCTTGAATTTGCTTTTCTCCACTTTTCAAAACAGCCAACAGCTACAAATTTATATTTACCCAAACTCCAAACAAGGGCAGCCCACTGTGTGGGCTGAAGGCATGAAGCAACATGCCTCTGTCACAGGCATTTCTTTTTTTTTCTTTTTTAATGTTTATTTATTTATTTATTTGGCTGTGCCAGGTCTTAGCTGCAGCATGCAGGGTATCTTTTTTTCTTTTTTTTAGTTGCGGCATGCAGAATCTAGTTCACTGCCTGACTAAAGGATTGTACCAGGACTCCCTGCGTTGGGAGTGTGAAGTCTTGGCCGCAGAACCACCAGGGAAGTCCCTATCACAGGTGTTTCTACCAGGCCTCTGGAGGCCCAGCCTCCCGTTAAAAGGCCGCACCACAGAACTGCGTCTTCTCTCAGGAACCAGAATTCCCACAGGATAGCTGTTCTGAGGTTCATCACCCTGCGCTATTACTGAGCACTTTCTGTGCATTCACCAAGAGCCAACGGGACAGCAGATTCAGTTTCCACTTAGTGTGAGTTAAGTGGGTTAATGTTTCTATGTAGAGAAACCTTCGTTGGGCTGACACTAAGGGCAGCAGAGACTGGACAGTCAGTGCCTGAACAGGGCCAGGAATGGTGCCCCAGCATGGGGTGTCCAAGCCCAAGCAGGATGTAGACAGCTTCTGGGTGGGGAAGCCTGGGATGGGGTGAGGAGGAGTCCTTGCAGGGGAAGGCCCACTCTGAGGTGTCTGAGTTCAAGTGGCAGGAAAAATAAGGCTGTGTGGGGGCCACCTGGCCAGGGAGAATGGGGCCTGAGAAGCGTGAGGAGGGGTCCAAGCAGAGGACACGGGGACTCAGGGTCTGACCAGGGGGAGGGGACCCCCATGTTGCAAGAGGTAACAGTGGCTTTTTCTTTTTTTTAATGAAATAATATACTAAGGATAGTGGCAACCAGGTTTCTTTTTGTTGGAGAAGGAGTTATAAACATAGAAAGAAGAAAAACAGAATGAGTCCTGTAATGCTAGGTTAGAATAAGTGGTGAGCCCTGTACAGAGAGGGCCCAGCTGTGTGTATTGCTCCAAAAGATGCTGACTTGTAAATGTCAATCTCCAATAAAACAATCAAGAGTTGCTTGAAAAATGGCAGATTTCAGGCCTGAGACAGGAAAAAAAATATAAAAGTTAGCCTGAAATATTTCTGAGAAAACAAGGAGGCAATGAGGACATGTTGAGAGGACATGTTGAAAGGACATGAACGCTACCTTGCAGGGACTCCCACTGCCAGATCAGGAATGGTTTACACATCTACGCACAGGATAATAATGGGTTAAAACCCATTGAATAAAACGGAAAACCGGGAGTCCACACAGATATAATAAAGGAACAAATCAAAAGTTTGATGAAAAGCAGGAAATTTAGATAGTTTCAAAGTGTATTTCTCATGAACACTTATTAATTATAAACAGAATAAGAGTAACTGTACACGGCAGAACCTCCTCAATCAAGTGACCAAGGGACCAAGGGAAGAAATGGGACACGTGGAAATCACGTGCCACCTGGTAGACGCAATGAGAAAACAACAGCCTCACCTGGGCAACAGTCTTGCCAAATGCATGGCCTGAGTCTAATCAGGAGGAGGCATCAGACAAAGCCAGATCGAGGGAATTCTACAAAATAATTGGACAGTCATCTTCACAGGTATCAAGATCATAGAAGTTAAAGAAAGACTGAGGAGCTCTCTCAGGATGAAGAAGGTTAAAGAGATATGATAGCTAAACTCAAGAGTAACTCTGGAATGTCATTTGTTTGGGTATAAAGACATTATTGGGCTTACAAGCAAAATTTGAATGGGCCTGAGAATTTGATGGTAATGTACATAGTGATTTCCTGATGTTGGCAGTTATATCATGGTTCTGTAGGAGAATGTACTTGTTTATAAAAGTACACTACAGGGACTTCCCCAGTAGTCCAGTGGCTGAGACTCTGTGCTCCCAGTGCAGGGGGCCCAGGTCTGACCCCTGGTCAGGGAACTAGACCCCTCAACTGAAGAAACAAAAAAAAAGATCCTGCATGCTGCAACACAGACTGATGATCTTAGGCGCTGCAACTAAGATCTGGCCCAGCCAAAGACACAATAGATAAATAAATAAAAATAAATAAATAATTTTTAAAAACCACACATTACAGTATTCAGGGGTGACAGGCTTCATCAGCAACTTATTCTCAAAAGATAGTTTTTTACACCGCACTTGAAACTTTTCTGGAAGACTGAGACTGTTTAAAAAACTACCTATAAACTCACTATTGTGTTCAAATGGTTACCAAAACAACAACAACAAAAAGGCAGGAAAAGAATGATTACATTTACCTACTAAACAATACGAAAGTCACGTAGCCTCCCTGGCTTCAATTCCCTCTATAAACACGGGGGCTGGACGGAACTATCTTTATGCTTCCTCCTACTACGAAAAGTTTTTCTTAGGGAGAGGCTGGAAGAGACAGGGATTGCTAATTTATAGAATGCTGTTCTTATCTTCCCTCAAAAACATCCAAGAACACACACAACAGGGTACATCTGTGTACAAACACAGCCCAATTCACTGTCCCAGCTGTGGAAAAAGCCTCTCTGTCTACCAGAGAAGGCCCTAGTCTGCCTCACGAGCTAGCTCATCCATCTTTTCTCGTTGTTGTTCTCTTACTCTCAGGTTCAGGCAAAGGCTGTATCCACGTCTCCACGTCTTTGAAAATTCTCCTACTGAACTACATGTACACAGTTCCTAGGTATGGAGAGTACTTTCCACTATTTCCAAAACTTCTGTACGGGTTCTCGTTTTACCCTGTCAAATACTGATGACATGGTATTACTCTCAGTTTATAGATGCAAAACATTTCTGGACAGAAATCAATGGCTTTTTAACAGCTAATATGTCCACACTAGTAAAGTAATGCTCAAAATTCTCCAAGCCAGGCTTCAGCAGTACATGAACCGTGAACTTCCAGATGTTCAAGCTGGTTTTAGAAAAGGCAGAGGAACCAAAGATCAAATTGCCAACATCTGCTGGATCATAGAAAAGGCAAAAGAGTTCCAGAAAAACATCTACTTCTGCTTTATTGACTATGCCAAAGCCTTTGACTGTGTGGATCACAATAAACTGTGGAAAATTCTGAAAGAGATGGGAATACCAGACCACCTGACCTGCCTCTTGAGAAACCTATATGCAGGTCAGGAAGCAACAGTTAGAACTGGACATGGAACAACAGACAGGTTCCAAATAGGAAAAGGAGTATGTCAAGGCTGTATATTGTCACCCTGCTTATTTAACTTATATGCAGAGTACATCATGAGAAACGCTGGGCTGGAAGAAGTACAAGCTGGAATCAAGACTTTCGGGAGAAATATCAATCACCTCAGATATGCAGATGACACCACCCTTATGGCAGAAAGTGAAGAAGAACTAAAGAGCCTCTTGATGAAAGTGAAAGAGGAGAGTGAAAAAGTTGGCTTAAAGCTTAACAGTCAGAAAACTAAGATCATGGCATCTGGACGGTCCCATCACTTCATGGCAGATAGATGGGGAAACAGTGGAAACAGTGGCTGACCTTATTTTTTGGGGGTCCAAAATCACTAGAGATGGTGACTGCAGCCATGAAATTAAAAGACGCTTACTCCTTGGAAGGAAAGTTATGACCAACCTAGACAGCATATTAAAAAGCAGAGATATTACTTTGTCAACAAAGGTGTGTCTAGTCAAGGCTATGGTTTTTCCAGTAGTCATGTATGGATGTGAGAGATGGACTATAAAGAAAGCTGAGCACCAAAGAATTGATGCCTTTGAACTGTGGTATTGGAGAAGACTCGAGATCCAACCAGTCCATCCTAAAGGAGAGCAGTCCTGGGTGTTCACTGGAAGGACTGATGTTGAAGCTGAAACTCCAGTACTCTGGCCACCTGATGTTGGGAAAGATTGAAGGCAGGAGAAGAAGGGTACGACAGAGGATGAGATGGTTGGATGGCATCACCGACTCAATGGACATGAGTTTGGGTAGACTCCGGGAGTTGGTGATGGACAGGGAGGCCTGGTGTGCTGCAGTTCATAGGGTCGCAAAGAGTTAGACACGACTGAGTGACTGAACTGACTAAATATGTCCAAACCAGAGCTCCTGATTTTAAACTCCACCCCCAGTCATCCCCATTTCCCCCTTGGTTACCCACTGCCCCCAGTCTAGATACCCTTCCTGATATCTCTCCCTCCCCCTGAGTCCAAAGTATCCTGGACCATTCACTGCTCTCTGCCTCCACTGCTCCTCGTACATTACTTCTCCCTTGAAGACTCTGCCCCTGGAGTGCTCTCCCATTTTAGAGCTTGGACTGGTTGGCTTGGCTCCCTGAACATTAGCTGTTGACCTCCTTTCTCCCTTTCCTTCATTGATGATTCTGAGCAAAGTTGTCTGAATGCTCACAACTCTAATTTTGGTGTGACCCTAAATCTCTAGGTTTTCTTTTTTTTTTTTCCTAGGTTTTCAAGAAGGAAAAAATGATGTTGTTTCCTGGCCCAGTCTGAGGCAATTCTGTTCGTAGTAAGTAAAAAGGCCTCTCAAAATCCCTTGAAAATCAAGGACCGATTCTGCCAAAAGCAAGTAAAAGCAAAGACTTTAGGGAAAAAAAAAAAAAACTATAGAAAACACCCCACCACTATCAATAACAAAGTTGATCAAGTAATATCTCTCATTACATAACCATTGGGCAATAACATAAAGAGTATATCTATATGATGCTGTTGATTGGCTCCAAAATGCTGCTTCATGGCCAAGCCCCAGAAGTCAGTCAATCACACAGCGAGCTGACCCTCGGGCACCTTTCAGAGCAGGTTAACAGATGTCCTGGGTAGTCTATGGGGGTGTCCTGCTTCAAGACTACAGGTATTTCACTGAACTGCCCATCACAGTGGTGGCTGGAAGTGCATCACTGACTCAGTCACGGACATCGGAACGATTACAGCAGCATCTTGGATATGTACTAGGGAGTACAATCAGCTGTGGCAACAAACCAGGTAAGGGATCCCTTTTGCCATGTATGTATTCTAGAATTAGAAGTCAAAATGATATTACTATTATAATGCACTGATAGAGTATTAAGACTTAAGGTAGAAACTCTGTGTGTGTATGAGAGAAAGAGAGAGAGGGAGAGAGAGAAACAATTACCAAGCAGTGATCATGCACAAATTACATGGTAACAACTAGAATGGTATGCCTATGGTGCAATTTCTAAGGAGTAGTGAGGCCAGATGACCTAGAGGATTCTTTCCAATTAATTTTTTACTATCAAAATTTAATCAACTCCTGATTTTTATACTAAAGAAGATAATCCCCAAATCACAACTACTTGACTTCTGAATACTCTGTATAATCTATTTTTTTTAAAAACTGCATACTTATCATCTGAATAATATAAATTAAATTTATGACTTGAGCCAACATTAAAATAAATTTGGCTCAGAACAACTAATGGTTAGAAACTGGCTGATAGCTCAGAAGTTGGACTGGGTGGGGAGACCAGCGTAGAATTTAAAATTTCCTGTAGATAGTCCCCATCTGAATAATGAAGATATGACAGTGTGGGAAAATTTATCATTATATGTAACATACTAAAAGACCTCCGCTATTCTGCGGTGGTTGTTACTGAAGGTGAAAGGGGTAGTGATTTGCTGGAGTCATACAGAATTAAAAGTGAGAAGCAGAAAGAGAAAGACATCCGCAAGTCCTTGGCTGAGGTTGCTGAAACCAACCCACTGCACCATGCCTCCCATTCTGTCACCGGGGTTGGATGCCTGCCAAGAGCTCCTAAATGACGTCTTCAAAGTTCTGCAGAAAGAGAAAACAGCCAAGGGATCACAACAGCTAGCAGAAGCGGCTGGGGCTGCAGCATATGTGGGAGCATTTGTCTTCCAATTAACTATTACTTTCTTTTTGACTAAACTCCAGTTCTCAGTATCAGAAAAAAAATATTACCCACAGGCAAAACCTGTTCAGATGGTGAAATCCGGAGGCTGTGCTCCATCTTACCAGATTTCCTACAGCCAAGACGTGTTCAAACTGTGGCGTCATAGGATGGTGCTCCATTGCCATAAACAGGGTGTTAAGGACGATGCAGATGGTGATGGCCAGATCCACGAAAGGGTCCATAACAATCAAGTTCACAATCTCCTTCAGCTTTATCCAGTAGGGGTGACATTCCCAGATGAGGAAAGTGTTGGCAAATTTATACCAGCATGGCGGGCACTTCCTCTGAGACTCTTCCAGCTCTGTAGTAAGTCAAGAACAAAGGGAGCCCCTCAGTCTTGGGAAGGAAATGAAAGGGTTAGGCTTGGCTGGTCTCACTGTTATCGACACAAGAAGGAAGGTGGCTGGGGAGTGCTAACTCTCCTGAGAGCTTCCCTCAGTTTTCCTTCTCTTGAAGCCAAAAAGGAGGCTGATCAGCCCCAGGTCACGTCCCTGTACAATGATCTAGTTATAAGCAAAACTCAACACACCCGTTTGGGGAGCATGGCAGCCCTGGTTCAGCTGGCTTTAACATGCACAACTGTACGATCTCAGGCAAGGTAGTGCTGACCTCTCTATGCCCCTGTTGCGTCATCTGAAAGGGCACTGACTTCTAAGCTACAGGACTAAAGGCGTCCTTAATTCTCCTCCATCACTTACGCACTAAGAGGTTGACAACAGACAGGACACGGCCTGGCATAAGGTAACTCCTCAATAAACGGTGGATACACATTGTATCATTAACTATTATCAGAGAAGCAGAACACTCTGAAGCCAGACATACGTGGGTGCAATCAGCTCAGACAATTGCTAACTGTGGGCCTTGAGTAAATTACTTCAATTTTCTGTGGGAATTAGATGAGCTAAAATACATATAAAGAGCCTCAGAACACCCTAGTGTATAGCAAGTGGTGCTATGGAAGTATTTGCTACTGTTACACATTTTCTTTACAGCAGAACCTGCATTAATCAAGCCACCATGTGGACTCTCTTCTGCTTTTGAGGCTGCGGGAGTTCGCAGTGCTGTCAGGAGCAGAAACCATGTCCGTTCCTCTCTGCTCCTTCCCTCCTCTTTGTCATCTCTCCTCCCTCTCTCCTTCTTTTGCTCTTTTACCCATTCCCACTCTCGCCCTTCCCTTCTCTATCTTCTTCCTCTTCCCTTCCCTTGACCTCTTTCTTTTTTCCTTTTTCTTATTCTCTGGTCTTCTCTTCTCTGTCTCTTTAGTCTGTTACTCTTTTAAAAGCAGAACCTGTTGTTTTCAAACAAGTTCTTATTTGACCTCCAATACATAAAACAGACAAACCAGGAGCTGCTCTAGCTGAGGCAGGAAGAGGAGCTTGGAGTCCAGTGTAATCCAAGTCTTCCTTCCCTGAGGTGCTGCCTCAGGGCCCTACGACTCTGATAAAACCAGACTGAGAATCACTGGATGCAATGAGCTCGAAGGCAGTTTTACAATGCGAAGATGGGAAAGGATGATCAAACACAGAGAGCCATTCTGCTACAACAATCTAGGTTTGCTGCTGCTGCTGCTGCTAAGTCACTTCAGTGGTGTCCGACTCTGCAACCCCATAGACGGCAGCCCACCAGGCTCCCCCGTCCCTGGGATTCTCCAGGCAAGAACACTGGAGTGGGTTGCCATTTCCTTCTCCAATGCATGAAAGGGAAAAGTGAAAGTTAAGTCACTCAGTCGTGTCCGACTCCTAGTGACCCCATGGACTGCAGCCTACCAGGCTCCTCCATCCATGGGATTTTCCAGGCAAGAGTACTGGAGTGGGGTGCCATTGCCTTCTCCGAATCTAGGTGTGAGATCCTTTCAAATTAAACACAAAATATAATAGACAGCATTACTAAAGTTCAAGAACCTTTAAGAAGTATAACTCTGAAAACTCGGCAGCATGACAGTCCTTAGAGGCCAGGTTTTGGTTTTGTGGGGTTGGATACAACTGTGTCTCCTACTGCCCTAGACCTACTCAAATCCACTAATGAAATCAAATCATTTGGGGAACAGAAAAAAATTTCCCAACATTTCACCAAGAACAAGATGGCTGCTTTGTATCAGTCTACTTCCCCCATTTCCAACCAGCTGGAAGGTGCCCATGGTGATGGCTTTATTTTAGATGGGGTGCTTTGGTTGGGCTTCTGATTGGCTCCCTGGTTGCTAAGAAAATAGGTTGCCTTGGTTTTTCAGATTTAAGGGCCACAGTAAGCGCCACGTGGGAGTCTGCGTGGGAAAGGAAGTCTGTGAAGAAAATTTGCTTTGGCTTCTTCCTCACAGAACTCCCTCCCTTCCCAAGGTAAATTTAGTTTTATCCCAAAAAAGAAAATTGAAAAGGTTCTCTTATTTCCATAAATTCTTATAGTACATATTTGGAAATTTGGTTCCGTTCCTTTTTTAATCTCCTCCTTTCTCCAAATGTCTGCTGTTTACCGCAGGTGGAGGTTGAAGCGGTGACTGTTCACGTTTCTAACAGTTGATACAATTGTAATGTTTTACAATGAACTAGGCTCCAAGTCCTCCCCAGACAGCAAAGGGCGGGGTGGGTTTCCCTACCCTATAGGGCACCAGAAAGGGATACCAGGCATCTCCTCCTCCCATTTACAGAGAGGAGAAGATCGCTGGGATAATCTTTTCTGTTTCACAGAGACTAAGTAAAGCTGTGGAGCTCTAGGAGCTAGAAAAGATCGACTAGGGGAATAAGGAGGTTTAGGAAGTGCCTTGCAACTCTGCAAACTGTTATTGGCCCCACATGCCTGGAACGGTGGAAGACTGTGGTCTGGAGAAATGTGTTAACCTATGGGGAGAGATGTCCAATAGTTTGTGGAGCTTCTTTAATTTGTTCCTGAACATTTTCAGAGAGGTGACTGTAATCTTCCCAACCTTGAGGGCACTGGGGACTGTTTGCAGAGACAGGCCTCAGGATTCCTCCAAGATGGCAGCCTCAGCAGACCAGGAGGTTTCTGGAGGCAAGGGCCTCTCCCAGCTCACTTCAACAATGGGCCAGGCACTGGGAATACATCTGGTGAACAAGAGTCGCCACCCTCACAGAGCTGACAGCCACGGTTGGAAAGGAAGATACCCGGTAAGCAAGTGCACTGACACTTTTGAGGCTGCTTAACCTGAGAATCAATAATGCTAAGCACCGTCACTTCCTCACTCTTACTTCAACTCTCTCCCGCAGCTCTACCGTTTGAGAAGTAAGACTGCATCATTCTCCGCTGATATCCCATGCCTTGTCGTCTGAAATATCCCCCAAAGTTACGGCTCTGCTGACAGTGAATTCCACTGAGTTTACTGGATTCTGGTGAGCACGTTTGCAATAGGATGGGGGGGCAGTCAGAGCAGGCAGGATTATCCCATTATTTACAGTATTCTGGAATTCTCCACTGTGGTTTCTAAGCCATTAGATAAGAGGTCTGCTTCTTTGGACTAAAATGATGTCAGTTTCCTAACTGAAGGTCTGAAGAGAAGAAACGATTATTCATTCAATGCTGGCTTTCCTTGTTGCAGCAATCATTAAATACAGAGGGAGCAGTGGTTAAATAGGAATAGATCTTTCTTAATGTCCATTAATTCTTTCTCATATCATTCAGCTCCAGCCAACCACTGTTCTTTGCTTACAGCAGCTCTGTCTCATCAGCTTTAGCAAAGAAAATCAAATATTAGGAGAGGGGATCGGAGGGAAAGGCGGCACAGGTGCTAAGGTCCCCAAAAGGACTCCTGCAGCCCCAGTGCTCCTCCCCAGCCTCAAGCACAACAAAATTCAGCTCAGTACGCATCTTTTGAGCATCAGCTTTTGCCACGCCCTGTGCCAGGCCCCTGAGGTAATCAATAAATCACTGTTGTAACTGCATGGATAGTTCTCCTGCTCTGATGTTTTTACCAGGAATAAAATATGCCTGGTGGAGGTTAGCTTTTCTTTCTCAACTGCCATAGATAGTCAGAGAAACCTTGTCTTGCTCTCCAAATGAAGAATAAAATTAGCCAAGGTTCTTAAGCCATTTAATAATATATCTTATCTTGGAATTCTTATGATTTGCAATTATTTACCTGTTATCTCAAAGTATAAAGTTTAAAGATGTTCTATCAGACGATGACCTCAATGAGAATTAAAGAAATCAGGAGCTGAAAGCAGTTAGTTCAGTGTTCCTTTTACTTGATACACTCTCAAGACCAGTCTAGCTTTAGTCTAACTCCTTGCCTACGTGTGCAGATGTGACCAGTCCAGGGGAGCTTGAGGTTCGTTTCTAGGGATTCTCCTTGCACCACAGATGCCTGCCCAACACACCCACACCCACACACATACCCTCCCCCAAACACGCACAGACCAGAAGTGGTATTTCGCTTAAATGACTCAAAAAAAAAATTAGAAAAATGTTCCAGGAACACCAGAATAATTTGAGTCTCCTTATCTCAGGGACTCGAAGTATTATGGGGTAGCCTGGGAGTGTGGACTCTGAAGAACTGCAGTCAGGAACAGTGTGGGTCTATCATGTGACAAATCCGCTAAAATAACATGAATCAAATGAAGCAGCAGCATTTGGAGTCAACCAGAATCCTGTGAGAAAAAAAATCTAGTCACTGAATCTACCATCAAAGAAATCCAGAAGAGCCTGGCATACAGACCATGATCGGACCGAAAGTGGACCTGTGCTAGGGGACTTCGGGGTAATGGGAAATGCTCAGCTGCCTCTCAGCAAGTCAGGCTGCGGTGTGCAGGAGCCCCTGCCATGGAGTCCAGGCTCTGACAGCCACG
Source organism: Bubalus kerabau (assembly GCF_029407905.1). Classification (NCBI taxonomy): domain Eukaryota; kingdom Metazoa; phylum Chordata; class Mammalia; order Artiodactyla; family Bovidae; genus Bubalus; species Bubalus kerabau. The sequence goes on along the minus strand of NC_073624.1, from coordinate 94,396,736 downwards.
CTGCTGCAGACACGCTATGGTTCAACAGTGGCCGCTCTTCCCTGGGGCACTGAGTGCCAACGTAAGGGGCGTTTCGGCTTACCTGTTCACATGTATTTATGGATATGTGGGGGTGTTTAAAGAGAGGCAGAATTAGGTATAATCAAAATGCACAGTGCATTTGTCCTTAAGGGAAAACCAAAAGCTTTGTAAGTAGCTAAAAAGGAAACGGGGAAGGGGTGTCTGGTGGTCAGGGGCATGAGGGGCTTCCGTCATTTCATGTCATGACAGTTCTTCAGTCTGCGCTCCTCTCTGTCTCGCACCAGCTCATCTGCTCCTCACCGGTGACGATTACAGAGCCTTCCCAACATCCTCTGGCTCACTCTTATGTTGTTCCTTTGTCCTTCTTACCTATCTGTGCACAGTGCTGGCAGCAGCTTTGAAGTCCTTACTGGATTCTCCGCATGCAGATTTGGGACGCTGGTTTCTATAACCAACAGACTCTATTCCTAAAGCTCAGAGACAGTTTTTCCAACCAAAACTCAGACCAAAGGACTATATTCATATTACACACACCACATATTTATATCCCAGCAGCTTGGACCAACATCACAGTGCACATACCTTCCACCAGTGTATTTGTAACAACGCTCAATATACTGTTGATCCTGTCCTTTCGTCCATAGGAAGCCAGTTGGTCCATAGAAACTAAGAGAGATCCAGGGCCTTTCTTCTTAATTTCCACCTCAGTTGTAGCCTTAAAAAAAGAAGAAAACAAACAGGAAGTTGGGTGAGTGAAGTCTTGTAAATGTTAAGGATATACCTTACTGGACATAGTCCAGAGGAACAAGAACATATGCTCTTCATTAGAGCTTTTTATTCTAATCCTATAATCCTATTTACTTCAAGAGGTAGAATGACACAAATTGGCCATGGGTCATCCTTCGTTCCAGAGAGGACAAGGCCAAGTTGTTTAGGTGTGTATAAAATCTACGATGATTTTAATCCAAGAGACTGGCTGGGACCCACATACTTCACCTGCTCAATCTAAGCACGAAGTAGAAAGACCAGATTCCCTGGGGCAATGCCATCAGAAGTAGACCCTGAGGTTTTCCTGTCCTCGTCTCTTCTCCACCGCATTTGGATAGAATTGGACCATATGATGAAAAAAGTCAAATTCACCTGTACTTGAAATTTCATGAAGGGTCAAGTCCCTGAGAACACTGAATATTACAGATGCTGTCTCCTCCGTGTATAGGAACACCGTCACTCTACCAGACTGTCACTTTCAAATGTCAAACCTGGGCCTCACTGAACATTAGCAAGTGGAAGGTCTACCCCAGATATCCTCCAAGCCACTATAAACAAGTATGATAGGTTTTGCTATCTTAATGAAAGACATTGCCTCATATAGGTGTACCTTGCCTTTTTACATTTTTATTTTATGAGCTAACCTGCAATGTTCAAATTCCCAACCAATAAAAAGGGCAGAAAATACCATCAGATTGTTAAAGTATTTTCCACACACTCCACCCTGGGCAATGCTGGTATGGCAGATTACAGGAAAGGGTTTCTTAATGTCTCTCGCTTGTGTTCTTTGCACCAACCTGAATATTCTACACCACATTAGGCTTAATAGGGTGGCTTACTGCTACTGCTACTGCTAAGTCACTTCAGTCGTGTCCGACTCTGTGTGACCCCATAGACGGCAGCCACCAGACTCCCCCGTCCCTGGGATTCTCCAGGCAAGAACACTGGAGTGGGTTGCCATTTCCTTCTCCAATAGGGTGGCTTAAAACCCAACTTTCTAGCAACCATGTCGTCCACTGTAACACGTCATCCATATAAACTTGGGGGCTCCTTCCATGTGAAGGGAAGAGGGCAGAGACAGTCACCGTCCCTCACAGGGAAGACATATGTTTGTACGAAGCTAGAGAATTATTTGTCTAATCAGTGCCAGAGTGTTCTGAAAAGAAAACAAGTGTCTTTGGAGAGCTACATCAGAAAGTCTTTTTATTCTTATATATATTTAGATTTTAAGAACCATACTGAAGAAAGCTCCTGGCAGACTATATCTTTATCCCATTGTAGTATTTTATCAGACAGTTTCAGATTCAGAGATTTGGTTCACCTTAGGGTTTCATTTGTTCTATTTTGTTTGTTTGGCTGAGCTACAGAAGAAATGGAAAAGAAAATGAACCGGTTTCCTTGGGAATTCCTATATGCAATACTATACAAACATCTGCATTTGTAAGAATGGCTTGTTAACTATTACCTCAGTTCATGATAATGTATATTTCTTTGAGAAATCACTTTTTGCTACAATTCCCAGCCTGATATTCATGACACTTTAAATGAGATTAAACTACTACATTTTAAGAGTGATAATCATCTAAAAATGAACACAGAAAGTCCCAATACAATGGACATTCTTATTTCTAACACCTATTGACTCTAGATTTTTACTGAACTGCCCTTGTGCGATTCTATAGTAGACAGATTTCATAATGCTGACCTCCAAAGTACTGTAATACCTAGTGGACTGGCTGGTTCATCAACGATGATGAAACTGCATTTAATATGGCTTTGGTACTAATGCAGCTTACTGTTTTCTGGGCACACTGGATATAAGAATACATAAATTCTTCAGACTTTAATAACATCAACTCTAAAGAACAAACTTAGTGAAAATGCTATCTAAAAAGACCTGGTCAAATTATCAGGTTATCATTTGTTGATACCTATTCAAGAGAAAACAATTTTTAGCTTGGGTTAAAAATATCCACAAAAATTAAAGAAAAATTAACCTCCAAACTTAATATTAAGATGGGACACGTATTATTTATATCTTTTTATGCAAAACAAAAGTAAACTACAGCAGGACTATGTGAAGACAACTTTGAAATATTAAAATTTGTCCCATAATCCATAATGTGTTGTAGAACTATAATACACACTGGACATCACTTAAGTTCAAAAAAGAAACAAATGAAAGAAGACGCCAAGAAATGAATGTCTCAAAGCCCATATTTAGGAAACTTTAGAGGGTCAAAAGAGAAATTCATTAAGTATTTTTTTACAAAGGCAAGAGTATTTAGCATAGATCCAAACAAATGGCTCCACCAAAAATCTTGGTAACAAAAAGATATCCAGAAAATTCCCACGTATTTGCAAATTAAATAGTCTTCTAAAGATCCATGAATCAAAAAGATGATCACAGGGAAACTAAAAAAATATTTTAACTGATGATAATGAAAATATAATACATCAAGATTTATGGGATAAAGCTAATGAAACTGTTAAGAGAAAAATTTTCAGCTTTAAATATTTATATTAAAAAATAAAAAAGATATAAAATCAATGCTCTAAGCTTCCACCTTAAGAAACTAGTAAAAGAGGATCAAATTAAACCCTAGGTAAGTAGGGTTTCATCTTATTTACCTTTCATTTAGGTTAGTAGATGAAAGGAAATAACAGTAAGAATGGACATCAATGAATTAGTAAATGGACAAACAACATACAATTTAAAAAAAGGTCAAATATTGGTTCTTTAAAAAGATTAATAAAACTGATAATTCCCCTGGCAAGACTGATCAAGAAAAAAATAGAGAAAATGCAAATTATAATTTTTAGGAATGAAAAAAGCAGATATTATTACAAATCCTATAGGAATTATTAAAATAAAAAGGATACATTATGAACAATTTTATGCTGTTTCATCTTAAATGAAATGGACAAACATATCCAAACACAACTTATAAAAACTGACATAAGAAGAAATAAAAATCTAAATAGCCCATATTAATTTACAAAATAATAATAAAAAATCTTATCACTAAGAGAACTCTAGACCCAGACAGGCCTCCACAAGTGAATTCCATCAAATGTTACAGATGGAAGAAATAATACCAATTTTACACAAATTCTTTGAGAAAACAAAGGTTAAGAGAATGCTTATCAACTTGTTTTATAAAGCTATCATAACCCTGATATTAAATCTGACAAGAATATTACAAGAAAAGAAAATTAGAGACCAAAATCTCCCATAAACAGAAATGTGAAATTCTTAACAAATATGAATAAATAGAATCCAACAATATATACAAAGGATACTGTATAATGACCATCAGGGCTTATTCCAGGAAAGCAAAGGTAATTTAATACTAGGGAAAAAGTCAGTGTTATTCATCACATTAACAGAATAAAGGAGAAAAACCATATGATCATCTCACTAATGCAGAAAAAAGAACACAACAAAATTCAACACTTCTGCATAAAAATAAAATTTCTTAGCAAGCCATGAATAACAATGTAGCAGTTTCAATCTGACAAAGAATATTTATGAAATCTATAGCCAACATTACACTTCTCAGTGAAACATAAAATCCTTTTCCTCTAATACTGGAGACAAGGAAGGATGTATGCTTTTATCAATTCCATTCAGTTTTGTATCTAAAGTCTTAGCTAGTGTAATAAAGCAAGAAAAATAAATTAAAAGCATAAAGACTGCAGTTGCTACTATTCAAAATATTGTACATGTAGGAAAAACTATGGAATTTAACAAACAACCCCAAAAACAAAAACCCTAAAACAAAAAACTCTCCAAGACTAACAGAACCAATATACTAATTTATCAAGGTCATGAGCTATAAGGTCAATATGCAAAAATCAACTGTATTTCTATATTTTGGAAACAATTGAAAATAAAAAATTTAATTATACCTTTTACAATAGTATCAATAGTAATTTGAAATTAATTGAGTTGAACCGAAGACCTAAATGTAAAACTCAGAACCATAAAGCTTATAGAAGAAAAACATCTTCATGTTCTTGGGGATCAGCAAAGATTTCCTGGATAGGATGCAAAAAAAGCATCATGGGAGAAAACTGATACACTGCACTTCATTAAAATTAAAAATTTACCTACCTAATAAAGGACTTGCATCCCCAACATGCAAAAAACTAAAAAAACCCACAAAAGATAAACAGTGCAACTGAAAATGGGCAAAAGATGTGAATAAACAATTAACAAGAAAAAATAAACGTGAAGCCAATAAGCATACGAAGAGATAACCACATCATTCTCATCAAAGAAATGTAAATTAAAATCATAATAAATACATAAACAAAATTTTTAAAAGGGACCTCCCTGGTGGTCCAGTGATTAAGAATCTGCCTACTAATGCAGGGAACACGGGGTCGATGCCTGGTCCGGGAAGATCCCACGTGCTGCAGAACAGCTAAGCCTATGAGCTGCAACCACTGAGCCCGTGTGACACAATTACTGAGTGGGCGCCTGGAGCCACGCACTGCAACGAGAGAAGCACCACTCGTCACAACTAGAGAAAGTCTGCGTGCAGCAACAAAGACCCAGCACAGCTAAAAAGAAATAAATAATTTAAAAAATCATAACAACATTTTATATCCACTAAAATTCTAAAATCAACATTAATTATGGGCTAGGAATATGGAGCAACTGGAACTCTAACACATTGTTGGTGGGAGTACAAAAAATGGTGTAACTATTTTGGAACACTTGTTTGGTAGTTTCTTATATAAATAAACATATATTTACAATATGACCCAGGAATTTCATCCTGAGGTATTTATTCAATATAGACAAAGACACTTATCTACAAAGAGAGCTGTACAAAAATGCTCTCAGCAAGCCATACTACCACAGCTGGAAATAATGTGAATGTCCCACAACAGGAACACGGATAAACAAACTGGGGTATATTTATACAATAAAATACCACTCATCAACAACAAAGAATGAACTACTGATACACAAAACAACATGTACATCCAAACATTCTGTTGAGTGAAACAAGCCAAATAAAAGCTACATATTTTATTTGCATATGGGCCTGCAAAAATGCAAGAAAACTAACCTATGATGATACAAATCAGAAATGGTGGTTTGGGGGAAGAGAGAGCTTGCCTAGAATGAGGTATGAGGGTACTTTTTGGGAAGTCTTATAGTAAAGAGGAGTTTCTGGAACAATTCTCAACTGATCAGAGAGTGCCTCCTCCACCTCCCTTCTACCTACATCTTTGGTAATTCTTGGGTGCCAATTACCCAGTGTGCTACAGAAATACTGATTATGCAGTGGAATTCCTTTGAGAAGGAAGATGGAATGCAGACTGCATAAATTTGTATAAGATGTTATCTGTATTGCGGAAATAAACAAAGATCAACTAAATAAGAAAATCAAAGGTTATTTATTCTGAGTTTGATGTAGTGAGGGAGTTAGGTCACATCATGCATGTTTTGGCAGAAATTCAAAGGCAGGCAGAGGAGTAGCAAAGTCTTGAATAGGAGTAGGAAAAAACCAAAAGGCTTTAGGAGTGCCTGATTCAAGGCTGCTGGTGGGAGGCTGCAGGCAAGCTAAGCAGCATCAGGGCAGCCTACATGATTGGCTAGTGGTGCCTATTTGGCTTTCTCTGGGCAGTCCTAAATTGGAAACAGGGACAAAAATTAGGGAAGTTGTCAGTTATTAATCTAGTAATCAAGCCCTGGCTGCTTTGGGCTGATTGTTACAGAAGTTACTGTTTAGCTCCCTGTACCGTCGCTAGAGATAGCAATCTGGCTTTCTGAAAGTTTGGTTTATAGCAAGCTGGTTTCTTGGTTATTTATTGTATGTGTCGTATTATTGTGTGTGTATGCCTCTTTGAGACTTCGTGGACTGCGGCCCTCCAATTCCTTTGTCCATGGAACTCTCCAGGCAAGAATACTCGAGTGGGTTGCCATTTCCTTCTCCAGGGGATCTTCCCAACCCAGGGATCTTACCGGTGTCTCCTGCATCCCCTGCATTGGCAGGCAGATTCTTTCCCACTGTGCCATCTGGGAAGCCCTTGTTTATTGCAGACAAACAGATTAATTATTGTAGGTAAATAGACCTTGGGCAGGCTGCAGGTGAAAATTCTATTTTTATATATAGTCTGTTCATTGTCCATTAGTACTCAGCAGATCACACTGATTAATGGAGAGACAGAGCAAACGTATTCATCACTGTTAACAGCCCAAAATGATATAATGTAAAAAAGCCTAAGAGGAACACTACTTAAGAGTGCTAAGCACCAGTTGGGAGCTAAGATGGTATCCAGAGAAAAATGCATCTCTACTAGTAAGACAATTTAATCCACTGAGATCAGGGTACATAGGATATACCAAGATGGGTGGGTCCCTGCGGCAGTCCCTCCTCCCCAGGTGAGGGTGTGAAAGCTGGGGCTGAAAGTCCAGATACTGGGCCAATGTTTCTGTTTTTTTGTTTGTCTTTTCCAATTACAAAAAATTGAGATAAAATGTATATAACATAAAACTCACCATTTGAACCATTATAAAGTATATGACTCAGTAGCTTTTAGTATATTTACAATGCAGATGGGCTTCCCAGGTGGTGCTAGGGTAAAGAATCCGCCTGCCAATGCAGTAGACGTAAGAGATATGGGTTCAATCCCTGGGTTGGGAAGATTCCCTGGAGGAGGGCATGGCAACTCACTCCAGTATTATTGCCTGGAGAACCTCATGGATAGGGGAGCCTGGTGGGCTACAGTTCACAGGGTCGCAAAGAGTCAAACACTACTGAGGAGACTCAGCACACAAGGGTGGACTCACAAGGCTGTTACTACTATTTAATACCAGGACATTTTCATCATACCAAACACCACCACCTGTCAGCAGTCAGTCCTACCCCCTGCCTCTACCCAGCCTCTAGGAACCAACAATCTGCTTTGTTGTATGGATCTGCCTTTTCCAGACATTTCACATAAATGCAATAATATGGTATGTGCCTAGCTCCTCTCATCTAGCATAATTTTTCAAGGTTTATTCACACTGTAGAATGTATCAATTCATGCTGGCTGAATGAGATGCCATTATAGGGATTCCATTGTATCACATTTTGTTTCTCCATTCATCAGCTAGTAGGTACTTGAATTGTTTCTACTTTTTGGCTATTATGAGTAAAGATTTCAAGAATACTTATGTATAAATTTTTGTGTGAACACGTTCGAAATTTTCCTGGGTATATACCTAGGAGTAGAATTCCTAGGTCATGTGGTAACTCTATGTTTACCTTTTGGAGGAGCTGCCAAACTGTCTAAGTGTCTGTACCATTTTACTTTCCTAACAGTAATGCTGGCTGTCGCTTCTTGTGTCAGACTACGGCCAACTGAAGGGAAGAAAACCTGGAGCAGACTTTTCCGCAGGTACAGCAGCTTCATCGGCACCTTCCATCTAGAACCTGCTTAGGATTCAGTGAGATATGTCTCTGCTATTGGCTCAGCTGCCCAATTCTCATCACCTGGGACGTGTGGCGAAGGTGTCTTCCTCCAAGCATGCTGAGACCCAGGGACCAGAGGAAAGATCACATACTCATTTTCTCCCCTGCCTGATTTGTTTTAGGTCATTTTAGGGCAGCGGGGAGGCAGATGAAGGTGTGTATTTTTGTTTCATTTTGTTGGGGAGAGAGGAGGAAAACTAACAACTTTTAAAAGTCAGGAGCCTCTGCCTTTTAAAAATTCAGCCCCTAAGGAGTAATAGAGGAAGCAATTGAGAACCTTAACTACTTTAAACCCAGTACAAATTTTTTCCATTTCTCTTAACTCAAATGCAAAGTTTATTAAGCCTTTAGCCACTTACTTCCAACCTCCTAAATTGTAGCTGCCCTTCTCAAAGAGATATTCTACCATATCTGCTGATGTCCAGTTTTGACCACATTTCCACAGATCTACCCAAGGAATCTCTACTCGTTATTGCTTCTAAACTGATTTCACATGGAAATACGTAACTGGAAATTTATCAGCCAGTCACCTTTCTTGGGACTAAAATTTACAGCATTTTAGAAGGGGCCTCGGAGAAGGCAATGGCACCCCACTCCAGTACTCTTGCCTGGAAAATCCCATGGACGGAGGAGCCTGGAAGGCTGCAGTCCATGGGGTTGCTGAGGGTCGGACATGACTGAGCGACTTCACTTTCACTTTTCACTTTCATGCATTGGAGAAGGAAATGGCAACCCACTCCAGTGTTCTTGCCTGGAGAATCCCAGGGACGGGGGAGCCTGGTGGGCTGCCGTCTCTGGGGTCGCACAGAGTCGGACACGACTGAAGTGACTTAACAGTAGCAGAAAGGGCCTTAGAACCTAGTCATTTATCTCCAGTTCAAGCCTTGCTAAAATTTTTGTGGTATGTATTCCACTTCAAAACAACTGTACAAAAATTTCTCCTTCTCAAAAGATCTTTAGAATCTTAGAAGAAATCTGACTCTCTCCAAGTCAAGCAATTCAACAGAAATCCCACTGTCTACTTTTCCGGTTAAAAAGACCAAAAATGCACATGTAAAGGAATAGAAATTGAATTTCTGAATACCAAGAATGGGCCAAGTAATATGCTTCACATTTTATAAATGTTATTACATTTAATCTTCAAATAGCTGTCTAACAAAGGTCCTTTTATCTCACTTTTTTTTTTTTTACAGATAAGGCTTAGAGATGCTAATTTTTCAGGATCATGAAGAACCCAGGCTTCATAGTTAGCATAGCATAATAGTGGCTAACACCGTGCAGTTAGATTATCTGGATTCCAATCCTAACTATACTGCTTACTATGCAACCTTGGACAAGTGACTTTATTTCTCTAAGCCTTGGTTGCCTCCTTGTAAAATACACACAGTAGTAGGATCTAACTCAGAGAGCAGGTGCTGTGAGCATGAAATGAGATAATACTTCTACATCTGCAACACGGCTTCTGAGTCATGTGTGTTTTGGATAGTTAGGAGCACCCACTTCTTTACAAGGGAAGAGCAATGATTTTCCAGCTCAGAGCTGAAGACATGGGAAAAGTCCCCTTATCCTGTGTTTCAGCAAAAAGCAAAAGCAAAAATTCTCAAACTATCAAGAAATCATCACCACTCAACCACTACTGAATAATGAATGAAGATGTGAAATATTTTTGATGAGATGATGATAAGGTGATATCAGGGTGTCTTTTTTTCATTAAGAATATTGTGTTTCTTCATTTGAGCCTAAATAAAAACCACATATGTGGCATAGCTCAAGCATTCATGCTGTGTGAGACCAACCGTGGACCATCCACGGTTCCTATACCAGTCCATAAAGCATGAGTACGTAACTGGAAGCATTCTGATGGTTCAGGCGAAGACAAGTTAATCCGTAGCTGCAGACGCATCCAAAATGTTTTGACAGTGAGAATCACTATCTTCTAGCCCAAAGGGGTATAATAATTGCTCATTTGGCCCGGGCTGCATGTAACATCATGAATATATTAATTCCTTCTAAGATAAATGACTGTTTTCCTACTTCCAAAATAAGCAGTCAGGAAGTTCTCTTGGCATCAGAAAGACCTTGGTACCATTTCCACATGTTACCAAATCTCTGTTAACTGGATAAAACCACCTACTGAATGAGGACGTTAAATGAGAACATATGTATAAACTGCTGAGCATAGTGTAGTTAGAACTCAATATATGGTAGCTATAAGGATTAGACCCACTATAGCAAACTAGAAAGAACAAAGTGTAAGAAAGGAAAAAAAAAAAATCACTAGTAATTTTCTCTCCCAATACTGTCACCTTGTAGTCAGTCACCCTTTTCCCTATGCAGTTTGTCTTTACATAGACGACATACCACACAAACGATATGCATTCTGTTTTTGTTTTGGTCTGTCTTTTTGGCTTATTCGTGTAACTTAGGTATTTTTCCACACCATTAACTACTAGGAGGTGCTTCCTTACGGCTTCCAACAAAAGTTTTTCCTAGTTATGAATCCCTTGAGAATAATATAGTCCTGCCTTCCTCATCTTCCTGCCACTTTGGGATCTGATCTCCTGACCTTGGGAATGCTTAAGTTTGTCAGCTTCATCACTCAGGACCACTGCAAAGAAATCTCCTAAGTGCTTACAGGGTGCTGAGTGTGCAGGACCCCCCAAAATCCCAAAGGCAGCGTTCCATCGGCCGCAGGGTAAGGCAGTGCAGACAGCCGTACATGCCACAGCCATCTGCTCAACTGCCTCTCACATTTTTCTCCCACACACTATAACAGAAGCTGCTAAAAAAACAAAAACAAAACCTGCAAACCTGCTTATCTGCCTTTAAGCTGAAGTTCAAGCTCCTTCTTCCTGGACACCTTTTCTAATACTTTCTCTTCAAAGAAAAAGCAAGATATATTATTTGACTTAAATATTTTTTAAAACTGGTAGGATATCAGATTTTACTGTGGTTCTCAACATTTGAACTGTCCCAACTGTACTGTCCACGCTGATCTACCTGTCATTCTCCAGTGATTTCGTCTCTTATTTTTTCAGAGAAAATAATTTTCTATCTAATTTGTGGAGCCCAAAATTTATATCTAGACATAGAATTAGTGAAAATCAAAAGTTATATTTAAAGTAAAGATAGTCATTCATAACATATATTTTGGCCAACTGTCTGGTTTAGCGGGGGACTTTGGAACTACTATTTGTTATTATTATTGTTCTTATTACACCTGATCTGAAACAAACAGTTCTCAAGAAGAGCAATGGTCATGTGACTAGGTAGAGAAGACATTAAAATTAACTGAGAAATCGAAGACTCAGGTTTCTGAAAGGTTTTTCAATGATGAGTTGTGTAACCCCAAGGAATACACATTCACTGAGCCTGTTTCCCCATCTCAAAAACAGCTCCACTTTATCAGCCTTATGGAATTTTTACTTAGAACAAATAAGGCGTAAAAGTAAATTGTAGCTTGTAAAGAACCATCTAAATGTAAGGGGGAAAATATTTTGCTTTTAAATAAAAGAGTAGGAAGAGAAAGGACAACATCAAACATCCTGTCTTGAATTTAGGACAGTCAACAGCTGTCCTAGGATAGTCAAACAACTGTCCCAAAGTGCTAAATAACAGGTCATTCTGAATAATTCCATCCTTGATCGCCCAGTTTTCCTCCACACATGCATCATGCTAATTAAAGGGTTGGCTATCTTCATGCTGTGTTAGAGGAAACTGAAGTGTTAGAACAAAACAGACCGACATGCTATCTTAAGCTCAGACCAGCTAAGGAGGGACTGAGGAAAGCTAAGGAATCAGAGGTAGAAAGGATCAGGATCATTAAGGTTATAAGAATTTAAAGCTAGAAACAAGGTATAAACAGCTTAGAATCTAAAGAAATGTTAAGACATGGTTTTTCCCAAAGAGGGGTGCCATTATCCTAACCCCTAGAAAAGTGATTTTGTGAAGTGAAGCTATTATATGTCACTTCTCCAGAGCCTGACATTTGATTACATTTAAAATTCATCTTTCAATTCCCTGTTCCTTCCTCCCCCATGTACCATGTGTTCTTGCCCCAACCACCTACCTTCCCCTCTGATTTACCTCAATCCCCTTAGTAAATGTCCAGCTCCCCACCAGTTTCCTTCACCTCTTTGCCTGGCTCTCCCAGTGCCCACTTCCTACCCTCAGCATCACACATGCACATGCCTCTTTGGAAAAATCACATCTCATTCTTGTAGAGGAGACTAAGAAAACTGTTCAAAGATATATTTGAACTTTTTTTGTTTTTAATAGAAATAAAAGAGCTTTAAATTCCAAGCTGTTTCCCTATGAGGAGGCAGGACGTAGGGGGAAAGAAGCAATGGTAGTTTCAAACCCGCTTAGACTTGGTCATTGGTGATGGCAGAGGCCCTTCTCATTCCATCTGGGCAGGATCCGCTGGCCAGAGGCATTCAGTCAAAGCAGGTGGGGGTGGGATGGGAAGAGAGGCAGACAGAGAAGTGCAAAGATGGAGAGAAAGAAACATCGATAAAATAAAGGGCTGATGGGGGAAGGGCAAGAGTCAGAAACAAGAAAGGAAGATGGGGGTGGGGATGGGGAATGGAGCAAGAAATAAAGTACAAGGGAAAAGAGGGTGAGTGAAGGAGGAGGGCTGAAGAAAGAAATAGAAACAAATCAGGAGGGAGAAAACAGAAGCGGTAGGCGGTAGAGACGCGAGTCCAGACGGGAGCTGGAGAGCAAATGGGACCGAGTGGGATGGGCGGAGCAAAGGAGAGAAGAGAGGGAGCGGGAGAGACTGCCATGCCTAGCCGCGGTCTACCGGTTTTACTTCCTTACACTGTCATCAGTAGCTGCCTTATCTATTTTCACCTCTGGCAGGAGACGCCCGCTGATGTGGGAGCCGGGGCCGCCGATGAGGGACACCACGCCATTGCAGTCCACTGTGCTGTTGCGCTTGACGCTGCGCCGCAGGCTGGGGAAGATGCGCGAAGAGCGGCTGCCCTGGCTGTAGCCGCTGTAGCCGCTGTAGCTGCTGCGGCGCTCGCGCGCCCGGATGGGGATGAAGAGCGAGTCCCGGCGGCCCTCGCTCTCCTCCACCGTGCTGTGCTCGTCGTCTGCAAACTCATTCTCCGAGCCCGGGTCCCGGAACCGCCCGGGCCCCCTGAAGCTGAAGATGCTGCTCTTGCTGTTGTGGCGGGAGAGGAATGGGGAGCCCGGAATGCTGAGCAGTGACTGTAGGGGCAGGAGGAGAGAGAGAGACAAAAGAGGCAGGCGTGAGACAGGAAGGGACCCCATAGAAGCTGAACAAAGGCTGTTAGCTTCCCCAGTCTGGCCCCATCCTTGCATTCCTGCTAATCAGAACACAGGTGTTTCCAGAAAACACTTTCCGATGTTGAATTTCTACTGCCGTTCAACACCCATCACCACTCACTTCTCCTTGCCCCATAACCTTGAGATACACCTGTCTTTGACCTGTTAACCATTGCGCTGTTCACCTACGCACTGAAACGATGTTTTCTCTCATGCTTTGTGTAGCAAATCCACTGGGAAATAGACACTGGGTGTCTATTTTTCATTACTATGACCTCACGTGGAGTATGCTTTTAATCTACCAGGTTAGCTTCTATGCCACACTTAGCAAAAGGAGAGATTTAGAAGTGGCCACTTACTACTTTTTCAACGCAGGTTAAGAACTATGCCAATAGTGGGTTTTCAGTTCTGCTGAAAATGGAATCTGTCCCCTTCTACTCCATTTTTTTTGCAATTTTTTTTTTTCATCAGAAGTTTAACTATTTGTAAGTTCCCAGAATTGACATTTTCAAGTCAAACTCATATTTATCACTTAGAAAATTTTCATTTTTCTCTTTCAGCTCATACTGCCATTCCACGTTCCCTAGAGAATATTGTGCTAATGTGTATCTTTATGCTTTAATGCATTGTATTGACCCCCCCTTCAATACTTTTCTGCAACAAGAAAGTGTAACCTGTACTTAAAACCAATTTCCCGTGACCATGAGCCTCCAAGAAATTAAAAAAATTCTCGATTGTGCTTTTATTACAATTCTCATTAATACAACTGATCACAAATATTCTGTTTTATAAGTAATTACTAAGTTTAAAATTTTATTAAAATGTATCTCAATGAGATGAATGAGCTATTCTTTCCCCCAACTGGTGTTTTGGTGTTTAAATATTTGTAGATAGTATAACTTATTATTAGAATCATACATGGCTCAACATAAGCCCTCCTCCCCTTTCTAAGAGTAGATTTTAAGTGCTGAGAAACTTTATTCATATAAATGGTATCTTGGAACAGAAGAACACTGTTACAGTAATGTCACTCAATTCTTTGAACTCCTTCCAAGTTATATGCCAAAATTACATAGTAAGCTATCAGCAAAATTTATTTTAATGATCTATCAGCTGACAATTAAATCAAGTCCTCTTTCAATTTTGTTGAAAGCAAAGAACTAAAAAACCACCCAACCTGCCAAAGGACTTGTTACCCACTTGTTAGAATATTCCATTTCCTGATTTCTGATGCTATCAAAAAGGCTTTAATTATTATTTACTAATAATCATATCAGTACCTCTTACAGGGGTTATTCTTTTAAAGGAACTTTACTTGACCTAACAGAAAAGGTTGGAATAATCAAAGCATTGTCAATTTCTATACATCAATGCCAACATTAATCTTTTAATAAAATGATCTTACCACATGCTTTAGAGATGTTTTCATTAAATCTTTAAAGCCACAGATTTAGTTCATTTAATTAAAAAAATGCCTATCATATGATCTAATTAGCAAAGCCAGTCCCCACTATCAAAACAATTAGCCAAATCAGACTTATTTTCACTAGAAAAAGTATGACCTCATTTTTCATTTTAAATAAATGTATGACTATGTATCCCAGTGACATCCATCCTGCTCCTGAACTTAAAACATCTGAATGCCCCTGATTATAATTCTATATTTCATTCTTACTAGAAGTATGTAAGAGAGGTAAATTCAGAAAGCCTTACAATGGATTTAAGTTTCCCAGATTAAAGAAATGCCAAAGAATGTTCAAACTACCATACAAGTGCGCTAATTTCACATGCTAGCAAGGTTATGCACAAAATCCTTCAAGTTAGACTTCAACAGTATGTGAGCCAAGAACTTCCAGATGTACAAGCTGGGTTTAGAAAAGGCAGAGGAACCAGAGATCAAATTGCCAACATTCGTTGGATCACAGAGAAAGCAAGAGAATTCCAGAAAACATCTACTTCTGCTTTACTAACAGACTATGCTAAAGCCTTTGACTGTGTGGAGCACAACAAACTGTGGAAAATTCTTAAAGAGATGGGAATCAGACCACCTTACCTGTCTCCTGAAAAATCTGTATGCAGGTCAAGAAGCAACAGTTGGAACCGGACATGGAACAACGGACTACTTCAAAATTGGGAAAGGAGTATATTGTCAAGGCTGTATACTGACATGGATGTATATTGTCACTCTGCTTATTTAACTTCTATGCAGGGTATATCATACGAAATGCTGGGCTGGATGTATCACAAGCTAGAATCAAGACTGCCAGGAAAATATCAACAACCTCAGATATGCAGATGATACCACTCTAATGGCAGAAACGAAGAGGAACTAAAGAGCCTCTTGATGAGCATGAAAGAGAAGGGTGAAAAGGCTAGCTTAAAACTCAACATTAAAAAAACTAAGATCATGGTATCCATCCCCATCACTTTATGGCAAAGAGAAGGGGAGAAAGTGGAAACAGTGACAGATTATATTTCCTTGGGCTCTAAAACCAATACTGATGGTGATTGTAGCTATGAAATTAAAAGACGCTTGCTCCTTGGAAGGAAAGCTATGACAAACCAGACAGCGTATTAAAAACCAGAGATATGACTTTGCTGATAAAGGTTCATATAGCCAGAGCTATGTTTTTTTTTTTTTCCAGTAGTCATGTAGGGATGTGAGAGTTGGACCATAAAGAAGGCTGAGCGCTGAAGAATTGATGCTTTCAAATTGTGGTGCTGGAGAAGACTCTTGAGAATCCCTTGGACTGCAAGATCAAACCAATCAATCCTAAACGAAATCAACCCTGACTATTCATTGGAAGGACTGATGCTAAAGCTGAAGCTTCAATATTTTGGTTACCTGATGCGAAGAGCTGACTCACTGGAAGTTTCTGATGCTGGGAAAGGTTGAAGGCAACAGAAGGGGTGGCAGAGGATGAGATTGTTAGACAGAATCATCGACTCAATGGACATGAATCTGAGAAAACTCTGGGAAATAGTGAAGGACAGGGAAGCCTGGCATGCTGCAGTCCATGGTGTCACAAAGAGTCGGACACGACTAAGTGACTGAACAACAACAGATTAAAGAAAACTCTGTAGATGCTAGTATTTTGAACTGTCCCTTTGTCTGGCACCCCAAAGATCTTCAGGATTTGGGATGATAGAGAGGTATGCCTTCCTTTTGTAAAGTGGGAGAAGGCTGACTGTGAAAACAAAAATGGAAAAGGAGAATTGGCGTGACTTTAGACCACAGGGTTCACCCTAGGTATAGAAATATGTAACTTAAAGATCTGAAAATCAAGTTCCTTAAAACTGTGCTTGAAAAATCTTCAAGTGCCCTGAAAGGATACAATCCCAGTTTGAGGACCAGCGCTCTAAGAGAACAAAACCTGGCAACAACTGGCCTCAGACAGCCCTCCTAGCTACCCTGAGATGATCAGTTTGCCCAATTATGACTCTAAAGAAATTTCAAAGTAACTTTTAACTATATAAGATGTTTGCCTTAGAGTTTAGGTGTTAACCTTCTATTAAAATGATTCCACTGTGAAAGTTCTTTGTGGCCAGCTCAGCCTGAGTGCCACAACTACTGAGCCTGTGCACCCTCAAGCCTGGGCTCTGCAACAAGAGAAGCCACCACAATAAGAAGCCTGCCAACTGCAAGGAAGAGTAGTCCCTGCTCATCGCAACTAGAGCAAGTCCACATGTAGTGTCAAAGACCCAAAATGATCAAAAATAAATAAATGACATATATATTTTTAATAAGGAACACACATGGCCAACTCTTTCACTTCCTTCTTCATGCTGTTGGGTTGGCAGAGGGGATCAGTGCCTCCTCTAGCTTATTGCTTGCTATTTCTCATCTCACATATATGTTTGGGCACCCTCACGGATTTATTCTCCTCAACCAGTTCTCAAAGTGCGATTTACAGATCACTGCTAGTATATGATCCATTACTGGTTTGCAATGAGACTGTAAAAAGCTGAGAGAAGCATTTAGAAATTTTAATAGCAATTAGGCATTTTCACAACATCCAAGAATGGGATACTTTTCTCTAGAAATTTACTGTTATTATATTTTATAAGAGTATCTATCAGCTCATGAAGAATTGGGAAAAATAGAAACTGATCCTTCACTACAGATAGTTTAAGAAGCACTTCTCTAAATAATGTGACTGGCCAGAAGACTTATAAGTGTCTTGGAATGTACCTATGATTTTGTTTTAATCAGGTATGGTAAGCTGGGCCCAGAGCCTTTGTTGGGGTTTCCTCAGATAGGGATGGTGAAGCAGAGCAGGCACACTGGAACAAGTTTAAAATTGGACAGTTTGAATAATTTCAGACAGGCTTTGGGCTATAGAAATGGTTCTGTAAGTTCTGGCTCTGGAGTGATTTCAGTTCAGTTGCTCAGTCATGTCCAACTCCTTGTGACCCCATGGACTGCAGCAAGCCAGGCCTCCCTGTCCATCACCAACTCCCCGAGTTTACTCAAACTCATGTCCATCAAGTTGGTGATGCCATCCAACTATCTCATCCTCTGTAGTCCCCTTCTCCTCCTGCCTTCAATCTTTTCTAGCATTAGGGTCTTTCTCAATGAGTCAGTTCTTCAGGTGGCCAAAGTACTGGAGTTTCAGCTTCAGCATCAGTCCTTCCAATGAATATTCAGGGTTGATTTCCTTTAGGATGGACTGATTGGCTCTCCTTGCAGTCCAAGGGACTCTCAAGAGTCTTCTCCAACACCACAGTTCAAACGCATCAATTCTTTGGCGCTCAGCTTTCTTCACAGTCCAACTCTCACATCCATACATGACTACTGGAAAAACCATAGCTTTGACTAGACAGACTTTTGGTGGCAAAATAATGTCTCTGCTTTTTAATATGCTGTCTAGGTTGGTCATAGCTTTTCTTCCAAGAAGCAAGTGTCTTTTAATTTCATGGCTGCGGTCACTACCTGCAGTGATTTTGGAGCCCCCAAAAATAAAGTCTCTCACTGTTTCCATTGTTTCCCCATCTATTTGCCATAAAGTGATGGGACCAGATGCCATGATCTTAGTTTTCTGAATGTCTAGTTTTAAGCCAACTTTTTCACTCTCCTCTTTCACTTTCATCAAGAGGCTCTTTAGTTCTTCTTCACTTTCTGCCCTAAGAGTGGTGTCATCTGCATATCTGAGGTTATTGATATTTCTCCCAGCAATCTTGATTCCAGCTTGTGCTTCATCCAGCCCGGCATTTTGCATGATGTACTCTGCATATAAGTTAAATAACCAGGATGACAATACGCAGCCTTGACCTACTCCTTTTCCTATTTGGAACCAGTCTGTTGTTCCATGTCCAGTTCTACTTGTTTCTTCTTGACTTGCATACAGATTTCTCAGGAGGCAGGTCAGGTGGTCTGGTATTCCCATCTCTTGAAGAATTTTCCATAGTTTGTTGTGATCCACACAGTGGATTTAGGGCTGGGGAAATATTGGCTGGTGTGTGAATTAGATGAAAGGAAGCTGGGGATAAAGGTCTTGGATTGGTTGATCTGCACATGAAAGGGCAAGTTGTTCGCTATCTCCAGGAATTAAACTAGTCCTGGGAGGGGCAGCTCTCTGCAGCCAGCAAGGTTCCTAGCATGTCAAAGCATCATAAAATACAGAAAATAAAATCTGCCTCCCTTCTCGCAGCAAGCTTCCGTGGACTGGATCCGTGATTTTTATTAGCAAAATGTTAGGTGTTGACACTGCCTAGTATATTAGGTCTACATATTAGGAAAGAGGTCTGATTTTTATTTGACAAAAGATCACCAAATACTTGTTGTGTGCTAATTGATATGGATATAATGGTGAACAAGACATATGACATGGTCCCTGCTCTCTCAAAAGCTACAGCCTAGTAGAAAATATTATGGACTGTATGAGGAAATATTATATACTATATTAGACCTCATATAGTATATAATAATACCTGACTATTCTTAACCGATAGGAAAGTGATAAGAAGTGATGGAAAGATAATGACAAATTCCGTCACCCAGGGACACTCAGGAATCAGGATCCCGAAAAAAATACAAACTAAAAAGTAAACAGTATATCTATTATTCTTTAATTCTTTGTTCCATTCTTGGCAAAAGAGTCCACTGCAATCAACACAGAAGGGAAAAGATGAACTTGTCCCATTTCGCCTTGTACCTCTTGTATCTAGCCCTGATCTGGCCAATTCCCTAAGGAGACATCCTGAGAGTAGCCACCCTGGCTCTTCCCCAGTCTTAATTTTCCTGGATTGAAGGGTTTCATTGATGCATCAGGACCTGTGGCTCTACTATCTCCAGGGATTCAGCTAGTTTATGAGATGGGTCCTGTTTTCAAAATGTTTCCTATCAACAAACCAGGTAGAAGCTTCTGGTCCTTTTCAGGCAGTCACATCACAGCTAACTAAAAATACTACTTTAGATCTAGGTGTCTGCTTGGGAGAACAGCTCTGGGATGTTTTTGATTTGAGGGCATGGCCTCAGATTACACAGAAAAATTAACTAGGAATTTCAGGGCATACATGTCAGCTGTCTACTGGAATGAAGCTTAACAATGACTAGGATGTTTGGAATATAAGAAATTGATGATTTAAATGTCTTATTTCTATGCCATAGTTCATCTTTTCTTCACTTCACTTTTTCTTTCCAGTACAACAGTGGTTCTTAAAATGTGGTCTGGGAATTCCTGGGTCCTTGTGCCCTTTTTACGGGGGGTGGGTCACAAGATTAAACTACCTCATAATAATATTAAGAAGATGTCTGCCTTCCTCACTCTCATTTCTCAGAGGTACAGACTGCAAGCCTGACAGTTTCCCAGAATTTAAAGACTTTTCTTAAGAGCTTGAGCGAGAACGTACATGATTTTTTAATATTCTGCGTTAGTACTTGGAAGAGCTGCATAATTCAGTGAAGCAGTATTTCCCAAATGATCAATGTAGGATGCTACAAATCATTCAAGAATTAAATATCTATGGTGTAAAATACAACAAAGGATTTTAATGTAACAGTACCGAGTTACTGATACAGTTTCAGCTTCCACATTGCAACTAACCATTTAAAAACCTACTGTTATCCAATTTTGGAATAACACCAAAGAAGAATATTCACAATTATCTGAAAAGGTTGTTAAAATATTCCTTTTCCAACTATATCTATATGAAAACAGATTTTCTTTAAATACTTCAACCAAAAGGAATATTGCAACAGACTGAATGAAGGTATGCTATTCTAGCCATCTCCCATTAAACCACAGATTAAAGAGATTTGCAAAGATGTAAACAGTACTATTTTTTTCTATTAAATTTTTTTGATCTGGAAAACAGTTAATTTTTTCAAAAATATGTATGATTTGTGTTAAACACAGTTGGTTTATCATTACCATTTTTTTCAATAAATCAATAAATGACCATTATAAAATTTCTTAATTATTATTTCTAATACAATAAATTAAAAAATCTCTTTGGGGTCCTCAATAATTTTTTAAAGATATGAAGACCAAAATGTCTGAGAACTGCTGCAGCAGAATAATTAAAATACTTTGCAAAAGGGACTTTATAAACTCACCTAAAGCCTAAAAACATAGCAATAATTTTATGTCTCAAGAGGATCTCAAACTAACACTGGAAATCAACTGTACTCCAGCAAAATTAATTAAAAAAAAAAAAAATATCGGCTCTCAGCAATCTGCAGTACAGGCCACTGATGTTCACTTGAACTGTGTGGTGGGAAAACCAAAGTCACCTTCACTGTTAAGCCAACCTAACAGATGACCACGTATGTGTGGAGGTAAGTGGGGAAGGGATGGCTAGAGACTGCAGTACAAAGCTTATAGTCAGAATGACCTGGTTCAAATCTCAACTCCAACACCTACTAGCTATATAACCTTAGATAAAAGAGTTAATCTCTCTAGGCCTCAACCATTTTTCCAGATAAAATCAGAGAAACTGCAGCAGAGTCCTAGGACAAAGAATATCACTGCTGTGCAGTTTCTAAGGAAGTCTTGGCAGTCAGCCGTGGCCTCAAGGAATCCACAGTTTTTTCTGATGGGGAAATGAGAAGAAGTGACTATTTTCATGCAAAGCAGGACATCTCAGAAGCCCAGCTTTATTTTTTGAGCTAGGGAGCAATCAGTGCAACTCTGTGCTGAAGCCTATAGATTAATCAGAGCCCATTCAATAGCGAAGTGTTAACGGCGCTAAGGTATTTATTAACAAGCTTAGGATGGCTCTCAAGGCAAGGGTTGCATTACAACAAAGCTACAATCACACTTTCCCTCAAAAGAGGCTGAACTAGGGGAAAGGTGAGGTGAAGGTGAGACAGAGATGGTTCCAGGCCATAAAGAAGTTCCAGAAGGGGTTAAATCAGTTTTACAAAAGTACTTCATTCATTTTTCCAACAAATCTCTGAAGGTACACAGAAGTAGGCCTTAATTTTAGGACTTTATGTGAGAGAGGACAAGATATGAAGATTAGTAAATATAAAACCACATAGAGTAAACAGCAACACACAAAGAGGGACGTATAAAACACAATGGAAAGAGGAAATGATAATTTCTAACTGGGGGTAGGATGGGGGCGGGTCAGGGATGGTTTCTTGGGAGAAGGATGTGAAGAGTAAGTATAATGTGAACATTCAGAAATGGAAAAAACAGAGCTTCTTAGAGAGGCTGTTTCTGGAGCAAAACAGAGGGTAGGAAAGAAGCATCATGTATGAGAAGCATCTAATAGTTCTGTCTGGTGTGAGTACAGAGTGCTTGATGGGGCACAGGGACTGGAGACCATAAAAGGGAAGCCGAGTCCCGGGAAGCAAGGTGTTGTGAATTCAGTGCTGAAGGGCTGGGGCTTCTTTAGTAAACAGGCTGAACCTGATTAGGGGGAATTCCCTCTCCCAATCTTCTTAATGACTGTTTTAAGCTGTCACTATTTTCTTCACCCTCCTGACTCAACCTCTCATTCCCTTCGATAAGATTTCAAATTTCATACATTATTGAAAATGAGACTGTCAGGGGTCATCTTTCTCCATTTCCTACTCCCCATCCACAAACTTATCCACACACACACCCATCTATTGCCGTATGTGTTTTTTTGGGGGGGAGGACAAGGTGCCCCTTTCCTGTTCAAGACTACACCTATTCTCATATCCCCCAAGACTGTTCTATTTTCTTTTCTATTCTACTCTACTCCATTTGCTACTTCCGTCTCCCCTTCTTCTGGGTGTCCCCCTCATAACAGATTATAAAAATGCTTATTTTCACCACATTCTTTAAAGAAAAGTTTGAATAGAAAGTCTCTTCCCATTCAATATGGCATCCACCCTTACCCTGGACTGAAATCTGTCTTTCAAGTTCTCTAGGACTTCTGGTGCCAAATCTAACAGACATTTGCAGTTCTGATCTCATGATGCATCTCTGTTAAGCTTCAATCCACTGGTCGCTCCCCTCCCTCTCCTACCCTGCGCTCTCCAGTCCTCACTGCACTCTTGGTGCTCTTAGCAGCCCTCGTGACCAACATCCACTTGTTTTCCTCTGTGAGGTCCATCTCCGAAGCCCATGAACACCGGTGTCACATTGCATGTCACTGTCCTTCCGCCTCACACACTCTCTCCAAGTCGTCTCAGCCAGTCTCTTGGTTTCAACCACTGTCTCTCAGCTCAGGGCTTCTTCCCTGAGCTATCACTTGACTATCCATGTGTCCAAATTGGTTTCCCAACAAATAATTCATATTTGGGATGTCCAAACTGGAACATACTTTTCTTCTAAAGCTGGAATGTTCTTTCTTCTGTCTTCCTGCTCCCTCACCAACACACACGCTCATTACCTGACTAACCCCTGTGTATCCTTTATTGACTTTCCCCAGAAAATCTCTGCTGCAGCTCCAGGCTGGGATAGATCTGTGCCTTCTAAAACACATCTGTGTATTTCAACAGTGGAGCAATGCCATCAGTGCTATCACGAAAGTAATGTTTTTGGCGTATCTGGCTATCCCACTACACTGTAAGTTCCCTAGGGCAGACATGGTGTTCTAACCACCTTTCCATCTCTAGGACCTAGCACAATCCTTGACACATGGTAGGCACTCTATAAATGCTTGGTAATGAATGACCAGAGATATGTTTTAGGAAGTGATTGGCTGACAACATATAAAACATGAAAGAGAGAGAGAGAGAGACAGACCAGAGGGAATGAAGCTGTACTGGATAACTGCAGTAGAACAAAGTAATATAAAGTCTGAACTAAAGTAGGATTAATAGGAACAAAAAGAAGAGGGTGGACATAAGAGATTTTGCTGTGATTAAACGAACTGGACTAGCAAAGGACTGGACCGGGAGGTGAGGGAAGTAAGGGGGAGGCACCATGAATCATCTCTGAGAAACAAGAAAAGACTCTGGCTGCATTGCCATAATCAAGAACTGCAATCTCCTCTATACCTTACAAACTTTCTTTAAAATGGGGCATTAAGTACCTTAAGAATTGGATTTTGGTGGTATTTTTTGAAGTCCAAAAATATATATCATATCATGAAATGTATAGTAATACAATGCTCAATAATTATCCATAAGTCCTCTCCCTTCTCTCTCTCTTAGCTTCCCAATTTAACAAAGTTGGGTAAAACTAGAGGCTTCTAATCTACCATATGCTAATTTATCAGCATGACATTATAAATCTAGAATAATTAATTACCAGAACTTGCTACACTCAAATAAGGTGACCTAAAGAGTTTCATGACTTTTTTTTTAATCTAAAATTACATAAAACTCTTAAACAAAGGTATTCGATCTGAATTCTGAAGTTCAGATGCTAAGAAAAGTTCTTCATGATGTTTTAGAGCAGTGGTCTCCAACCTTTTTGGCACCAGGGACCAGCTTCATGCAAGACACTTTCCCACAGATCGGGGTAGGTGTGGGTTTCAGGATGATTCAAGCATTTCACATTTGTTGTGTACTTTATTTCTATTGTTATTACATCAGCACCACCTCAGATCGTCAGGCATTAGGTCCCAGAGGTTGGGGACCTGTGCTTTGGAATACAAGGCCTGCTCGAGTGACACAGACTTTCCTGCTGCAGTAAGTTTGCCAAAGGTGACCAGGTTGTCCTGGGTGAGATATAGAGCAGAGAAGGCAGCCTTTATACCCAAGCAGCACTTCTTCCTAGAGGAAAACAAAGTGGAGTGTGGAGGTGGCCTGAGGATGCAGGGATGGGACTGGAAAATGTAAACCCAGTGGGGAATATGAGAATCAAGTAAGATTAGGAAACCTAGAATTTCTTAGGCTTCTGTGACCCAGCACCAACAGTTTACCTGATTCATGATGGAAAACTTCCTCCCTATTCTGTTGTCTGGGAGCCGAAAGCCCTTCCTCCTCATTCCATCTTCTGATTCTGACTTGAACACCTTCTCAGGATCCCCTTTCTCCTCTCCTTCAGAGAGCTCCTTTTGCTTCCTCTTTTTTCTCCGGTTCCGTCTCTCCTTGGCACTCTTGGAACTCAGTTTAGAGATTTCAGATGAGCTCCGGGGAGAGCCTGCCCCGTCTTCACCTTCTTCCTCTATGGCATCTTCTGAGACAGTTCCTGCTGAAGTGGCCATCGCCGCCGCCTAGGAAAGTAAAATTTCACAGCAACAGACCAGATCGGAAGCAATTAACTAGAGCCACACAAAGCTAAGCAAGTGGTGGCGATCACTTCCTTCCTTTCCCAAAGACAGGGAAAAAAGGAGGAAGGAAAACAAGTCTGTCAGAGCACACTGTGGTGGGGGCCTGGTATCTCCATTTCCTAGCTAAATTTGCATGGTGGAGCACAGCCCTGCATAATCAGAGCGGAGCTTCATGGTGAGAGCTTTGGGACTTACTCTGTCTAGTATCTGAGACAAGAACTTGGCTGCCACCTTGATACCAAATGATCTTTTTTTGGGCAACTCTGAAAATCAATACTATATATTATGGCCCCAACAATGTAAAAAACACATGTATATTTGGATAAAAATTAAAAAGTAAAGTGTTATCAGTGATAAGAAAACAGAATCTGTATGATTTCAATACCTTTAGACCACGAAATTTTTGCACTTTGTTTTATGACCCAGGATACAGTCCCATGTCTCCCAGTTTATAGTCCATGGGAACGTGAATAGAATTTGCATCCTGTTGTTGAGTGAAAATTATATAAACCTTAATTATGTTGAATTAGTTCATAGTGCTTTCCAGGTCTACTGTATCTTTCTACTTTCCTATCTGTTTGTTCTATTAATTTTTGAAAGTTTGATACTGAAACTCTTAACTAAAAATCTTAATTTATGTATTTAAAAATAATTGTAATGTACAGTGGAACTATATGTAACTTTGGTATTTTCCAAGTCTCCTGTAAATATCACCATACTTTCATAATTTTTTTCTAAAAAAAGTAAGATGTTAGGGTGTTAGTAGAATCACAAGTTTCTTTTTTAAATTTTACTTCACTATTTTACTTGTATCTTCAAGACTTGTTATGAACACAGACAATCTCTGAAGGAGATCCTAATGTTTCCCCCAACAAAAACACCTATGCTTACATGATGCATTATGTAAACTGCTCTGGTCATTTTTTTTCTCTCTCTCCAGTGATCACAGCAGTTGTGCACTGAATGGTCGAGAGATTCAACAGAAGATCACATTCACAAACAATTTGGCCATTAAGACAAATGTAACAATTGGACTGACCATCTGCAGTTGTTATTTGGGTTATTTCAATCAGATCAATGACTTCTGTTAGACAGTGTGCCTAAAAAGATCAACTGGAGTGGCAATCAGATGGGGCCTTAGTCACCATGATCTGGCAGGAAGGACTAGGACAAAGAGTTGATCACCAACCTGTGCTTCTTCCTGTTGCTTCTTAAGTTGCTCTAACATTGCTTTGAATTCAGCCTCTTTCTGCTCTGCTTCCTCCAGTGTTGCCTGATTCTGCTCTTCATAAGCCATGGCCACCACAGCCAGGATCAAGTTCACCAGATAGAAAGAACCCACAAAGATGACCAAGACGAAGAAGATCATGTACGTTTTCCCAGCTGCTCGTAAGGTCTGTAAAGACAAAAACCACTTCTTAAGTTGCTTGCATCAAACGAATCAGGCTGAAAACAACTCATGGGCTGATGTTCCTCTGCAGAGGCAGTACTGCACTTTGAACAGGACCAGACTTTCTTGTGTCGAACTTGTTCACACTGCAGACACTCAGCATCCCCAGCTGCCAAATGGCCTCCCCTACCCCAGACTCACAGGAAATGTCAGTAGTACCTCCTATTCACTGTAGCAAAAAAAAAAAAAATCCTCTTCCATTCCAAATACTCCTAATACACCCCTTCCATAGAAAAATGCTTACTTTTTTAAAAGGAAAAATTGCTCTGAGCCAAGAATTACATTTGACTTTGTCAGCTGGTTTTAAAACAAGTGTGAAGAAATGAAAACAAAGACCTCAGGTCATTTATATACTGGTCTTCAAAGAGCATTTACAGAAATCTCATCTTTGGAATCAGGCCCAACTCATAAGAAGTCCCTATCTTAAGGGACATCCTTCCTTAGCCTTTTGCAATAGGATGAGTTTTTAAAGAGGGATATAATGTAAAGGATGTGGGGGCGGGGTAGGGGAGAAAAAGGAAAGAGGATCCTAAGAGTATTCCTTTCACTAGCACCAAATAGACATCAAAGAACAACTGGGTTTTAGGTTATATGCACATACACAGGACCCATTATCACTTAGTTTTCATTTTTATTCTTCTCAACCACAAATATTTCATGGAACTTAGCATCAGTTACAAATATTTCATGGGAATACTAGGCTGTACAACAGAAAGGAAGAATTTCAGGAACTCCTAATAAGAAACTTTCATTGGAAAAAAAAAGTTGGTTCACTTAAAGGGTTTCCTTCATGCCTGAGGGGTTCACAATTCTTATTATCAAACTAACTAGCATTATCAAAGGCTTAGAGTCAAATGTAAAACAATGCGTTATCGAGAATTTCTAAGTTGAAAGACCCTCAGCAGTCATCTAGACTAACTTCTCCATCACACCCAGCAAAATTAAATGACTTGTCCAGAGTCACCAAAGCAGGCCAACAGAATGGCAGTGACCATTAAAAAAAAAAAAAAGTCACAGTGTTCTTGAATAAATACAACCGTGTTATAAATCTCAAAATGTTGACATATTTAGGCTCCAAGATCCTTGTGGATAAAATCTCTTCTTTATAATGTCTACCAAAGTGCCTTACACAACATGTTTAAAGAAGCCCTAAGCCCAAACATCCAAAAGGAGAAACACTGAAGATGGTCTGCTGAAATAGGAAGGACAGAGACAGCAGATTCCCAGGCCAGGCAAGAGGCTCCCGAGTCTGTGAGCGGCTACAGCTATACATGATGAGCATTAAAGAAACTGGGCCAAGAGCTGGGAGAATTCATTTAATTTTGTAAACCAGCTGACTCTGAGAAATACCACCCAAAGATTCTGTATAATGTCTTCACCAAAGGTCTCTTACACAGAATGTCCCCAAACCCCACATATTGTTATGTAAATTCCATCACCAAAAGACATGGTATTACTTACTAATTGATACAAGTTTTCCCAGTAGTCCTGGGTCATAAGGCGAAATAATGCCAAGAAGGCCCAGCTGAAAGTGTCAAAGCTCGTGTAACCATAGTTGGGGTTCCTTCCTGCCTTCATACACTGGTATCCCTCTGGACATTGCCTGAGGAAAGAAAAGGAAGCACCGGGCTTTTCAGCGTAATCCTACCCGGTCATCAGCTGGAAGTCATCTCTATGACCTTGCAGATGATAAACAGCCATCTATAGAGGCTATGCCAACAAACAGGAATTTTTTAAAAAGAAGAGGAAAGAAACAAAGTAGCCAGGTGAAGTTTTCAAAAATGATGTCCTGGGGACAGTCTAGGATCAGAATCACCTTAAAAATGCAGATACCTATGTCCTAGACAAGACCTAGGAATAAAAACTCTGCATATGGGATCCATGAATTGGCATTTTTAAGGGGCGTGTCAGATGATTCTTACGCATGCCAAAATTTGAGAATCACTGTCCTAGACTCATATCAATGTGCAATTCAACCAAATTTAACTTAGCTACTAAACTAAATGACAAAAGCCTAGACCTTCCTCTTAATCATCTCTATTCTCTTAACACGCACTGTGACAAACTGTATCACACTAGGATCAGTGACCTCGGTTATAATAGTTCTTCTGCTTTAAGACTCACCTGATGTTTATTCCAATGTAATTTCTAGTATCTATCAATACTTCAGTATAGAAAGTAAATGGACTTCTAGTTAATACACTGAACTGTATATGTAAAAATGGTTAAGAGACCAAATTTTATGTTATGTATATTTTGCCACAATGAAAAAAAGGCGGGGGGGAGGGGATAATACATTGCAACTCTTTTTCCTCCCTCATGCTGTCAGGCCTGGCATATTTGGGGTCAACCTTGGGTGCTAATCTATCATGAAAACAGTGCCCTTACTTGATAACTTTTTGCATTAAGACAGAATGAGGGGAGTCTACAAGAGACAGGCAAGATATCTGGTATTATAGATCCTACCCTTAGCCTTTTATAACTTTGATTTTGGCTTAAGACTAATAGCCACCTTCACCTACTAGTGAAATGTCAACTTTGGATGGACAAACATAAAACAGGAAGAAAATCTGAGTCAACCAATTTATTGGACCCACTACATGAGCACAAAGAAAGTGAAAATATTGTTCATTTTTGTGTGACACATTATTTTATGGGAGGAGAATAAAATTAAGTGAGCTACTTACCCAGCATCAGAACTGTTCCCACAGAGCAAAGGTTCCAGCATACCAGGAACTATGTAGAAATTTGCTAGAAAAGTTTGAAGAGGCAGGAAATGAATAAGGCAGATTTAAGTGAATGAGAGAATAAGGTTACACTGTTCCTAACTACCCCAGCAGAAACAGTTATTGATTTTAGCTCATATAAATCTTTCCTGACAGCAGTGAAACCTGATAAGGATTCCTTCCCATTAACTATTTTCCTATATGTATTTAACAATGAAAAGTGCTGCCACGTGGGCTTTAATGCAATGTTCTTTTCAGACACCTGATTTCTACTTGTATTAATACTTCAGATCTATATGCCACGTTCCAGTACTTGAAACAAAGGGTTCAAAAGAGAGGTTTCTGAGTTCTTTACCCCTTTACACAACTCTACCCTTCTATCCTTATAACTTCTCTTTACCAAAGATAAACTGATCACTAGTAATCATGTCTTATTTTAAATTAGAAGACACGTTTCCCCTTCCTGTTTGTGTCCCTGAAATCCCCTTTGAACACTTTTTGTGGATACTTACCCGCCTTTATTTCCTCAAGACTGACTAAGAGTGATCTGCTGACTTTCCTCCCTAGTTTCATACAAGTACAGGTGGCGCTAGTGGTAAGGAACCCCCTGCCAATGCGTCTTTAACAGATGCGGGTTCTATCCCTGGGTCAGAAAGACCCCCTGGAGGAGGGTGTGGCAATCCGCTCCATTACTCTTGCCCGGAGAATCCCACGGACAGAGGAGCCTGGTGGGCTACGGCCTATAGGGTCACAAAGAGTCGGACGTGACTGAAGCAACTTCGCACACATGTACACTACTACACCAAATATTCCTAAGAGTAACACCCAAATGCTCTGGTTCCTGAAATGAACTTGTTACAACTCCTAAACTGTGATAGGATCAAACAGTTATTTGGAGATTACTCAACTCCCTAGACCAGACTGATTGCTAAGGTCTTAGTAATATTAAGAAACCTAAGTGAACAGTGAACGTGAAAGTCGCTTCATCGTGTCCTACTCTTTGTGACCCTATGGACTGTACCCCATTAGGCTCCTCTGTCCATGGAATTCTCCAGGCAAGAACATTGGAGTGGGAGCCTTTCCCTTCTCCAGGGGATCTTCCCAACCCTGGGATCAATCCCAGGTCTCCAGCATTGTAGGTGGATTCTTTGCCATCTGAGCTACCAGGGAAGCCCACGTATACTCTAAATGTTTAAATATCTCAGGGGAAAAAAAGGATTTTTCATCAAGTTTCTAAGCTCAATTTTCCAAAGCAAAAGTTTAGGGGTACATGTGAGCAAAATATAAACTTTCACTTATCCTTTTAGAGGGAGAGAAAAGAGAAGGGGCGAGAGGGCTGATATTTGCAAGCTTCTGAAGATAATCTGACCTCAAGGAATGGGAGAAAGTTCACAAAGCTCCTCCCAGCAGTCCTGGCCTTTCTTTCTGGCCCAGGCACTTTTGTACAGCCCAGGGGTAGCTCCGTCATTCACACTGGAGACAGACTTTCTCCCCACTCTTGCAGAGAAAGGGCTACCTACTTTTATTGTTGATGTACTCTTCCCAATCAAAGCCCTTGGTGCCGTTTTCAAGATAGCTCTCGTTGAAGTTGATGGGCCACACCACACACTTGTTTCGCAGGTTTCCCATGAAGAGCTGCAGTCCGATCAAGGCAAAGACACTCAGGCAGAACACTGTCAGGATCATCACGTCTGACAGCTTCTTCACGGACTGAATCAGGGCGCCCACGATGGTCTTCAGGCCTGAGGGGAGAGAACCCTCAGAGTGAGAGTCGCCCCACAGCCCTCCCCACCTCCCCCAACCTCCCCCTCAGCCATGACTCCCACTTCTCCCCGCAGCACCACCCTTGAAACATGGCCACTTCATCTTTTATACCATGGGAATTACAATGGGTCAGCAATATTATCAATTTTCCCAGGAGCATCAATTTTTAAGCCAATACTTCTGGAAAAGAAAGTCCCTTCTCCAGTATGTGGCTCTTTTCTTCCTGGAAGTGCTTTGTCGTCTCTGACTGCTTCTCAGCGACTCAAATGAGTCAAGCTCTTACTTGCCCGGGTGTCTCCACAATTGCTGTTCCCTTTGCCTGGAATGCTTCCTCCATTCTCTTGTCCCTGCTGCCTGCATCCTATTCATCCTCCACTCTCAGCTAAATAGCAATTTCCCTAGAAAGCCTTCTCTGACTTCACAACTCTTCTCCCTCCTCTACTATTACTGTTTTAATAGCACCTATTAGTTTCCTCTGTAGCATTTATCATGGTCATAATTAATTATATCTGTCTTGTTCACAGCTGTATTTGTATGGCTTAGCCCACAGCAGGTACTCAGTAAATATTAGCTGAACAAACAAATGGAAAATCAGGAATAGAGGAGGTGTCCAGGTTGGAAAGAGAACTACGGGGAAGTTTCAAAGCCAATAATAAGTGAGAAGGTCCAATAATATTTTCCCAAGAGCTCTGGAAATGCCAATGTATTGAAAAGGTTAATTATTATCAATTCAGTATTTGTGGTTTGTCTTTTCACTAAAAATTACACGTTTTCTGCATCACATATATGTCCTGTTCTCTATAACTGACCTTTTTTCTGTCCTAGATTTTTAAAAAAACATATAACCCACTTGAATTGGCAGCTTAAAGGCAAGCCACTGTTTCAAACGTAAATCTGCAGGCAGATTTCTTAACTGCACAAGGAGAGATCAGTGACAGGAGACAAAGCAAAGTATGGTTGTGGGTTCACGACGTTTGGATCAAGACTGAGTCTACACGTGGTTCTCCTGGGCATGCCCACACATCAGCGACCTGTAAGACATGGCCAAGGGAGCACTGAGGACCCCCGGGGGGCCGAAACACCAGGACGGACAGAGGCAGACACAGAGCCTTGACACACAGGTCTCAAGAGGGGGCTTATCCCTAAGTTACTTCTGAAAGCAAGAATATCCAATGAAATTCTACAGAAATCCTAATCCTGGTTCTAAAGTATGAGTCTGGGTAGATAATTACTAATCTTAATCAAATTATACCACTTACTTGTGTGGCCTGAGCAATATACCTAACCTCTTGGGATGTGTATTTTCATCCCTAAAATGGGGATGTGAAAGTGAAGTCACCCAGTCGTGTCTGACTCCTAGCGACCCCATGGACTGCAGCCCACCAGGCTCCTCCATCCATGGGATTTTCCAGGCAAGGGTACTGGAGTGGGGTGCCATTGCCTTCTCTGAAAATGGGGATACTTATAGTTAAATATCATAGGCTGTTGTGAGGGTTAATTAAGCATAACTAATATAAACCCTTAGCACACAGTAAATAACTCAAATGTTAACCACTTTTGTCTGAACCTTGGTTTACCTATCTGTAAAAAGATATTGACAATACCAATCTCGTTGGCTTGTTATGAGGTTTAAATAAGGTAATGAATATTAAATACCAAGTACACTGCCAGGTACTTATATCTTATTAGCTATCACTGTTATCCACATGTCGCCCTCCTCCAAGAGATATGATTGGGATAATATCACTGAGAGGCTAACCTTGTACGATGGTGATCTAATGGGAGATGTAGACATGACTCTTCTTTTCCTGTATTTTGCAAGTAACCACCTAGAATTTTCAAAGCTAAGCCTGAGAGTGGTAATGGATGCTGTGCTTAGCACAAGACCTGGCACAAAGCAGGCACTTACTATGCGTGTGTGTGTGTGTGTGTGTGTGCATTTAATTGGAGGATAATCGCTTTACAATGTTGTGGTGGTCTTGGCCATACAACTAATATATTTTAAAGTTCTTTATTGAAAGAATAAATGAATATGAAATTCTCTTTTCTCTTACACAGATATCCCGAAAGACATGGAAGAGAAATTAAAGTAAAAAGAGCCAAGAGTTAGACTGTAGAGACCTGACAGTGTGCAAAGGCCTGTGCTTTCTCACAGAGTGGGCCTTTCCTGGAGGCTGTGGCCACCAAAAGGATTAGGAAGAGCTTGCCTGGGCTCCAGCACATAAGGCATTTCAAGCCTGATTCCTTCTGCTCACAGGACTGAGCAGAAAGAGCACAAGGCAGGAATCAGAAAGCGGGAATTCTGGTCCTGGCTCAGCCTCTGTTTAAGATGCACTGTTTCGGAACAAACTTAAGGTCACCTCCCAGTCTCATTTTCTCACACACCGGACATGGGTAAGCCTAAGAACACCTCGCAGCGGGCAGAGGAGAAGCTAAAAGACTTTAAAAGTAGGGTAGAGATATTTGTTTGCGATTAAGTGGTTGGAGTTTCAATCTTTTATTCCTAAAGTTCTGGGAAACTGTGTATCATTATCATGCAGTTAGGTAAGAAGGTACTGGTGGTATAAAATAAAAGGCAGCTATAGAGAAGGAAAAATTGTCCCCGTGTTATGGAACTTATTTCAGTAAGTTGCTAAGGAACAGAGAAGTCCTTTGCTACATTTGGTTGGGTTGAAGCAGGTGTATATTGGGTCAATAACTCAATTCTTGGTCCCTAAAATGACACAGTTATGTTTTCAAAAAGAGTGATTTTTTTTTAAAGAGTAGTTGATAAATCAGAACGGAAAAGAATATAAAAAGAATGTGTATATATATATGTATACCTGAGTCACTTTTGCTCTACATCAGTAATTAACACAATGTAATTCAACTCTACATCAATAAAAAATAAATTAAAAAAAAAGAGTAGTTGATAGGTTACTGAAGAATGGCTGTAAAGTTTCTTTTCTTGGACTTCTTTATGAAGAGCTCACACAGCAATCTCTCTTGAATGGCTCAGACAATCACCTATCTGAGCACTTGATGACAGTTTCACGCCACTTTTTACTTCTATTTTCATGAACTGAGTTGTTAGCTGTCATCTGTATCAGTAACAAGAGGATAAAACTTTAAAACAGTCAAACCAATGCATTTGTGACATTAATTCACTGTTAAAAACATATAATTTGAGCATAAGTCTAATCTGATTTTCCTTGGCTGGGAACTTTCTGGACAGTTCCAAGCCCCATACAAAAGGAAATTCCAGGCAATGAGCTCAAACCATCTTCTATTCCATAAGGCCAGGCTCCCAGCAGCCTTGTTTGTAGGAAGTGACCTTCGCTTAGTAGTTAGATGTCAGGGTGGATATCTGACCTAAATCTAGATCCTGAATTCCAGGAATTTGGAATGGGGCAAGAGAGAGAAATGGTATGGACCTAACAGAAGCAGAAGATATTAAGAAGAGGTGGCAAGAATGCACAGAAGAACTGTACAAAAAAGATCTTCACCACCAAGATAATCACGATGGTATGATCACTCACCTAGAGCCAGACATCCTGGAATGTGAAGTCAAGTGGGCCTTAGAAAGCATCACTACGAACAAAGCTGGTGGAGGTGATGGAATTCCAGTTGAGCTATTTCAAATCCTGAAAGATGATGCTGTGAAAGTGCTGCACTCAATATGCCAGCAAATTTGGAAAACTCAGCAGTGGCCACAGGACTGGAAAAGGTCAGTTTTCATTCTAATCCCAAAGAAAGGGAATGCCAAAGAATGTTCAAACTACCACACAATTGCACTCATCTCACACGCTAGTAAAGTAATGCTCAAAATTCTCCAAGCCAGGCTTCAGCAATATGTGAACTGTGAACTTCCAGATGTTCAAGCTGGTTTTAGAAAAGGCAGAGGAACCAGAGATCAAATTACCAACATCCGCTGGATCATCGAAAAAGCAAGAGTTCCAGAAAAACTTCTATTTCTGCTTTATTGACTATGCCAAAGCCTTTGACTGTGTGGATCACAATAAACTGTGGAGAATTCTGAAAGAGATGGGAATACCAGACTACCTGATCTGCCTCTTGAGAAACCTATATGCAGGTCAGGAAGCAACAGTTAGAACTGGACATGGAACAACAGACTGGTTCCATATAGGAAAAGGAGTATGTCAAGGCTGTATATTGTCACCCTGCTTATTTAACTTCTATGCAGAATACATCATGAGAAACGCTGGGCTGGAAGAAGCACAAGCTGGAATCAAGATTGCGGGGAGAAATATCAATCACCTCAGATATGCAGATGATACCACCCTTATGGCAGAAACTGAAGAGGAACTAAAAAGCCTCTTGATGAAAGTGAAAGTGGAGAGTGAGAAAGTTGGCTTAAAGCTCAACATTCAGAAAACGAAGATCATGGCATCTGGTCCCATCACTTCATGGGAAATAGATGGGGAAACAGTGGAAACAGTGTCAGACTTTATCTTTTTGGGCTTCAAAATCACTGCAGATGGTGATTGCAGCCATGAAATTAAAAGATGCTTACTCCTTGGAAGAAAACTTATGACCAACCTAGACAGTATATTGAAAAGCAGAGACACTACTTTGCCAACAAAGGTCTGTCTAGTCAAGGCTATGGTTTTTCCTGTGGTCATGTATGGATGTGAGAGTTGGACTGTGAAGAAAGCTGAGCGCCGAAGAATTGATGCGTTTGAACTGTGGTGTTGGAGAAGACTCTTGAGAGTCCCCTGGACTGCAAGGAGATCCAACCAGTCCATTCTGAAGGAGATCAGCCCTGGGTGTTCTTTGGAAGGAATGATGCTAAAGCTGAAACTCCAGTACTTTGGCCGCCTCATGTGAAGAGCTGACTCATTGGAAAAGACTCTGATGCTGGGAGGGATTGGGGGCAGGAGGAAAAGGGGACGACAGAGGATGAGATGGCTGGATGGCATCACAGACTCGATGGACGTGAGTCTGAGTGAACTCCGGGAGTTGGTGATGGACAGGGAGGCCTGGCGTGCTGTGATTCATGGGGTCGCAAAGTCAGACACGACTGAGTGACTGAACTGAACTGAACTGAAAGAGAGAGTCCAGTAGCCTTTCAAGTGGTGGGAATGATAATAAATAAATGTGGGAGCTAGGTGGTAGCCATATTCTATTGTTATATTAGGATATGTCTGAGAAGGAAAGGCAGTATGCCTAGACACAAAAAAAGGAAACAGATGCAAGGAGAAGAGAAATATGAAGACAGGGTAGTCCTTGGTGTCTGGGGCTTGCTGGCTCTGTGTTCTGGTTTCACTGGCTTCCAGAAGCCTCAAAACATTCCAGCCTTCAATGTCCTTGAAGGATGCTTGTATCTTTCTACTTGCAACCAGAGATGTTCAACTAAGACACCAACCCTACATGGAACTCCTTGTTTTTCTGGGGATGGACCTGAACACTCACAGTCAGCTGATTGAACATCTGTTCTCCATCAACCAGAGGTCACTGCTGACGAAATCCATAAACATGAGTCCAGAAGGGTAAAAAATATTTTTCAAATGTTCTGCTCTGAGGTCTGATCAACAACTTGGTGAAGTTTTTTCAGCTTTCAAGAAGTTTAAAATAGAAACTTAAGTTGGAAATGGTATTCATAGGGCCACAAAGGAACAAATCTTAATTAAACAAAACTGATCACTAAATAACAGAATGGCCATCCAAAAAGTTTACTGTCTAAGATTCTCATCCAGATTGTTAGGAGAAAATCAGAGGGAGGCAGAGGAAGAAAGGTGATTAGCTTGACGTCTGTAGTACAGGTAAGCACACAGTGACTCAGCAACATTCAATGCCAACAGTCACTGCATTCACTCAGGCATCAGCCAAGACTCTTCTTCCTTCCATAAGAGTTGATAACTGCAAACGACCATATCTGCAGACATCAATGCCGATTTAAGGAGATGACGCCCTCAATGCTTTTCTTAAGCTTAACCTTCATAGTCTGGCTAGCAGTGGCTGCCACATACTAGTTAACGCAGCCAAGCAAAAGTGCTCCCCCTGCAACCAGCAACACAGGCCAAAAAAAGTAAGAAATTGCTGGCAGAATTCTTGACCTGATGCATGCAGGACTGGAGAATACCACTGCTCTAGCTGTAAGGATAAGCTATCTACTTCCTCTGCTGGTTCACAATACCACATACTAGAACAAGCAAGAAAACCGACTATCCAAAACAGAGCAGAACGCTCCTTCATATGACTCCTACACAACAGAGTGTGCAACAGAAGCCACGTGGGGGCAAGTTGGACAGTGAGAACTCTTGGAAAAGGCTAACATTAACTAGTACTGGGATGTGTCTGAGCAGAAGCAGTTAATGTATTTTACTATAGAACAAGGAAAGGCAGCTGGACCTAATGTACAGAAAGGTCAGCTACCAGACAGGAAGTGGGACACTTAAAGAACTCTGAGAAGCAAGTGAAGCTGCTCCCACAGAATTTTATGTCCAAAGGCACCTCTGAACCTCCTGTCTCATTTCCTGATGCCCAGCGATCCTTTGAATAAATGAACAAAGCCTGCTTACGTGCTGAATCCAGAGAAATCAGCTGTGCATACTGGGAACAAGATTTTCCACCAGGCTGATGCCAGATTATAAATAGTCAATTTATCTTTCCTGGTTTGTGACTCAGGTTGAGAAATGGGTTTGAAGCCACATGAGCTATTCCTGCTACAAAATGAATATCGGAACAGGCCTCAACAGCCGTTAACACGCAGCCCTCACAAGAGTGAAGGAATGGCTCCTCAGTCCCACAGTCTGGCTCGTCCAGGCAAGTCCTGGGGTACAGTGGCACCCAGTCACCTTCTCTGCTGCAGATTCAGTCCTCGCAATGATAGCTATTAGAGGTTCTTAAGATCAAGAGTAACGTGCGAGAGACTTGGGGGCCCTTGATTTCTTTACTGAAGACCAGATATATTCGTATCACAAAGTCTGACCACAATGAAACTAGCTCCCAGTGGTGGGGCAGGGAGATCCCACGAGCCCTTGGCGTTCCACTCAGGACCATGGTGGTACACTTCAGCTGTCTACCCAGAGAAACAATGTGGAAAAAGGAGAAATACAAAAGCTACTGGATTAATAACCAGAGTATTTTAAAAGAAAAGATGAGTCTGAATACAGTCCTAAAATGCATTCTATCCCCCTTTACTATGCAGTAGAAATTGCTACATTCATAATGGGGACATTTTTAAAAAATGCTTTCTTTGTAAATACTGGGGTGGGAGGGAGAAGGACCTCTCATTTTCCCTGCTTTGTATCTGATGCCACAGGTAAAGAGACAGAGAAGGTAATAGAAATGAAAGAAGAGAAATATCAAACCTAAGAGAAAAATGATCAAGAAATTACAGCTCTAAAGAGAGCAAAATGGCGAACAGAGTGCTTTCAGTGGCCGTTTCAATGATGATGGAAATGAAAATGGACCAACAGCAAGGCCCTCCCAACCAGTTTTATTTATACCAGTAAGTGCTACTCTCTAAGGAAACTCTGAGACACCTGCTTTAAGATGTCCACCCTATCTTGGGGGCATGTCAGTCCTGTGGCACGTGGCCAAAGCACGCAGAGGATGAAACTTCTGACAATCACTCAGAAGTTCCTTTTTGTAACCAGATACATACAAAGTAAAAACAAAGTTTTAAGACATACAACTTTCTATACAGAATACTTCAATGTCAAGTTGAATCTGGCAAGTTCCAGACCAAAAGAAATTTTTAAAGGTCTTTTCCTGTAACTGATCCCTTTAGCACAGTTCACGTGGCACTGTTCTTCAAGTCGAGTCCTCTGAAGCAAAGGGAAATCGTGAATGATAGGTATCCAAGTCTTGAGTTAGCAAATAAAGAGGATCAAATGCGAGTTTACTCTTTTCTATGCCACAAAAGTGAAAGTGAAGTTGCTCAGCCGTGTCTGACTCTTTGCGACCCCGTGGACTGTAGCCCACCAGGCTCCTCCGTCCATGGGATTCTCCAGGCAAGAATACTGGAGTGGGTTGCCATTTCCTTCTCCAGGGGATCTTCCTGACCCAGGGATCGAACTTAGGTCTCCTGCATTGCAGGCAGACGCTTTAACCTCTGAGCCACCAGGGAAGCCCACAAGAAGGGTCTAAATTAAGCATCCTGTATAAAAGGCTGGAGCTAACTGATACACCGTACTCTCCAGTCTTCAGGAAGTCCTGGCTGACGTGACACATCCAGAAAGATGTGTCTTTCTGGATCTACCAAAGATGCTAAAAGGGAGGACAACATCAGCCCAGGTGAGCAGGTAAGTGCTCTAGGAAAGGAAAAACTCTCAAAAAGGGAGTTGAGAACTCCGAGAGATCTTACAGGTCCCTTGTCAGTTCTGTGGTAGGTCTCCCTTCAGTTTTTGGCAGCTTCGGCAAAAGCCTACATTCAAAGTGGGAGCAGGAGAAGGCAAAGAAAGTAACAATTCCACTGAAGTGGCCTATGAGAAAACTTGGTACGCAAAGCAATGGCTTTTATTCAGAGGGAGCTATGGCCCCGCTCTGTGACAGCGGAGTCAAAATGACTCAGATTTACAATCAAGAGATGGCTCAGGTCCACTGACTCAGACTGGTATTCCCACCATGGAAGGAGACCTGGGTAACAGGCAGGTAGGCACAGGGCAACAGCTCTCCACAAGTAGAATCAAGAGCAAAAGAACTTGGGATAAAAAGTCACACTTTAAGAACTGACTGTATCATTGACTTTATTATCCCTTAAAGTTATTGTCAAAAACCTCCCAAAGTCAGCTCAACTAGGAGGTGCTTCTAGAAATAGGAATCCAATAATTTATTTTAAACTGTGAAGTCGGTGTCTAAATCTTCACACAAACTTTCTTTGGGTTTAGGTTTCTTCTTTATAATTGCTACTGCTAAAATCACTTATAGAGGGCTATTACAGGCCAGGCACTGTGTTTACAGATATATATTTATAATACAGAATGTAAAACTAGACATTAATATATACCTATAAAACTAGAACATTAAGGATAAATAACGTGACATCAGTCAGAGCTATCTTGCAGAAATGCTGTGGTCAGAAGTTAGTCATACAGCAGAGACAGAGACAGAGGCTAAAAGCTGGAGCAGAGATAGCATCTGCTGCCCTAGTTAGTGAGGAGAGCACAGCTTTCCAATTTAGTTCTGGAAGAGAAGTTTTGAGATCACAAGAACATAAAGGGACAGATGCCTTGCGGAGTACACTGGGGGAAGTGAGCAGAAAACACGGCATCATATTTAAAAGAGGCCAGAGGAGGAAAGAGACCAAAGGAAAAATGACAGTAAAGACTTGGTGGTATCAATGTCTTACAAAAAGAAAAAAAAAAAGACAAGGCCTGCTTAAGGGGTAGGCTGCCATCAACAAGCTTCAGAAAGGTGCCTAGAGAATGAGCTGGATTTTCTGTCAAATGGATTTATTAATAAAATGGCTAAGAACTAAACTTTGATAAGTCACAGTTATAGTTTTCTGCCAATGAGAATATACTCTAGGGGACTTCCCTGATGATCCAGTGGTTGGGACTTTGCCTTCCCGTGTGTGGGGAACAAGAAGTTTATTACTCCCACTCAGTAGTTCCTGGGGGCTTTGATGTTAAGTCATACATAATTCGAGAAATACCAGGAATCTTCTTAATCTCAGTGACCGTCTTTAACACCACCTCTACGGGGATCTCATTGCCAGGGGTTGCAGGTATACCAGTCATGAAATCACTAGTAATAAAGGTTCGAATAACCACAGATCTCTGGCAAGAAGGTTGCTTCTGAAGTGGGTCCCGATCAAAATGCAAAGGTGTCAAAATCACCAGCATCTGGCTGATTTTCCCAGCATACCCAGACTCCCTGAGAATGTTATGGGCCTCAAAATCAGCTTGGCGTAAAGTACTGAGCATCCCTGTGGTCAAGAAAGTGGGAGTAACATCTGTAGGAGGTTCTTTAGCTGGTGGGCCAAATATATAAACAACTCTGTTAATGTTGTGATACATACGAGGTATAAGTCTAGCCAGGAAAATAAGAGATTCCCAGTCAGGCTCATCCTTACTGGAGATTCCACGATCCCTGGTTGAGGAGCTAAGAGCCTACATGCTTGGCTGCCAAAAAGAATCAACCCATAAAACAGAGGCAATATTGTAACAAACATAATAAAGACCTTGAAGATGGCTCATATGAAAAAAAAAATCTTAAAAAAAAAAGAATATACTCCACTGACATCTAGCCTCTGGTTGACAAGAAGTAAGCTACCATTGCTAAAAATAAAGTAATTCATTCTCAAGAGGGCCATAATTTATGGGCCCACTTCATGGCCCAAGTTTGTAAATGGAGAAACTGAGATTTACCTCGCTGAGGTTCTCAGTCAGCAGAATTCTACCTCTGTACTTCCCTCTCTCTGCATGTGATATCCAGATAACGTTGAAGAGGAGAAAAGAGGAGTATTTTTGGTGTAGCCACAAGAAGAGCCATGCGATGCCCGGAATAGGATGCCTCTGTTCTTCATGTTCCTGCTTCCACAAAACTGCAGTGGAAAGCCTGGCCTCTTGGGAGTCTTCCTTCCCTAAAAACTCCGGAATGCAACCAAAGTCCAACCAGCGACAACACAGTCTAGACTTCTGCCATGTTTCTGCCATGTTAGTTCGTCTACTAACTAAAATATCTTTCCTTCCAGATTTCAAGACTGGTCTTCCGAAAAATAGTTATTACCGGGCAGCAAGGATTTGAATTAAATTAATAGATCTCAACCTTGGGGGGCCATCAGTGGGCTTTGCTGGGAAGGTGCTGCCTGTGAAATTTCACCTGGTTCTCAAAAGGATACAAAACCTTGAAAAGGTTAAGAACCATTCTCAATCAGAATCAGGAAAAAGTGGCAAAAAATGTAAAGACTGTCAATCAACTACCTCTCAACTAGCCCCTGATTACTTTTTTTTCCTTGTAAAGTTTCTGTACTTTTCTGTTTGCCCATGTGCTTAGATGTATCTTACCTTTGACTTTTTTTTTTAATGGCACCCACATAAGCTTTCATTGGGATTTATGTCTGAGAATGGTCTCTGAATATATATGTAATAGATATCTGCTGGTTCTTATTCTAGTGAATTAGACAGTAACAGTATGTGATATACAGTGATTATTAAAGTTCAGGTCACTAACACCAAGGCTCTTAAATTTGTCTCGAACACTGGACTAGTCAATGGGGTAAGGGCTCTTCTGTGATTAAATAATTCCATTAACACAGTAACAGTAAAAGTGCAATTCTTCGAATAACATCCCATCAGCAAACCATGCGACAGGAAGCCTAGAAATCACAAGCAATGGAATGATGGCGAATGTAAAAATTACTGTAATTCCACGAGGCCAGGAAGCAAATGATTCATATTCAAACAGACAGCTAGCTCTGTGACAATTTTTTCAGGTATCTTAAGATCCAAGTGACTCTTGAGCACGTGCTTTTTCAGAGCATGGATGGAATGGGGGTTGCATGCCTTGCAAGCACTGTCAGAGCAACTTTGGCTTAAGGACCAAAGAGCCATTCCAGAGAACATCTCCTGGGAAAAACATGCGAAACGCAAGGCCATCTCAGCTGTGCCGACGCTGCTTCAGGATGTGGTGGACAGAGCAAATGGAGGACATAAGAGGAGATGAGGCAAAGTCAGTCTGGTGTTTAAATTTTCTCACCTGGAATTACAGAGATAGTTTTCAAAGCTCGGAGAACCCTGAATGTTCTCAGCGCTGAGACATTGCCCAGGTCCACAAACTCTGTCACATATCTGTAGTAAGGGAGGTCACGCACAGACACAAATGACAAACACGGACACAAACACAAACACCAAAGGAAAAAACGAAACCACAACAAAACAAAAAGTACAATACGTCACGTCAGGGCCCTAACCCAACACCTAACACCAACCCCGGGCCATCTTACCTGGGATTACCGAAATAGTTTTCAAAGCCCTCAGAACCCTGAAAGTGCGTAGAGCTGAAACATTGCCTAGGTTTACAAACTCTGTTATATACCTGCAGAATCAAACCAAAGTTAACTTGTAATGGTACCACTGGGCGAGGGTTTGAGAATAGGGGTAAGAAAGGGTCTTATAAGTAAGATATGATTTCATTTTTTTCCTTGAAAAAGAAAAGTTTCAAATACAAGCATTTAAGGAACACATTTTATTTTTTTCAGTTGGGCAAGGACAAATCCAAAGTGTATTTGAAAGAAGCGATACCACCAGAAGGCTCCTGGGGCTTTCTCACGCAGCATCATGATGTGCAGATCCCAATCAGAATGACTACTCTTAGTCCATTCTCTTTTTCCAGTTAAAAGGAAGGCCAGGAGGTATTCAAAGGCTTATGTCTCCCAAGTTTTGTGAACAATTTCTTAGGAAAAGGAGACAGATTTCTGCAGCAGGAGCCCCATATAAACAAATCTACATTAAAATAACTTCCTAGTTGACAATGGAAAAAATGGCTACATCTCTGCATATATGACTTATCCCAGAGTTGTCTGCATATCACTGCAGTCATGCCTACATATGAAGTTTTAACTTGTGACATACAGGAAAAACCAGATCATGGGATCAGAGCCAATATTATGTAAGTGTTCATTCAATCACCAGCTCTGTGCCTAGCAAGGACACTTACATTTTAAATGAACACCAGTGTGTATTCATAACTCTGGAAAGCTAGAAATTTTCTTAATACAACAGAAAGTCAAAGTTCCAGTGTCAAATGTTCAGTGTATATCATTCATTCAGACTTTATAGTTGAAATACATCTTTGTATCAGATGCTCAGACCCAAACATATACAAATACACTCAATCTCTTACATAAC
Source organism: Bubalus kerabau (assembly GCF_029407905.1). Taxonomy (NCBI): domain Eukaryota; kingdom Metazoa; phylum Chordata; class Mammalia; order Artiodactyla; family Bovidae; genus Bubalus; species Bubalus kerabau. The sequence continues at coordinate 94,352,797 of NC_073624.1, read as the reverse complement.
TGCTGTGTGCACACATACAAACACACACACAATCTACACTACACCTTCACCCCCTACCAACCCACGAAACACTTTCCCCAACATGAAAATACAAATAAAGTCTGCTACACCTCTTCTATCACCATCTAAGTTTCCTGAAGAGATACATTTTCATTGTTAAAACAACACTAATTACATAGAGCAGCTAGCATGCCAATGTGGGGTTACACTGCTCCCAGGTAATAATAGTTTGAAGCTCTGGTCAGCAATTCTTTAGGAAGTGAGCAGATTGGATACTTGGCTTATGTTTTGACTCCAAAATGTGCTCTGAATTCTGCAACATCTGGACAGCCTCAAGAAATTACATGTTACATAATATACCCAGGAAACTGAGTTCCAGCCTAAGGTTTACACCTAAAAAATATGAAGTCTTCACCAAGGCCTCCTAGTGATAACTGTGTGCACCCTGGTCAATGTTATAGGGGGAAACAAAATATAAGGGAGTTGCAATAGAAAATCACTTCCTACTTTTGCTCCCATCTGCTCATCCTCTCCCATATGCACACACTGCCACTGCCTGAACCCCAAGAGGCCTTCATAAGAAAGAATCAGACATATGTCCATACTACTTTACATGGTTATCCTTTAATTGCTCACACAACTAAGCCCATAAACTCACACTTACACTGTCATACAGACACATCCAAGAGTACAACCACACACACCCAGAACACCAATAAAGTAAGCAGAGAACTTACGCCATCATGATGACACTGAAATCTAACCAGTTCCATGGATCCCGTAAAAAGGTAAAGCCATCTATGCAGAAACCTCTTGCAATGATTTTCACTAGTGATTCAAATGTATAAATCCCTGTGAACGTGTACCTGTCAAAGAAATGGATAGCTTGAGGCAATTTCTTAACAGAAAGGAACTTTAAATGAACCTTCTAAGAGAGCGCTTGTGGACATACAGCCTCACTAACAGAGACAAAACAGGAAGGACACAACTGATGCAGCAGAAAGGAAGTGAGGAAGAGAAAGGGATGCATCTTATGAAAATGACTGAAATGCACAAACCAAGAAAGTTGGGATGTGCCACTGGGTCCTGAAGGGCATCACAAAGGAATAGCTCTGTACTGCCACCCAGCACGTGATCATTTTGAACCAGGAAAGGAGGCCCCAGAGCTAATTTTCACTTGAAACAAGTCAACAAGAAAAGGAAAGCTAAAGCTGGAAAAAAAGGCAGTATCATCAGGAACTGAGGGTAGAAGATGGTGATGGGCCGGTCAAAGCTTTGGCTAACACAGGCTACCACAGCAAAGGGCAGAGGTGGTGAGTCGTCACTTTCACAGCAGCCTTTCTCTTTCTAGAGTTGATTTCTAAGGATATTTCTTCAATTCCACATGTATCCTCACCCATGAAATAAAACGTGGGCAATAATCCAGAAATAATAATTTCCAGAGTTGATTTCTAAGGATACTTATTTCCTAAATTGCAGATGTATCCTCACCCACTCAGTGAAATAAAAAATGGGTAATATCCTAGAAATAATAATTTCCAGAGATGATGTCTAATGATATTTCCTAAATTCCACATGTATCCTCATCCATCTCTGTCACATGAAAAGTGGGCAAATGATTTTCTTCCTTGATGGATAAGCTGTGCAGTGCAAGATGCAGTAACCAGAAATATTTAAAACAAGTGAGCAGAAAAATAAATACATGAGCTACTTACTCCACATTCTTCGACCAGTCAGGAGGGTTACTAAAAGTCATGAATACACAGTTGGTCAAAATAGTGCACATAATGATCATGCTAAATACTGTAGAAAAGAGTCAAGGGAGAATATACAAACTCTGGCCTGCTTTTATCCTCAGGAAGCAAATACATTTCACATTAAGTATCATGAGAATTAAAATCAGTAACCTGAAAGGAGACAAAGCACAGAGGAGGAAAAGGCAAGGTGATGATGAAAACTGTGGCCACCACCATGAGCCACATGAGCGCCACCATACGTATCCACACCCGGCCAGAGAGTGTGAGTGGACACGGCAGGGTGGCCGCTCTTTTTTTCAAAAGGGCTGTCACCGTTCTCCTTTTGGATAAACATTTTTCCTTCTTACCATTTATGCCTCTAAATACCTTTTTGCCCAATAACCAGAAATCTTGCAGTCTGCCAGATGCCAAAGTCATCGAATGAGAAAAACAAATTAAATCTTATCTATGTTATTGAGAAGTCATTTATTGTTAATTATCTTGTATTACCAATTATTTGAAAATGTTCATGTATTTAACAGTTTACTTTTTTTCCATAGCCCTTCAAAGGGCTGTGTCCTTGCAGGGCAAGGCAACAGTTAATGTCTGCTGAATCTGTCAAATTTGAGAAACCAGTTGTGGTAAGGACTGAGTAAGGATTTTAAGGACATCTGTACCACCGTACTCCTAAGAATTAGGTAACAAGGCAAATTCATCTGATCTTTCTGACAGTGTCCAGAAATGTTTATGCGTAGCAAATCATTTTGCTGCCATTTCAATTCCATCCAAGATCTCGCTCAGCCCTTCTTGTTCTTGTCTGGCTTAGTCATTAAGTTGTGTCTGACTCTTGAGACCCCATGGACTGTAGCCTGCCAGGCTCCTCTGTCCATGGGATTTTCTAGGCAACCCACTGGAGTGGGTTCCCATTTCCTTCTCCATGTTCTTGTCTACTGAGAAGAATTAAACTGCTTTAGATCAATACGAGTTACTTAAAACTGCACAGAAGTCACATCTCATTTGTTACTAATTCACTCTCTCTTGCTAGTGGCATTCACTACCTTCATTCTATTAGTGGAGTTTTAAAAAGGAAGAACACTTCTTACAGCTGGATTTTTTTCTTCCTACAGCTGGATTTTTCTTCAGGGAATAATCACATGTTCTGGTTAGAAGAGAAAAAAACATCATCCTCTAATCCAACAAGAAAGGAAAGAGTCCATTGTGAATTATTTATTTTCTTATAAACCTTTAGGTTTCAGAACTATGTTGCTTGCAAAACTCACAAATTCCAGATCAGGCTGCTAAATTCTTAACAAAAAAAAAGGTGCAAAAGCTTAACAAACCTGTTTATGAAGCAGCAACTGCTGGTTTCTTCATCCTACTTGGAGGATACAAAACTCTGAAGCATGGGACTAAGTACTGCCCAATTAAATACCAACCATGAAGGTTTAAAGTTACTAAGTGAAGTTGTTAAACCCAGCATGTAATTTTTCATCTGTCATATGCTCTCCTATATTAATGAGATACAAAGTCAAGCCGCAGGAGTAAACTGGCATTTTCTTTTAAGGGGAGCAAAAATATATATAAAAAATTCATATCAATCCTGCAATCTAGATCTAAACCTGTACACCAGAGGCCATTTAATCTGAGAGATTATCTTACTTTCTAAACTTGTGGTTTAAGAAATCAAAGCAGATCTCTAAAACACTCGCTCAATTATTTATAGTAGCATTTCAAAAATTCTAATTGGGCTTTAATATGTAAAAAAGCTGAATAATATAACTTGTTATGAAATTACTAAAGTCTGAGTGCTCTAAAAATCAAGACGTCAGTAAAGCTACCATCTTGGTGGATGGCACCCCACTCCACTACTCTTGCCTGGAAAATCCCATGGACGGAGGAGCCTGGTAGACTGCAGTCCATGGGTCGCGAAGAGTCGGACATGACTGAGCAACTTCACTTTCACGCATTGGAGAAGGAAATGGCAACCCACTCCAGTGTTCTTGCCTGGAGAATCCCAGGGACGGGGGAGCCTGGTGGGCTGCCGTCTATGGGGTCGCACAGAGTCGGACACGACTGAAGCAACTTGGCAGCAGCAGCAGCAAAGCTACCATCTTAACTTGTCCCTCTTAATGATACCCACAAAATTCCAGATTCCCGTGATACCATCCTAAGAAAAAAGAATCTGCTGAAGCTCAGCTAAGGCTTTAGCAGAAGTTCTGACTGGAGGAATAGTCAGCTACACCACTGATAAAATAGTTAATATACAATTAGGTGGTGGACATTCAGAAACATACCAGGGACCACACGATGGCTGCATTCACTCCACATTTGCAGAAAAGGATATGAATGTATCAAAATTTTAATAGCTATTCTTCTTATCAGGTTAAAAGGACTTAAAATGTACAAGGCAGGCGTGGCACTAAATCTGAAGAGAGTTTTCCCTCTGTTTAATACTACAAAGGTCTGTGGAGAAAGAAAGAGAGAAATTATTAAAGCACAGGAATTAATCACCACATGAAATAACATTTTTCTAGGCAAGAAATTAACTCAAATGGACCCATGTTTTACTTCCCAATTTGGTGTCTAAGGCAAGAAACCTTAAGACAATATACTAAGGCAAGAGAAACCGCTTTCCCTCACCTCCCTCCCCTGTACTACTCCAGATTACGTTACAAACAGATGACACTATCTTGGCAGTTTTAAAGATCAGGCTTTTCTTTCAGAAATAAGCCATGTTAACTATACCTAAGCTATCTGTGCCTGCTCTGGACAAGATTCTGAAGTTTATTAATTTAGGATTCATTCACTCAACAAATAATTACTGAGTGCCAACTATGTGCCAGGCAATGTTCCAGGTGCTTGGGAAGGATCGGTGAACAAGGCCACCCTAGTGAGAGGAGCTTATGTTCTAAGATGGGAGACAGACAATAAATAAAAAACCTAATGAGTAAGTAAATTATATCAAATGTGATAAGTGCTGTGGGAAAAGGAGGAAGATTAGCGAAAGGCAACTCGAGAGTGCAGGGGTCAGAGGATGGGTGAATGTTTCGTTTTTTAATTGAAATGTTATGCCAATCTCTGCTGTAACAGCAAGGTGACTCAATTATATACATATATACATTCTTTTCCATTATGGTTTATCCCAGGAGATTCGGTGTTATTCCCTGTGCTATACATTAGGACCTTGTTGTTCATCCATTCTAAATGTAATAGTTTGCATCTACCAACCCCAACCTCTCGGTCCATCCCTCTCAGGTGATCAAGGTAAGCCTACTGAGGAGAGAGATTTGAGCAAAGACTCAAGGAGGTGAGAGGAGTTATTCACCTACAGAGTCTAGTCTATTTACCTTTTAAGAACCTCCATTATCAGCCTTGCCAAATTCATTCAACTACATTCCTAGCATGAATCCTCCTGTTGTGCAAAACCAGAACAGGTTATAGTAATTCAAACTTAGGCCTTGGCTCTCATTGCCCATCCTACTCAGATGCCTCTTCCTGTTGCATGAATTTAATTCAAATATTTTGGAGCACCTGCTTTGTGCCAAGCATTGTGCTAAGCTTCTTGGATACAAGACTGAATAAAGTTGTACTTTTAGGGAAGACATATACATGAACTAGTAATAATAAACATAAAATTCAATAACAAAAATATATGTAATGTATGAGAGGCAGCAGAAGAGAGAGATTTTTACTTTCCCATTGGATGGGCAATTCAAGGGAGGGGAGTGAGCTGGGAGGTGTTCACAAAGGCAGGTTACTAAACATTTGGAAGGGGTTTTAAAGGATAAGTGCCAATTAGGAGAGATTAATTGGGCAGATAAAGGGGGAAGGGTTAGTAAGGAAAGGGAACAGCATAGGATTACAAAGGCGCAGTAGCACAGAACTGGGGGTGTTTCCAGAGAATTGATACGTAATTCAGTGTTGCTGGAGGTTTAGAGAGAGGGCGAGCAGCAAACTGTGGAGCTGGAGATGCAGGGTCTGCTGGACTGAGGTCCTGCAGACACAGGCCAGCGGCCAGCACACAGCCCTAGCATCTAACCCTGCAGGTGAAAAGGCACACGGTCAAATGCTGGCCCTTTTAAGTAGGCTTTTGTTTTCACTTTGTTTTTTAATTTAAAGTAGTACATGTTCATAATCATAAAAAAAGGAACAGACGACAAGTTCCATCTCATTACTCAATAACCTTTGCATGTGTATCATCTTTTCTTATGTATCTTTTCAAAACTTTTCTGTATTAATATAAACACACAGATACAGCCTTAAAAAAGACTCTTCTCTCCCTCCCTTACCCTCCCCTCAACTATACTATAAATACTCTTCTGCACCCTGCATTAAAAAAAATGAACCCCACAAAGAAAAACCCAGGGCCAGATGGCTTCTCTGATGAGTTCCACCAAACGTTTAAAGAATTAATATCAGTCCTTCATAAATTCTTCCAAAAAATAGGAGAAAAGGGCACACTTCCCAACTCATTCTGTAAGGCCAGTATTGCCTTGATACAAAACCAGACAGAGACATTTAAAGAAAAGAAACCTATAGACTAATATCCCTTATGAATATAGACACAAAAACCTCAACAAAATACCAGCAAACAGTATCTGGCAGCATATAAAAAAAGGATTACACACCACCAAATGGGATTTATCCCAGAAATACAAAGATAATTTAACATATGAAAGCCAATCAATATAATACAACATATTAATAAAATAAAGGACAATTACTGCATGATCATCACAAAAGATGCATAAAAAGCACTTGACAAAATCCAAAATTCCTTCATAATAAAATACACAGCAAACTAGTAATAGAACAGAACGTCTTTAACCTGATAAAGGGCATCTATGAAAAATCCACAGCTAACATCATATTTAATGTTAAAAGACTAAAAACTTTCTCCTTAAGACCAGGAATAAGACAAAGATTCCACTCTCATCACTTTCATTCAATATTGTACTAGATGTTCTAGACAAGGCAATTTAGCAAGTAAAACTATTTCTAATTGCAGATGAAATAAGTTCTTATATGGAAAACCTTAAGGAAGATATAAACACAAAACAGAGCTCATTAACAAGTTCAGCAAGGTTCTAAGACATAAAAGCAATATATAAATATCAGTTACATTTCTATACACCAGCAGAAAACAATCTGAAAATGAAATGAATACAACGCCATTTATAAGAGCATCCAAAAAAATAAAACACATAGGAATAAATTTAACAGAAGAAGTGTAAGAGTTGTACACTGAAAACTATAAAACATCAGTAAAAGAAATGGGGAAAAAAGTAAATAAATGGAAAGACATCTGATGCTCATGGACTGCAAGGCTTAATATTGCTATGGTTCAGTGCAATCTCTCAAAATTTCAACTGCCTTTTTTGGCAGAAATTAACAAGATGATCCTAAGATCTGTATAGAAATTTAAGGGAACCAAATTACAATCTTGAAAAATAAGAACAAAGTTGAGGACTCACATTTCTGCATTTTAAATCTTACGACAAAGCTGTAATAATCAAAACTGGAACTAACATAAGACTAGCAAACACATCAATAGGATAGAATTGAGAGTCCAGAAATAAACCCAAACATCTACAGTCAACGGATTTTTGACAAGCGTGCCAAGACAATCCAAAGGGGAAAGAACAGTCTTCAATTAATGGTGGTGGGACAAACAGATGCAAAAGAACGAATCTGAATCTCTATCTCACACCTGATGCGAAAATTAACTCAAAATGGATAAAAAACCTAAATGTAAAGGTTAAAACTATAAAACTCGGTGAAGAAAACATAGGTGTATATCTTTTTACCTTTGGATTAGGCAACAGTGCCATAGATGGGACACCAAAAGCACAAGCAACCAAGGAAAACACAGATTAAATTGAACTTCATCACAATTGAAAACTTCTGTGCAAAACATGACACTATTAAGAAAGTGAAAAGACAACCCAAAGAATGGGTGAAAATATTTGCAAATCGTGTATCTAATAAGGGTTTTGCAGCCAGACTAGATTACAAAAACACCTACAACTCAGTAAAGAGACAAACAATCCAAGTTAAAAATGGGCAAGGATCTGAATAGACATTTCTACAAAGGAGATATGCAAACAGCTAATAACCACATGAAAAGACACTCAATATTATTAGTCATTAGAGAAATGCAAATAAAACCACAATGAGATACCACTTTACACCCATTAGAATGGTAATAATTTTTAAAAAGAACATGGAAAATAACAAATGTTGGCAAGAATATAAAGAAACTGGAACTCTCGTATATTATTGGTAGGAATGGAAAATGGTTCAGCCACTTTGGAAAACAGCTGACAGTTCCTCGAAAGTTAAACACTGAGATACCATACGACCTAGCAATTCCACTCCTAGCTATACACCCATGAGAACTGAAAACAGGTTCACACAAAAATGTATACATGGATGTTTATAAAAGCATCAAAATACTGCAAAAGTGGAAACAACCCATCAACTGACAAAAAACGTAAACAAAATGTGGTATATATCCATATGATGGGGTAGTATCCAGTCTTTAAAGGGCTGAAATTCTGACATATGCTAAACATGGACGAACCTAGAAGACATCAGGCTAAGTGAAATAAGCCAGACACAAAAGGACAACTATTATATGATTCCGCTTATATGAGGTACCTAGAATTAGCAAATACATAGAGACAGAAAGCAGAAGAGAGTTTATAAGGGGCTTTGCTATGCTATGCTAAGTCGCTTCAGTCGGGTCCAACTCTGTGCGACCCCAGAGACGGCAGCCCACCAGGCTCCCCCGTCCCTGGGATTCTCCAGGCAAGAACACTGGAGTGGGTTGCCATTTCCTTCTCCAATGCATGAAAGTGAAAAGGGAAAGTGAAGTCGCTCAGTTGTGTCCGACTCCTAGCGACCCCATGGACTGCAGCCTACCAGGCTCCTCCATCCATGGGATTTTCCAGGCAAGAGTACTGGAGTGGGGTGCCATTGCCTTCTCCAATAAGGGGCTTTAGGCAGGAGGAATGGAGAGTTATTTTTTAATGGGTGTAAGTTTCTGTTTGAGATGAAAAAGTGGAAATGGATGGTGGCGAAGGTTATACAACATGGTGGATTTATTTAATACCATTGACTTGTGCCCTTAAGAAAGGTTAACACAGTAAATTTTGTGTTATATATAGTTTACCACAATAAAAAATATATACAGTTGACCCTTGAACAACATGGGTTTGAATGGTGCAGGTACACCTGTACATGGATTTTTTTTCAACAGGAAATCCTGCAGTACTACATGATCCACAGTCAGTGGAACCGGCCGCTGCGGAAGCGCGGATACTAACGACTCACAAGCTCTAAGGGACCAAGGCGTGAGGGCACCACGCATGCAGAGGGCTGCCTATAGTTATAGGTGGATCTTCGACTGGGCCCTTCACGCCTGTGTCGTTCAAGGGTCAACTGTATATTATTACCTGAAAAGTGACCAGTAATGTGTTATGGATAAATTTTTAAAAATCAGTTTTATTCCAAACCAAATAATAGAATTAAGAATAGCAGTAGCTAAAAGTGTTTCCTAACCCGTTTGGAACTTCAGAAAGATTTAAGGACCTTTTTGAAAAAAATAAAGACATCTGGGCCAAGAAAAAAAGAAAGGAAGGGAAGGTAAGTATTTATACATGCTACAACATGAGTGAAACTTGAAAAACCTTGAGAAGAGTTCAAACACCAAAGGCCACATACTGTAGGGTTCCATTTACATGGAATGTCTAGAATAGGCAAATCCTGATAGAAAGCTGGTCAGCCTAGGATTGGATGGAGAGGGGATTAGGAACTCCTTGCCAATGGGTCTCTTTGCTGTGGCTGTTTAGTAGACAAGTCATGTCCAACTTGTTGTGACCCTATGGACTGTATAGCCCACCAGCTCCTCTTGTCCATGGGATTCTACAGGCAAGAATACTGGAGTGGGTTGCCATTTCCTTCTCCAGGGGATCTTGTGACTCAGGATCAAACCCATGTCACCTGCATTGGCAGGTGGGTTCTTTACCACTGAGCCACCAGGGAAGCCAGTGGATGTCTTTAGGGTGATGAAAATGTTCTGAAATCAGAAAGTGATGATGGCTTCACAAACTAGTGAATAAAAAGCCAAAGAATTGTACATGTTAAAATGGTGGATTTTCTAGCATGTGAACTGTATCTCAATGAAAACACCACAAAAATGAACCATATGAGAGGCATAAGACATATTAAAAAGTCTACAGAATGATACCACAAATATCTCTATATCCATCAGTTAGCCTTGGAAATAACACTTTATTAATACAGTTTCTTTCCGCAGCCCTTTCCAACTCCATCCCCTTCCTTCCCACAGAGGTCAGTGTTAACTTTGAATTTGGTACTGAGGTCCCACTTTAAAAAAAAAAAAAAGACTTGTTTATTTTTGGCTGCGCTGGGTCTTCTTTGCTGCACACAGGTGCTCTCCAATCGTGGCGAGTAGGGGCTACTTTTCATTGTGGTGCGCAGGATTCTCACTGCTCGTTGCGGAGCATGGACTCTACAGCACACAGGCTTCAGTAACTGCTGCTCACAGGCTCAGTGCTTGTGGCATATGGGCTTAACTGCTCTGCTGCATGTGGGATCTTCCCAGACCAGGGATCGAGCCCGTGTCCCTTGCACTGGTAGGCAGATTCTTAATCACTAGACCACCAGGGAAGCCCAAGGTCCCACTTTTTTATGATAAATTTGCAATCACCCTGACCTCCCCCTTTCCTGAACTCTTGATACACTCAGAGTTTGTGTCTTTCCTTATTCTCCAAGTTCTTTTTGTACCCTCCCCACCACTCTCCATCCCTACTAGGTTCCAAGCTCTTGGAGAGCAGGAAACAACTTCACACTTCCTCCCACAGTTTCAATATAATGCTCAACCCAAGTACTCCCAATACACAGTGGCTGGCAGATTTCTTTAAAGTTTCTGTCCTCTCATCTTCTCTTCTTTCCGTCCCTGGCAGTCACGCCATGTTCTCCACAATAGAAAAGCAGTGCTGGGGTCGAGCCATATGCATTCTGGAAATGCTCGAAGAAGCGGCCCCAGCAGAGAGACTGCACTGAGATCAAATTCTTCCTGTACTGGAAGGCACTGGCCCCAGGCGGCGGTGGGGGGGCGGGGGCCGGGCGATAACTGCAGGGAAAACAATCCTAAAAGCAAGAGGCTTGGGGTTAGGCTGAAAGAGGTCGAGGGCCGAGCTCTGGCTCTTCCATATTTTGGCCTCTCAAAGGAACAAAGAGCCCTGCTTGAAACTTCTAATCCAATTCTGAGAATATAAATAAATACTATGTTGTAAAACACACACACACACACACACACACACACACACGAAATTAACAAGTGATACAGCATTATTAACAATAGCACAAATTTTGTTCTAATTTCACAAAATTTTATGTTAGTGTCCGTTATTTGTTTTCATACCTACTGACGACTCCATGTCGTGTTTAATTGCATTAAGCAGCTTCAGCAGCATACAACAAACTCTGGTAAATTCTCTTCATTTTTATTCTATCACAGTTTTTTCCCTAATTTTCCTTACTATGGCTTCTTAGATACACCATCATTTAAAAGCGGACATTCCCAAATACATGGGATTTTGTTTAAAGTATCTTTAATATTAATTTCTCATTTGGATACTAATTTCTCATTTAAATGCTTCCTTCTCTGCAATCACTCTGTGTTTTCTTCAGTCAACTTTATTGAGACTTTTGATGGCTAAGTCGAAGATCTCTCTTGGTAAATGTCACACTGCACTTGAAAATACGTGGGTTATTTTCAAATTTTTTTTTATATTGATTTCTAACATAATCTACAATGATAAGAGAATAGACTCTGTATGATTTCAATACCTTTAGACCATGAAGTTTTTGCACCTTATTTTATGTCCCTGAATATATTCCAGTGTCTCCTAGTTTACAGTCTATGGGAGCTTAAATAGAATTTGTATCTTACTGTTGAGTGAAAACTGTATAAATCTTAATTATGTTGAATTGGTTCACAGTGCTTTTGAAGTCTACTATATCTTTCTACTTCTCTGTATATTCATTCTTTTAATTTTTGAGAGTTTGATATTGAAACTCCAACTTAAAATCTTAATTTACCTACTTAAAAAATAATTGTAATATATAGAGGAACTATATGTAACTTTGTTCTGTATTTTCCAAGTCTCCTGTAAATGTGTTATCATACTTCATAATTCAAAAAAATAAAAACTAAAGAGCCCTGAACTTTCCTGAAATCTCTTCTCTGAAGTACTTGTATTCCTCTGCGTTTCTAAGTACTTGTATTCCTCTGCGTTTCTATAGCAACCCCCTCCAAGAAAATGTCAAACCTTTTAAATAACCTCCTCATTCAACCTCATAATATTCCCATGAAGTATGTGTGAAGGAGGGATTATTATCCTCTGTGCATTTCACAAAAGCTCAGGAGAGGGACACCACCTATCAAAGGTTAGGCTGCAAGGAACAACATATGATGCCAGGTTTAGAGTCTCTTTGCAGCTTCTATTTGCCAGATGGAGAAGTAGTTCAGAGACAGTAACACAGTGAATGAACCTGGTGAGGGGACGGAGTCTCTGGTGGATGAGAAACCTGAGCCCCTGAGGTACACGGCATGAAAGCCTCAGCAACAACAAAAGAAGTGCTGGCCCGTGTCCCAGGATCCAAAACCACCAGGCCAGGCCTGGATAAAACCTCTTACCTGCCTTAGAAGGAGATAAGCATCAGAGTTTTTTAAAGTAACAAACTCTGCACCTGCCCAGTTTCTCATCTTTTAGCCTGGCCACGATGGAAAGACAGGTCTAAAGGAACTGCAGAGGGTATCTTCCTATCTCAGGATCAGAGCCTGCACGGCAGCACACAACAGGTACTCAATAAATGCTACTCGAGGACTGAACAAATGCTTGCATGGCTGAGGTGAGGGAAAAGAAAAGCAAGGCATTAGGAAAGTCGCGTTGTCAGGCCTTGGTTGAAGAAAAACCAGGAGGCAGCTAGGATTCTAAATGAGTACAGTGATGCGCTGGCAGGGATGATGCTGATGGTCCTGAGGGAAAGTGGGTCTCTACAGTGAATTTTTAAAAGATGGTTTTATAGGAATAAAGGTTTCCTTAAGGACATTTTATGTGTGAAGTAGAAATTTCATAATTAATTTGGATACTGAGTACTGCATATAGAATAGTTTAACCATCGCTCCTTTCTAAGTATTTATATCCTCTATCAAGTATAAAAACAGGAGATCTTTTTTTGGCTCAGAGAGAAATAAACCTCTGGTTTACCCTAAATGTCCAGAAATGAAGGTGAATCCTCCATACTTCAAAGTAGCAAGTTGTATTACAATGAAGCATACTTTATTGTTAAATAATTAGATTTACACATGCTTAACTTATATGCAGTTTTTAAAATATCATCTTTTGCAAAAGGCAAGATGGTGTTTGGACCAACACAAGGTCTCAAAGCTTAAGAATCTCCTCTTACACTGGGACTTGTAGTGCTTATCTGAGAGAATAATATATATCAGGAGTCAGCAAACCTTTTTTGTAAAGGGTCAGAGAGCAAATACTACAGGCTCTGTGGACCATACAGCCCCTGGTGCAGCAATTCAACCTTGCCACTGCAGTTGCAAAAGTAACCATGGACAATATGTAAACAAATAACAGGGACTATGCTTCAATAAAACTTTATTTACAGGCAAGGAAATTTTAATTTCCTAAAATTTTCATACGTCACAGAATATTGTTATTTTTTTTTTTACTTTTCCCCAATTACTTAAAGGGCTTCCTTGGTGGCTCAGATGGTAAAGAATCTGCCTGCAATGTGGGAGACCTGGGTTCGATCTCTGGGTTAGGAAGATCCCCTGGAGAAGGGAATAGCAACCCACTCCATTATTCATGCCTGGGGAGTCCCCGTGGACAGAGGAGCCCGACAGGCTATAGTCCCTGGGGTCACAAAGAGTAGGACACCACTGAGAGACTAAGCACAGACTAAGCACAATCACTTAAAAATGTGAAAAGCCTTCTCTGTTATTTTTTGGCTGTGCCAGCTTCTTGTGGGATCTTAGTTCCCCAACCAGGGATTGAGCCTGTGCCTCCTGCAGTGGAAATGCAGAGTCCTAATCTCCTAACCACTGGACCACTCTGGAAGTCCTGTGAAAACCCATCTTAACTCATGGGCCATACAAAAGCAAATGGCAGAGCTGATCTGGGCCACGGGTCAAGGCTGGTAAATCCCTGTTTTGTATGAATACCAGTTCTGACATAAGACAGACTGGTTGCTTAAGAATAATCTGATCATCTTACAAAAACAAACAAACCCACAGATTCACAAGTCCCACCTCAGAGATTCTGATAAACAAGCTGCAGAGGAACCTGTGCTCACCAGGATTTGAGAAGTGCCACATCACCTCTCAGGTATTAAAACACTCAGGTTGTCCTTCACCTGTCTCTACCTGGCAGTACGACCTGGGGAAGCCCCTACAGCTCTCTGGATCTCATTTTCCTCATCTCTAACTTAAGAGAGGGGGCTGCCTGATGGGTGTGCCCAGGTCCTTTCCAGCTCTGACATCTATGAGCCTATGATTTAGAAAATATAGAGAGCATCCAATGTTGTAAAAGGGCTTCCCTAGTAGCTCAGTTGGTAAATAATCCACCTGTAATGCAGGAGACCCTGGTTCCATTCCTGGGTCGGGAAGATCCCCCAGAGAAGGGATAGGCTACCCACTCCAGTATTGCTGGGCTTCCCTTGTGACTTAGCTGATAAAGAATCCGCCTGCAATGTGGGAGATCCCTGCATTTGATCCCTGGGTTGGGAAGATCCCCTGCAGAAGGGAAAGGCTACCCACTCCATTATTCTGGCCTAGAGAATTCCAGGGACTATTTATAGTCCATGAGGTCACACAGAGTCAGACATGACTGAGCGATTTTCACTTCTAAAATCAAGTGCAACAAAGGGCAAACCATTGTTTTGAGGAGAAAGCCTACTATTCTATCCATTCCTTCACATTCCATCTTGGTGGAACTCTCCTGAGTTAGTTATTTTGTTCTTTTGAGTGAAACTGTCAAGGCCGGGGTCAACAGTGCTTAATACTATCCTGACAATTGTACTTATGTGAGAAGTGGGCAGCATGGGGCAGTCCCATGGCAGTATCATACCACAGGCTGCTTTTTCCCACTCTAGATCCTCTACTTTTATCACCTTTTCTGGGCAGAACAGTGACTATGCAAAAGAGAATGAATAAGGAGGATTGGTGATGGGCTGAATTTAAAATATATATATATATACACAAAAGCATTTTAAAGTCATAAGCATAGTTGATTTAAATCTCAGTAGGGGATGACAGAGGATGAGCTGGTTGGATGGCATCACCGACTCAATGGACATGAGTTTGAGTGAACTCCGGGAGTTGGTGATAGACAGGGAGGCGTGGCATGCTGCAGTACATGGGGTCGCAAAGAGTCAGACATGACTGAGCAACTGAACTGAATGAACTGAATCATTGTTACACTGCTGGTAAGAACCCAGAAAAGGAGAGTCACCCTTTGTTCAATCCTGTGCTCCAACACCAGATCCTTTAAAGCCCAGGAGGAGAGCGAAGGACAGCTAGCTTTGGATTCTTACGAGAATATTTCATATGCAATAGTCACTTGGTACCCATGAACTCTAATATTTTACCTAATCTGCCTTAAATTAGATCTTAGTGAAGTAAATGAGTTAAAAGGGAAACAGATATTGAATTGTGGTTTATGGCCCAGGGGAAAATATCAGTTTATAACAACAGCCACTGAATGAGTGTGAGTACAGGGCCCATTAGCAGCGGTAGAACAGCTCTTAATGAGTTATGGCATGGAGTATTAATAAATGTGTCATGCCAGCATAAGATGAGCCTTCTGAAAAGCAGAGGCTTTTCATTTCTAATTAGCCATGTGGGGCTTGAAGCACACGTTGGAGGAGCCTTGCCACTGCTAACGCCAGGTAAGAGGCATTCCCTTCAGGGTCTACATAAGGAACAGCGACATTGTGCAAGGCCAAGTACGAGCTCATTCATATTCATGCCAAACAAATCCTAGCACATGGCAAACACAATGCAATAAATGCACACAGTTACCGAAGGCCTGCATGCAGCCAACTCGTGAGCAGTCCCCCACCCTCACCCTGGGACTGGGTTAATTTTTTTAGCCATTCATTAAAATAATAAAGGGTGCATAAATTGGAAAGGACATTACAGAGAACTCAGTGTATGGGTGCAGTACATCACAAACAGAAAGCTTCTTAGAAGTTTATTACCCAGTCCCGGGTTTGCTGTGGGTCACAAGGCCCAGGAGAGCAGTTCCCCACCCAACCAGATTCTTCCTCCCCTGAGAGGTCATCATTTCCACCAGGGCAAAGGGGACCTGCCGGCACCTGAGGGCCTTCTGGGTCTAATGAACACCTAGGGGCTCAGGGATTGAGCTAATCTATAGAGGGGGAGGTGGGAATCAATACCCTTTGGCTCCATCTGCTATAATTGTTATCCACACTGTTTTATGACAGTCTCCCAGAGTTTGGACCCTAGATCCTAACTGTTTTGACTTCTGGAGCTGCCTAATCCTCTCATCTTTAAATGACTTCTCTAGCCTTAAATTCTTGCCTGCTAACCTAATATATATATACACCTTATTCTCCCAGATCTATGTACCTCTTCTGAACCAGGTAACTAGCTGATTAGACTTTTAGTAGTTGTTAGTTCCTTCCTGCCTGAGTATAAATTTTTTATTCTGGTAACTTCTAATGGCAAATCCTCTCTGCCTAACGGTTTCAGAGTGTGCACTCACAGAGAGGTACTCTTCCACCAATAATACAAATACAGCTGATTGGAAAAACAGCTGTAACCGTGGTAAGAGCAGTAGTGAGCAGTAGTAGCCAATTGTCCATTGCTGCTGCTGCTAAGTCGCTTCAGTCGTGTCCAACTCTGTGCGACCCCAGAGACGGCAGCCCACCAGGCTCCCCCGTCCCTGGGATTCTCCAGGCAAGAACACTGGAGTGGGTTGCCATTTCCTTCTCCAATGCATGAAAGTGAAAAGGGAAAGTGAAGTCGCTCAGTCGTGTCCGACTCCTAGCAACCCCATGGACTGCAGCCTACCAGGCTCCTCTGTCCATGGGATTTTCCAGGCAAGAGTACTGGACCGGGTTGCCATTGCCTTCTCCAATTGTCCACTAATCAACAGCTATTTGGCATTCACTTCTAAGTAATTACACAGCCAATATAGCAGGCAACAAATAAACGTCCTTTCAAAATTTCCGTTTTAATAAAGAAAAACATGATGCTAAATCTAAACAGATTCTACCTCAGACTAGGAAGCTGTTCAGACATAAATGACCTGTACTGTCAAAATGACTATACCATGTTACAGGGAGTCCTGATGTCTTTTATTTACTTATATATTTATTATATTTTGGAAAAATTTTTTGGCCACACCACATGGCCTATGTGATCTAGTTCCCCGACCAGGAATCGAACCCATGCCCCCTGCAGTGGAAGCATGGAGTTATAACCACTGGACTGCCAGGAAGTCCCAAATTATACACTGTACTGTTTTGGGGGGTGGGGTGGGCTGCACCACATGGCTTGCAGAATCTAAGTTGCTCAACCAGTGACTGAACGAAGGCTTCCACAGTTAAAGCACCCAGTCCTAACCACTAGGCCACCAGAGAACTCCCCTGATGCCTTTCTTAATGCTAATCTGCTCATTGGGTCCCTCAAGTGAAATGACGATTATAGTCCCAACGTGTCCCAGGAAAGGCTCCAGCAAAGGCACAAGTGGCCTGAATTTACAGAGCACCTGAGCCCTGGCACCCAGCTTAGAAACACTGAACTAAAAAGCAGGACATTAGGACACAGGCATTTTTTTTCCTTCAGGCTTATACTTCTGTTTGAACTACATGAATATTTGTAGCCCTCCTCTTCCAAGGCTCTATTTCACTATACTGAGAACAGAGTGAGAGGCCTTTAAATCCCATGTTTATATTTTAACTTCCCTTACTTATTAATAACTGCACCTGTGTGTCTATTTGAAGAAATAACATTTAGCATGTATTAAGCATTTACTATGCAGAAGGAACCCTACTGAGATGCCTTTTACAATACCTGTCTCACAGCAACCACTTGATAAAGAAGGTATATTTTACTAATAATGAAATTGCAACAAAAAGATCAACTTGCCCAAGACCACAAAACTTAGAACTGAACCAAGGCAATCTAATGCCACAGCCTATTCTCTTTAATTATCACGTCATACTGCAATTTTTTAAAAACTTCAAAACTACTTATCAACTCTGACTCCTCACTTTATAGACAAGAAGCCAAGCACAAGGATTTCCCTGGTGGTCCAGTGGCTAAGAACCCACCTGCCAATGCAGGAGACACCAGTTCTACCCCTGGTCTGGGAAGGTGCCACACGCTGCGGAGCAACTAAGCCCGTGAGCCACAACCACTGAGCTCATGTGTCTAGAAGCCATGCTCCGAGACAAGAGGAGCCACCGCAGTGAGAAGCCCTTGCACTTGAGAAAGCCTGAGTGCAGCAACGAAGACCCAGCATAGCCAAAAATAAATTTTAAAGAAATTAAAAATAAAAAAAAAGAAGAAATCAAACACAGTGTGCTCTGCTCAAGCTGAGTCATCTGATCCAACCCTCAGACCAATGAAGAAATCATTTTTACTAAATACTTTTTAACTCTGACAAAAAAGAAAGCCCCCTGCATATGCCAGAGACATCACAGCAGCTGTGTATGGTATTTTCCCAAGTTAAGCTCGATGAAGATGATGCGAGCGTCCCGTCTCTCTGTGGCTTTGCTGGTTCCCAGTGCTTCTGCATCTACTTTCTCATTTGCTTTGACCTTGTGACCCCCCTGTCCTCCAGCCCACATCTGGAGCAGGTGACACCGATTCCTGCCTACATCCTGATCACAGGAAGACACACTAGCAGAACAGCAGCTGCTTCAGCACTGAGCTAGCATGTTCCTGCTCCCCGAGGCAGGGTGGCTCGGAACCTCCTACCTGGCCTCCCTTCCTCACCATCCTTCAGTCAAATTTGCCATTGATCGCCTTCTCCCTTATGCTCTTGGGGTCCCCAGCCTGCAGCTGCTCTAGGCTAAAGAGGAAGGTGGATTTAGTATGTAAAGCATACTAACGCCTCTCTTCATTGCACTGTGCTCGTACCCTAGAATTTCTTCTCACTCTCCTCTCTCTTATAAAGCTGCAGAGTAGAATGGTGAGGAGGCTTTGAGGCCACCTGGATTCAAGATCCAGCTCTGTTACTTATTAGTTGTTACGATTTTAGGCAACTAACTCAGTTGCCAAGGCTCCATTTTCTTATGGATGAAATACGGAAAATGACTGACAGTAACCTATTTTATCAGATTATGAGGGTTAAATGAAAATTCACAAAAAGTCCTGACTACAGTGCCTGGCCCAGAATAAGGACTCAGAACAAATGGAATTACGATGATGCTTTTGCGGTCATACAGACCATTGCTGCTCCCTCTGTTCCTTGGCAGGGTGGCAGGAGGAGACTCTCAGGGCTAATATTCAACATATTTAGCGTTCACACACGTGGCACAAGCCAGTATGACCCTCGTGCATAAGCCAGACCAACAGTCTACAGTCACTGGGCCAAAGTCACAGGACACCGCACTGGTTCCAAATGGGCCCAAGGTTATCTCACACTGAGAACTCCAGAAGCACGAGAAAACACAAACTACTGAGTATGTACACAGTGGGGCCCAACCTGCCTCTCTCTGTTATCTCCTGTCTCACCAGACCACACCCCATGCTCCAGTCACGGTGAACTCATGGTTCTAAACACTTTAATGTTGTTCACGCCTCTCTGTCTTTTCATGCACTGTTCTTTAGACCCAAACTACTCTTTCTTCTCTTCTCCAACAAGTGAAATGTTTATTAAACATACTTTAATACTTCAAGGTACAGTTCAAATATCACCTTTTCAACATTTAACTTTCTCACACAGAATTACCCTTCCTGCTGGTGTGTTCCCACTACACTTTGTACTTACTTCTGTTATAGCACTTAATATAGTATTGTCATTTTGTTTACACACTGATCTCCCTCATTGGACCCTGAGATCCTTACAGGCTGTTAAAGTGCTGCACTCAGTATGCCAGCAAATATGGAAAACTCAGCAGTGGTCACAGGATTGGAAAAGGTCAGTTTTTATTCCAATCTCAAAGAAAGGCAATGCCAAAGAATGTTCAAACTATGCACACCTATACTCATTTCACATGCCAGCATAGTAATGCTCAAAATTCTCCAAGCCAGGCTTCAACAGTACGTGAACCGAGAACTTCCAGATGTTCAAGCTGGACTTAAAAAAGGTAGACGAACCAGAGATCAAATTGCCAACATCTGCTGGATCACAGAAAAAGCAAGGGAATTCCAGAAAAACATCTACTTCTGTTTCATTGACTGCACTAAACCTTTGACTATATGGATCACAACAAACTGGAAAAGTCTTAAAGAGATGGGAATACCAGACCACCTTACCTGCCTCCTGAGAAATCTGCATGCAGGTCAAGAAGCAATAGTTAGAACCAAACATGGAACAACAGACTGGTTCCAAACTGGGAAAGGAGTACACCAAGGCTGTAGATTGTCATCCTGCTTATTTAACTTCTATGCAGATTACATCATGTGAAATGCCAGGCTGAATCACAAATTGGAATCAAGATTGCTGGGAGAAATATCAACAACCTCAGATATGCAGATGACACCACCCTTATGGCAGAAAGCGAAGAACAACATAAAATGCCTCTTGATGAAGGTCAAAGAGGAGACTGAAAAGGCTGGCTTAAAACTCAACATTCAAAAAAATGAAGATCATAGCATCCGGCTGCATCACTTCATGGCAAACAGATGGAGAAACAATGAAAACAGTGAGAGACTTTATTTTCTTGGGCTCCAAAATCACTGCAGATGGTGGCTGCAGCCACAAAATTAAAAGATGCCTGCTCCTTGGAAGAAAAGCTTTAACAAACCTAGACAGCATATTAAAAAGCAGAAACATTACTTAGCTGACAAAGGTCTGTCTAGTCAAAGCTATGGTTTTTCCAGTAGTCATGTATGCATGTGATAGTTGGACCATAAAGAAGGCTGAGTGCCAAAGAATTGATGCTTTTTAGCTGTGGTGTCGAAGACTCTTGAGAGTCCCTTGGACTGCAAGGAGATCAAACCAGTCAATCCTAAAGGAAATCAATCCTGAATATTCATTAGAAGGACTGATGCTAAAGCTGAAGCTCCAATACTTTGGCCACCTGATGAGAAGAGCCAACTCGTTAGAAAAGACTGATGCTGGGAAAGACTGAAGGCGGAAGAACAAGGGGACGACAGAGGATGAGATGGTTGGAGGGCATCACTGACTCAACGGACATGAGTTTGAGCAAGCTCCAGGAGATGGTGAAGGACAGGGAAGCCTGGCATACTGCATTCCATGAGGTCACAAAGAGTCGGACACGACTGAGTGACTGAACAACAACTGTGACTTTCTTGGCTTAGCAAGCAGATGTCATATAATACCTGTCTGGGACAAGGTAGACAGTTCATACGTATTTGCTGACTGAATGAATGAACCTCTTAGTCATGAGGAAATGATGTAGCTAAAATCAACTAACATTACTATATCCAACTTTATGCAAGGTGTCTAATTGACATTTTCCATGCTGTAGCTCATCCACTCATAAAAATTCATTAATTTTAGTTTGAAAAGTTTTCTTATGTTTTCTATATCTTAGATTGAGGCAGAGCAAGGCCTCATAGGCAGGGCCTCATACTGAGGCAGTGCAAAATTATCTAAAAATGACAGAAATTATCTAAAAATGACAGCAGAAAAGAAAACCTGCAATACACTCTCCAGAGACAGCATGGCATGGTAGAAAGACGAGTACTAAATTCACAGATCCCAGGAACTGAAACCTGGGTGATTCCACACACTAGGTGAGGGAATTTCAGCCGTAAATTAACGTTTCTGAGGGAAAATTTTTTCTCACTTGTAAAAATGTGCACCATTCTACTGACAGTTCCCTAATATTGGTGATCCTCAGGAATACAGAAAATTGGAGAGGCATTAATAATACCTAGAATTTGGGTGGTATCATCAACTAAAACAGCAGATGAAATAAGATAAGTAGGTTTGAGGGAAGAAAATTAGTTCAATTTTGAATACACTGAGTTGCCTACGGGAAGTCCAGATAGAGCTGCCTGGCAAGACACTGAATATTTAAGGAGTGTTCCAGGCTGGAGATATAGACTCAAGAGTAGCGAGAGAATGGATGAGATCAGTCAGGAAGTGTGCCAAGTGAGAGGAACACAGGCCAAGGACTGAACCCACGGGAATGTCAACACTTAAGGGAAAGGTGGAAGAAATGAAGGAGAAAGAAGAGAAAGAATAGTCCAAGGTGTAAGATGAATTAGGCCTGGGAAGTAAAGAGCTGCAAGAATCAGGGAGTCATAAATAGTGCCAAATACAGCAAAGAGGTTCAGTGAGATAAGAACTGAAAAAAATATCGATTAGATTTGGCAATTTGAGATCACGGAGGATCTTATACTGAGAATGCGGTCAAGAGGGGAGGATGAGAGTCAGGCTGCAAGGATGGAGGAGTGGGTGGGAGATGCGCGGGTGGTGAGGGCAAGTCAAAGGCGACTCTAAAAGCTTCAGTGGCGTGGAAAGACAGATTACGCCTCCTGGGGGCATGGGGTCAAGCGTGGGTTGATGAAGATGGGAAGGCTTTGAGTACGTTTATAGGCTGAGGGGAAGAACCACTCTGAAAGGGAAAGACTGAAAGTACAGAAAAGAGAGGGGATGACTGAGAGTCAAGTGCCAGAGACGGTTGAAAGGCAGGGTCAAAGGCACAAGGAGCAGGACTGACCTTGAGAAGCAGATGAGTTGGGCACCTTATCCTCTGAAATTGGGGGACTCTTTTATTCAAACTTAATTCCACAGGCCAAAGTGTGTAGACTCACAGTGTCTGGAACATGACTGCTTCTTCAGAGCAGGTATCAAACATATCACTAGAATCAGAGTTGACAGAAATTTCATTTCATGGGGAAATCTTAATCTTGAATTCTGTCAAACAGAGTTATATACAAAGAATTTACAGCTCATGTAAATTTGGAATCGATCAGTAAGAGAAGCATCCCTCTGTACAATGATGTCACAGTCTTACTCTCCTTGACTTAGAAGGGATTTAAACTCTGGTAAATTATAAATCTAATAAATTAGAGATGATGATCAATATCATCGTAATCTTGAGACATCCTTCAACATTTAAATGGTCATTATTAAAAACCCCATTCAACAGGTTAATTCTTAATAGAATAAAATTATTTCATGACCTATGCTCTGTAGGAACTATCAGGGACCAATTCCTAAAATTACCAGTCAGTGGGATTTTACGGTTCAGATTTGCTAATAAAAATAATACACATCCAAGAATTCAGGTAAAAGCTGTTACACCACAATGTGGCTCAGAACTTTGGAGCTGCAACTCAGAACTTGTACAAGGTCCAGAAAAGACCTGAGGTTCTTTTCTGGGGAAAATGCTCGGTTTATCTATATGTGCCCCCATAGCTCACATGAATGCTGAAACCTACTGAACTCCCACCTATGTAAAAATCGGAGATTGGCAAACTCAACGGGGTAACAATACTGGCTTTTACACCACTCAGAATATCTGCAGTATGGGTCCTTTCAAAGATTATAATTTGACTTCCCTGGTGGCTCAGATGGTATAGGTCCTTTCAAAGATTATAATTTAGTACTTGCTAAAAGTCTATTTAAGACAGCATTGTAGCCCTTGATTCTTCTGGATTCTCCAAGTTTAGGTCTCTGTACCAAGGTTAGAGTACCACAATCTTTAAAGTACCTGGACTCTATTAACTTTATTAATGTACCTATCACTACCTGCAATAATTTTTATTTCTTTAACAGTCTACTATCTGTCTCCCCAACAAAAACTAACTTCCAAGCATAGTATATAGAACTTGCCTGCTTTGTTCCCAAGGGCATGGAACAGAACCTAGGCATGTAGAAATTGCTCAGTAACAATTTATCAAATTGTCAGATAAAGGACTGAATGTCCTTAAGCCTCTACAATCAATCACAAAGTCCTTTCAGTTTATACTCACTTTGGATGTCACCGAGTCCCCTCACTTTTCACTTGCACCCCTATCGTTTGTTTAGACCCTCACCATCACTACTTCATAGCCGGCCGCTCTGTCCAAGCTCTCTTTCCCTCTGGTCCATACCACACATCACTGTCACACTCACCTCCTGAAGGCACAACTTTAATCACATATCCTTACTCCCATTCAAAACTCTTCAGCAAAGGAGGCAAGAATATACAATGGATTAAAGACAATCTCTTTAACAAGTGGTGCTGGGAACTCTGGTCAACCACTTGTAAAAGAATGAAACTAGAACACTTTCTAACACCATACACAAAAATAAACTCAAAATGGATTAAAGACCTAAATGTAAGACCAGAAACTATAAAACTCCTAGAGGAGAACATAGGCAAAACACTCTCTGACATACATCACAGCAGGATCCTCTATGACCCACCTCCCAGAATATTGGAAATAAAAGCAAAAATAAACAAATGGGACCTAATTAACCTTAAAAGCTTCTGCACATCAAAGGAAACTATTAGCAAGGTGAAAAGACAGCCTTCAGAATGGGAGAAGATAATAGCAAATGAAGCAACTGACAAACAACTAATCTCGAGAATATACAAGCAACTCCTGCAACTCAATTCCAGAAAAATAAATGACCCAATCAAAAAATGGGCCAAAGAACTAAATAGACATTTCTCCAAAGAAGACATACAGATGGCTAACAAACACATGAAAAGATGCTCAACATCACTCATTATCAGAGAAATGCAAATCAAAACCACTATGAGGTACCATTTCACACCAGTCAGAATGGCTGCGATCCAAAAGTCTACAAGTAATAAATGCTGGAGAGGGTGTGGAGAAAAGGGAACCCTCTTACACTGTTGGTGGGAATGCAAACTAATATAGCCACTATGGAGAACAGTGTGGAGATTCCTTAAAAAACTGGAAATAGACATGCCTTATGATCCAGCAATCCCACTGCTGGGCATACACACTGAGAAAACCAGAAGGGAAAGAGACACGAGTACCCCAATGTTCATCGCAGCACTGTTTATAATAGCCAGGACATGGAAGCAACCTAGATGTCCATCAGCAGATGAATGGATAAGAAAGCTGTGGTACATATACACAATGGAGTATTATTCAGCCATTAAAAAGAATACATTTGAATCAGTTCTAATGAGGTGGATGAAACTGGAGCCTATTATCCAGAGTGAAGTAAGCCAGAAAGAAAAACACCAATACAGTATACTAACGCATATATATGGAATTTAGAAAGATGGTAACAATAACCCTGTGTACAAGACAGCAAAAGAGACACCGATGTATAGAACAGTCTTATGGACTCTGTGGGAGAGGGAGAGGATGGGAAGATTTGGGAGAATGGCATTGAAACATGTAAAATATCATGTATGAAATGAGTTGCCAGTCCAGGTTCGATGCACGATACTGGATGCTTGGGGCTGGTGCACTGGGACGACCCAGAGGGATGGAATGGGGAGGGAGGAGGGAGGAGGGTTCAGGATGGGGAACACATGTATACCTGTGGCGGATTCATTTTGATATTTGGCAAATCTAATACAGTTATGTTAAGTTTAAAAATAAAATAAAATTAAAAAAAAAAAAAAACAACTCTTCAGCAGTTCTCTATTACTTAACAAGTGAAGACCAGACTTCTCAGTCTAACATTACAAGCTCTCCATGACTTGGCTCCAGCACTCCCTTCCCAGAGTCACTGCCCACTCTCCAAATTCCAATCAAATGAGACGAGTTCACTTTCTCTTACACTGTCCTATGCCCTGGTTTCTGAGTCTTTGTTCATATTCCTCTCTCTGCCTGTAATGTTACAGTCTATCTCTCATTTCTAAAATCCAAACCCTAATCCAAACATTACTCCTACTATGAAGAAAATAAGGCCTGTTCTGAGGCCCCCTATCAAAAGTGATATCACACTACACACTATTATGTTATAAGCTACATAAGGGTAAAAAACTGACTTTATTAATCTTTGTTTCTCACAAGCGAACCCAATACCCCCAAGGCCTCACACAGAGGAAGTACTCAAGAAGTAATGATTGAATAAACAGATCATATTTTATATGAGACAACCCAAACTAATATATATTCCATGTCAGTTTCTCTCATTTCCATTAGAGTCAGTTAATACTGGGAGGGTAACACAACTCCCACAGCCAAGAAAGCAGCAAAACAATAAAAGAAGACATGACAGAACAACTTACAATATTCAAGAAATTACAGCCTTTGTAAAATAAAGACTTGAGACCAATAAATCAAGAAGAGCGCTAGGTGGAGGCTATCACCTAGTGGTCTCTTGATGACATCGCTCCTCATTCTAAGGCTCTACAAGAGGAGAGGTCAGACTGGTGGCATTTGACAGTAGTTCAGCCCTCCAAAATCTCTAAAATATCAGGAAACCTATTTCCTGATCTACTTGTTCAGCCCCTAAAGGAAACTAATTCTTCAGGAAAGGAAAAGATACGCTGGTAATCGGTCTTTTCCCCCAGAGAGTTCCATTCAGTTTAGTAGATGGGAAAACTTTTCATTTGGGGAAAAAAAAACCCATGATGTACCCTTTCATGGTCAAAGCACTTAGAAAAGTACACTGTGTTTTCATATGCATTACCTCACAAGAGTAACTCATTCATTTAACAGATACGGGTTGAACACTTACTACAGGGCATGAACACACTGCTCTGGCTAATGAGCTTACAAGAGGATGAACAAACAAACAAATATATCGTATGCTAGGTGTATAATGGAGAAAAATAAAGCAGGGCTGGTACAATAGGCTGTTTTGTTTCATACTGGGTAGACAAGAAATATTCTTTACAACAGCACTGTAGGATACCTGGGAGCTTAGTTATTAGCATCATTTTAATCTTCCAGATTAGGGAAACTGAGATGCTGAATGGTTAAGTGACATGCCGGAGATTCTCCAGAATCAGGTGGAAATGGGCTTAGAAACAAGGTTTCCCAACTTCTGGTCTATTACTAAAGGTATAAAAGAGGAATGTGATTTAAGAATGCTTAAGTTCCTTTCTATCTAGATAATCATACTCATGGAATAGAAAAGAACCCTGTATATGAATGTCATTAACCCATCACCCTTATAATGGCCTGCCAGCCACTGGCTCACAAGCATTTACCTCAATTTGATTTGGTGAATAAAATAATGGAAACATTTTGTTTTTTTTATATTGTTGCAAAACAGTTTTTTAAAACAAAGTTTTAAAACATCTAATTTTTATTTAAAACGGAAAGCAGCATCTAGGCTTATTATGCAAAAACAGGCAATGTAATACCCTATTAGCAATATTTCAAATCACACCTAATGAACATACTCTCCTTTAACTGTCTCTGCTCTGCACACCTGTTGCAAGTGTGTGAAACTAGATTCAGCAAGGATTTTCTGCCAGGAGCTCACAGGTCTGTGTGTGCAACAGCCTTAACAGTTCTTCATTTGAGGAAGCTGATGGCACTAATACTAGTGAGGTAAGGAGAAAACTGTCAGCGTTGCTGGGAACGGGGCCCTGCCACACCTAACCTGTTGTTCAGTCGCGCAGTCATGTCTGACTCTTTGAGACCCCATGGACTACAGCACACCAGGCTTCCCTGTCCTTCACCATCTCCCAGAGTTTGCTCAAACTCATGTCCATTGAGTCAGTGATACCATCCAACCATCTCATCCTCTGTCGTCCCCTTTGCCTCCTGCCCTCAATCTTTCCCAGCATCAGGGTCTTTTTCAGTGAGTTGGCTCTTCACATCAGGTGGCCAAAGTATTGGAAGTTAAACCTAAAAACCACTTCTTATCAAAGGTAGGGCTGAGATCTTAATGTGTTACAGAAATTCAGGAGGAGAAATCAGTTTCAATGTAAAGAATCAAGTTAGGCTATTAGGAAGAAGAGGCTTCAGGGCTAGGCCTGGATGAATCGGGAGAGTGTCACGAGGTGAAGTTAAAGGACAGAGTATCTTCCAAGATGAGGGAATGAAGACCAGAAGGCAGGGAGGCCACTAGGGAAACACAATAGCTTGCTACAGCTAAACATATATGATAGGCATACATGTAAAATAGTCTAGTTGCCCACTCTTACCTTGCAGATATTACAGACAAGGAAACTGAAGCCCAGAGAATTTAAGTGATTTGGCTAAGGGCAGACAAGGGGCAAAGGCAGAACTAAAATGAAGGTTTTTATATTCCCAGTAGGTACTCTTTTCACTGCACCATTCTGCTGGTAAGCTCAGGGATTGATAATTAAAAGGAAAGATAATTTTCCTTTGAAAGTAAAAAAATGTGAAGACGTAGGTTAAGTAAAAGTGTCGTGTGTTAGTCGCTCAGTCTTGTCTGACTCTACGGACTGTAGCCTGCCAGGCTCCTCTGTCCAGGGAGTTCTCCAGGCATGAATACAGGAGTGGGTAGCCATTCCCTTCTCCAGGGGATCTTCCTGACCCAGGGATTGAACCTGTGTCTCCTGCATTGCAGGCAGATTCTTCATGGTCTGAGCCACCAGGGAAGCTCTGGTTAAATAAATTCCCTCCAAATTACAGGTATAGCTGAACAGCGGTAGCAATACTGATACTGAGCCCAAGTCTCTTGAACAAACTGTCCAGGGCTACCAGACTACTTAGAGCTCCTTCGCTTGAGAAGGTAAAATAATGGAGCTAACACAAAGACTTTCCTTCCCCTGAGAAGCATGGCATTTCTTAGGACCCATGCTAAGAAGGGTTATTACACCACAGGAATCATCAGGGATGTGAGTGAAAAAGCAGGTCCCCCCCGGCCCATCTCCATATTTGCATGTCTAGTTTCAGAAGAACTGAACCAACTGAGACAGAAGGTCAATTAATGAAAAATTAGAAAAGTGGAAAACTAGAAACACGTTGTAACAAACTGACAGGAGGCACTGGCTTTTGACAAAGTTATTTTACATTATTAAACTTATAAAATGAAGAGGCTGAACTAGATGATGTCTAAGGATACCATATTCTAATTTTCTATGATTCTAGGTTGACTCCAATTTGCAAGAAAAGACAGACATGAAAACTTGAAGGTAAACTGAACTTTAGGAAACTATATGTACTTTTTTAATGCAATAGGTATGTACCCTATTTAAAAGCACATAATCAATCCTATAATTTGGATTTTTGTTACAGGACTTTCTTACAAGAGAGCATATCCACTGAACAAAAAGGATACACATAACAGTCACTGGTTTTCAGGAACAGGAGAAAGAGTAGAAGCTAACTCTGAAGGCCTTCTTTCAACTTAATCCATAGATTTTCTTGCTGCCAACTTAAGACAGCTCTTAGAAATATACAAGGCCGTTTAAAATTCAACAAATTGCTATAAGCAAACATGGCCCATTCTTTTTAACTTTGCATAATATTTCATAAAACAAAAAAATCAAGAGTCATTTAACCACTCACTATACAGAAAATAAATAATTTTTAAAAATTCAACAAGTTATTATTAAGAATTG
This sequence comes from Bubalus kerabau, assembly GCF_029407905.1. Lineage (NCBI taxonomy): Eukaryota > Metazoa > Chordata > Mammalia > Artiodactyla > Bovidae > Bubalus > Bubalus kerabau. The sequence goes on along the minus strand of NC_073624.1, from coordinate 94,323,377 downwards.
GAGAGTTTAGTTTGTAGTGAAGACAGAAAGACTAGGAGCAACAAAGAAAAAGTCCTTGGTTTGAGTCACTAAAGAAAGTGTGGAAGGGGAGAAATGAACTGAAAATTTACCCTGTTAAAACTTAAGATTCTACAGTATGAAAGAAGGGAAAACAAATAACAAAATTAAGACTTTAATTGACTTTAAAAAATAACAGAAAGAAAACCAAGAACAAAGGCATTCACGGAGGTTCAAGTTCCTAAAAATAACCTGTTTGTTTTTGCTTGTACATATACTGTTATAAATAGCTTCCCTCATAGCTCAGTCAGTAAAGAATCTGCCTGCAATGCAGGAGACCTGGGTTCAATTCCTGGGTCAGTAAGATCCCCTGGAGAAGGAAATGGCTACCCATTCCAGGATTCTTGCCTGGAGAATTCCATGGACAGAGGAGTCTAGCAGGCTACATACAGTCCATGGGGTCACAAGAGTTGGACACGATTTAGTGACTAAACCACCACCACCATACTGTGTAAAGAAACTCTGGAAGATACTAATAGTGCTTACCTGTTCAGGGAGGCAGGACATGCACAGATGAGAGATGGGTATAAACGGGAGACTTTTTACTGAGGTCTTCTTTACTGAATAGCTTTTACTGAATTTTTAACCATGGAAACATACTACCTATTTTATTTTTATTTTTTGGCTACAGCACACGGCTTATGGGATCTCAGTTTCCCAGCCAAGGATCAAACCCGCACACCCTGCAGTGGAAGCATGAAGTCTTAACCACTGGATCACCAGGAAAGTCCTTATATTACCTATTTTTAATATTAAATACATTTAAAAGTTTAAATGTCCTTTAAATTCAATTATTTTCAGGTAACACTTGAAAAACAAGAAAGTCAAAGAACGGAGACATCCAAACAAAGTACCAAGAAGTGAAGAACATGTTGTAGCACCGGGATGTCTGAGACAATTCAAGGAAAGGGTGATCTGGATTGTGGAGGACAATCTGGGGAAGTCAGGTGAAAAGTTAAATGAACACCACTGTTCAGGGCCCCACGCAACTCACGACAGCTCACACCAGTGCCAGCTTGTACAACAGTACCTTGAAAATGGGATACACATATCTTATGGCCCTGTGTCCCTGGACACTGTAAAGTCTACAATGGATGAAACCAGAACTTTACTAATAGGGAACTAGTTTTCTTTCATCCTCTAAAATAAAGAGAGAAGGAAATGAGAAACCAGTTTCCATGAGTCCCAAAAATGATCAATGAGGTAGAAAACGAGAACCAAAAAGAAAAAAATTAAGAAATCCATTTGTAGCATTAAGCAAAGAAAAGAGATTTTACTTTGCAAGAATTACTTAAGGCAGCCCTTGAGAAACAAACAGAAAGAATGTCCTCTTAAGGTCATTTCTCCTCTCAGGATGTTTTGGTTTGTGGGTTGATTCCCAGTGTGCTTCCTTGTAGGGGAGACCTTGCTAATCCAGCCCAGTGAAAGGCCTATTTGGTAAGAAGTATTAGTAATGCTGGTGAAGATATGCAAGTGAATTTAAACAAGCCTATTTCTTTAATCAACTGAAAAAGTCCTTATTTAAAAATAAAATTAATACCTCTGAAGTGCTACTAATGCTCTCTCTTGTCATGGGTGTTTATTTGCTTTATAATAATCATTAAACTAAGCATTTATATTTTATATATATATAAAAGCATTTATATTTTAAGAATTTTTCTGCATGGTGGTGTATTTTGTTTTTGTTTTTTTTTTTAAGAATTTTAAAAACACAATTAAAGTTATCCTTTTCATAAATTATTTACTCTGTGGTGAGGCCAAAGGCCAGAATCAGATTTCCTATCATGAAGAGTCAGTCCCCTACTGGACTGCCATTAACATCTGGCCTACCCAAAAAGGGGTAGCCATTAGGGCCAGAGACCCACTGTCTTTGGGTCCTCACTTCCAAGTTAGCACCACTGAAGTCTAAGGCATTGGGAATGAAAAGAGGCTGTCTACAGGGCAGGAACCAGGGGAAAAGGCATGCAAAGGAAAACTAGGTTCTGACAATGAACCTAGCTCTCTAGTTTTAAGAAGACGAAATTTAATTTGTATCTGAGTTGGAAAAACAAATAGTTCAAATAAAAGCAAAGAGGTTTTAGCCACCTGAAAGGCCAGGGTCCAAAGGGCCTTACCTATCGGTTTATTGCCATAAGGCTTCTCTGGTGGCTCAGAGGGTAAAGCGTCTGCCTGCAATGCAGGAGACCCAGGTTCAATCCCTGGGTCGGCAAGATCCCCTGGAGAAGGAAATGGCAACCCACTCCAGTACTCTTGCCCGGAAAATCCCGGTCAGGGGAGTCTGGTAGTCTACAGTCCATGGGGTTGCAAAGAGTTGGACTTTCACTTTATTGCCATAGGAGTATTTTCTAAAAAAGTTCTACTAAGACTATGGATGCAAGAGCAGGAAAGAGGAGGGAAATATATCTTAAAATATTTCAAAATTTTACAATCAACAAAATATTCTTCTGAAAACAGCCTAAGATTCCATGTTTCCTTATTTACTAACCCAGATATTTAAACCTTGTCTCCTTCCTCACCCACCTACCCCTATTCAGCAAAGGCCCAGATTAAAACTTTAGATTTTAAAAGAGGGATAAGTAAACAAGGAAATCAAAGACACTTAATGAAAACTTAGCCCCAGAATTTGACACTTGACCAAGTCCTTAGAGGTCTTGTTCAACCTCTCAGTTTCTACCACGTCTATGAGACATTTAGGCAGAGTGGTGAAGTGACTTGCTAAAGGACATGAACTAGTTTTGAGAAGATTTTTTTCTTTATTTACTACTTTCCCCCACCATGAACTATTTGTGGCAGCTTAAAAAACACACATACTAAAAAGATAACTATAAATAATAAACATGGTGAATTATGATAAAGCAAGGATTTCTTCTAATCTAGTACTTTTTATATCATATGATGTTTTGTTCCTTAAACTTTCTAAATTTTTCAGTAGAAGTTATAGGCTACCGATTCTGCTTTGTTCCCAGTAGATAGCTGTTCTGAGCTGCAAGAGAAGTGAGCAGGTGAAGGGTCATTTTGTGTAGACAATTACTCAACTGTTTTTGCCACTCGGAACTAAGATGCCTCCACAACTATAGCTTAATCTGTTCACCTCGAGTCTTACTTCTGGCCAGTTGTTAAGACAAAGAAACAGAAATTTCTTCTCAAACTGAGACTGAAAGGCAATTTTAGTTAAGGTCAGTTTAGAAGGCAGTTTGGTTAATAAAGGCAGTTAAGCTTCATATTTGTAAATATATAATTACACAAAGTCCTTTTCCCCTTCATCTGGAAACACGTATGGATTTAATTCTTTCAATGACACCTGTCAAATGAGGGATCTCTAACATGCTATCTGATGTCAGCCTTTAGCATTTATGGCTAATTACTTGGCTTTTGGATCAACTGGGGGCTTTGCTTCTTCACTTGTTGCTTAGTTTCAAAAGATAATCATGAGAAAGAAACCCAAAGTTTGGTCAAATATGTTAGGGAAATTTGTAACTCTTGGCCAAATGAAGATCAGTATTTCTTTCACTCACACTCCCTGCTAGCAGGAATAACAGAACTGATTCTCATGTTAAGAATCAGTGCTGGCGGAACTCAGACAACGTGTAACAAGGCCAAAGACCTGGCCTTCTCACTGGCCCAGTTTGGTTTACTCTATTCTATTCCTGTCCCCAGTGGTTATGATCTAATGTCACAAAGGAGGTGAGGTTAGAGTACAAATTCATCTCTATTACATTAACAATAGGCTCTGTCGATACTGCAATATCATTTTTATATTTAAAGATAGGATTCTGAATGTGTGTGTGAGCAAGATTCTACAGGGCTGTACCATCTCTCAGTATGCCAATTTTTCTTGCACTATATCAAACAGTCCCCATTTCATTTATGTAACTCCTTTTTTTTAAAATAAATCTTTTTCTGATTTGACATGGAGCCAAAAACAGAAGTCTTATTAACAGATTGAGAAGTGCCAAGACCCACAAATGACTCTTGGTAGCAATTAAACCAAAAAAGAACCCCCATAAACCGGAACTGAAACAAAAGTTTAACTACTTATCCAAACTCTGGCAAAGAGACACAACTCTTTCTCCCCCTCTCCCCTAAGCCTGTTAGGAAAGGGGGATCTGAAGCTGCTGCTCCTTCTCCTCCAACTCACTTTCTGCGTCAAATAGTATGGGTCAAAGTCCTCCAGGGGAACCGCGACCAAGCCTTGTGGGATGTCCCCATAGATGAAAGGCAAACTCTTCCCTGCCTCCAGGTCACTGTTTGGCTTGGGCTTGCTGTCCTCATCGTCCTCCCGATGACTGCCATCGGCCTTGGGCGGCTTCTTGAGCTTGCTTTCGGCGATGCGCCTCTCGATGTTTGCCAGTGACTCAGGGGTGAAAGGCTTGAAACTATCAGGGCCTGGTGGTGCGAGCAGCCGCGCTGCCATCTTCTCATCCTGCAGCAGCTTCGTTAGTTATGCTGCGTCCAGGACAGGTCAGCTCTGGAAGAAACAGCAACACAGACCGCATTAATCAATCACTACTCTAAAAGGAGGCCAGACCAAACCACCTCACGCTCAACCTCTATTCACAGTCTTCGCAACATGTAGTTTCTTCCATGACACGGTTATTTTTCTCTTCAGAAAATCTGTGGCACGAATGGACAAGGCAATGTTCATAACCACCCCCTCAGGGGAATGAGCAGCCAAGGAGATCAAAACATGGGGGTCTTCTGGATTGCTAGTTTTTATCACTGACTTAGACACAACTCCCCTGGTGGCTCAGACGGTAAAGCGTCTGTCTACAATCGGGAGACCTGGGTTTGATCCCTAGGTCGGAAAGTTCCCTGGAGAAGGAAAAGGCAACCCACTCCAGTACTCTTGCCTAGAAAATCCCATGGACGGAGGAGCCTGGGGTCCATGGGTCGCAAAGAGTCGGACCTGACTGAGCAACTTCACTTTCACTTTTGACACAACTCACCATCAGGGACCAACTCCAAAGATACATTCCATACCCTCTATGTTTAAGTGAAGAAAGTCAGACAAATACAAGTACTATATGCTATCACTGTATGTGGAATCTAAAAATGACAAAAGACTAGAGAATATAACAAAAAAGAAGCAGACTCACAGTTATAGAGAAGAAATCACTGGTTCGTTGTTTAGTTGCTAATTCGTGTCCAACTCTTTTGCGACCCCATGGAATGTAGCCTGCCAGGCACCTCTGTCCATGGGATTTCCCAGGCAAGAATATTGGAGTGGGTTGTCATTTCCTTCTCCAGGGAACGTTCCCGACCCATGGATTGAACCCATGCCTCCTGTATCGGCAAGTGGATTCTTCACCACTGAGCCACCAGGGAAGCCCACACTAGTGGTTACCAGTGAAGAAAGGGGAGGAAAGGGGGGTAATATAGGGATGAAGAGATACAAACTATTAGGTATAAAATAAGCTACAAGGATATAAAGGACAACACAGGGAATGTAGCCAATATTTTATAATAACTATAAATGGAATATAACCTTTAAAAATTGTGAATCACAAAATTATATACCTGTAACTTATATAATATTGTACAGCAACTATACTTTAATAAAAAACAGAAAAGATTTTCCTATGGACAACATTTAAAAAAAAGGTATATTCCATACTCTCAGGGAACGTCTATTCTAAGTAGATGAGGATATTTAACACGACCCGGAGGTGCACATCTATGCTCAAGTTGTCTTCCTCTCCCAGAACTCTACTCCCTAAAGACAGGCTCTTTCTTCCAAGGACCACACAAGGGCAAACTGTCACTCTTTTCACATTTCAGCTTCTGAAAACACTAAACCCTTCAAAACTTTGGAGGCAGAACAAATAACATAAAAGCACTTCCATGGGCTTTGGCTCTTTTGTTTCAAGTTCTTTTTCAATTCACAAAGTTTTGTAAAAATCGGTCTGGGATAAAAGTCCAGACCAAGCTGATGACCAAGCTCATGCCAGAGAAAATCACAAAGCAATTTTCTTCAAGTAGAGGGCAGACATTGCTCCACGTACCTCCCACTCAGCAACAGGAAAGCAAGTGGAGGCGGAATCTTAGACACTTTCCTCTGAGGCAACAGCCTTGCAGGGTGAATGACAGCAGAAAGGCCCCTGAGCTGGGCTCACGCCAGAAGGGCAGGAAGTGAGAACTGAATCACAATTCACATTTCCTTCTCAACAGAGAACCTGAAGGAGTGCCATACTAGAGCCAACGATTTCTGAGCAAGGTATCTGAAAAGCCCATTTTCATGTATGTTTATACAGAGCCCTAGGTTACTGAAATACACATCTGGGAACAAGGGGCTCCCTAATGTCAAAGCCACAGTGTTACAAAGGCCACAGCAGGTGCGTCTCCCTGTGAAAACTCTAGTGGTGTGGTGTTGCTGCTTCTCCCTTTCATCGTGTGAGCTCTACAGACTATCCAGGAAACTGTCTTAAAAGGCCAAAGACTGTTCCTTTCCTCCCACTTAGCCTTTAGGGTCCTCTTCAAGGCAAGTATCCATAAAACTTGAGGCTCCTCAAGAGAACAGTAGTAGAGTTATCTTTAAATAATTTGGCAGTGAAATACCCAAGGGCTCTTTCCATATTACGAATACACCTGCAGAGAGCCCCAATTCTCCAACGGTGGCAAGGTAGTGGTGGCATTTTCCAAAGGCAGTGCATGGTATCCATGCGGGCTGATCACTCACTGGGCTACAGACTGGCACCAGGGAGGCCAGAACCACAAGTCTGCTCCCACTGCACGCACACAAAACGCCGTCCCACAGATGGCAGGATCAAAGAAATCATTTCACGTATGAGGCATGGGATTTTAGAGCTGCGAGCGATTTTATATATCCAGACCATTTCAAGAATTAGGAAACTTGCAGTCAAAAGAGATGAAACAACTTGCCCAAAGTCACATGGCCAGGGGAAAAAAATCACAAAGAACTCTGACTCCTCCTGCTCATACTTCTTTTATTATGACAAGTATCAGTTGCCCATCTTCTGATCCTACTCCGACTCCCACTACTCCTCAACAGGAATAATCTGGTTCAAGCAAATCACAGGCTAATGCCAATGGTTCTACTGATCTAAGACTTTACTCATATTGTTTTCCCCAAACTTAAAATTCCTTTCCTCTCATCAGTCTCTGAATTGCCTCCAATAAAACCTCACTCCTCCAGAGAACCTTCCCATCAACTCCAGCCTTTACTAATTTTTTCCATGTGTGAACTCCTACAGCTTTGTCATGATCACAGCTAACATTCATCACATGCTTGCTATGTTCAGGTATTGTTCCAAGCTCCTTGCTTGTATTAAGTCATTTAATCTCCAGAAAAAACTCAAAGGTAGATATTATTATTGTCCCCATTTAACAGATGAGGAAAAAGAGGCAGAGACCTAACTAACATAGCTTGTCCAAAGCTACACAGCTGAAAAACAACAAAGTCAGGATTCAAGACATCCCATTTACATTTGTTTTGGCTCTCCGTTATTAATCACTTGCACTATGTAAATCCTCAGAGGGTTTGAGGAGTATCTTAAACTTCTTTTGTATCCTTTTCAGAGAGAATAAGATTATGCCTGGAACCCATAATTGGTCCAATACCTGGGACTCCTTGGCTTCCATAGCCACACTCATTCTCAGCCTGGGTCACCCTCGGTTTCTCTTAGAGGGCAAGGAATACTGCAAAAGGAAGTCACTGCAGATGCTGACAAATTCCTGTGACCTGAGTGCACACACCTGGGCTCTTCACAGGTAATGCCATCCTACAAAAAGTCCTCTGCCTTTGCCTTTGTTTACCCCTGCCTTCTCCAAGACCAAGTTCCCTCAGTGATCCCTGCTCTCCATCACATTCTCAATCTTTACTTTTCCTCTCCTACTTCTGTACATTCTCCTTTTATATCGTCACACCCCCCACCCCCCACCCCGCCAACCACCTTCATTTGGCTTACATGATCCTGGTTCTCTTCTGATACCCTGGTTCTATCCATAATTGCAGTCTCTTCTTCCTCTACCACATTTTGCTTCTCTAAGGGCTGGCTGGCTTTCTACAATCTCTCTGCATCTCTCCTTCTTTTAGGGATCTCATCTACTCAAAATAATCTCTTTTCAGATTTCTGAGTGAAATCTGCTTTTCAGATTTCTGTCACCAGCCCTGACTGCTCTTCTGGGCCCCACAACTGCCTGTCACCACTTCACAATTAAAGCATTTGAAACTACTCATCCTTTTACTTCCAAAACAGATTCCTGCACCTGGCTTTCTTAATTCTGTTACTGGACCATCGTTTCTCCAGCCATCTCGTGTGGAGCCTCAGTCCTCTTTGCCCCATCATCCTTATTGTCCTTGACCAATCAGTCATCAGCCTCACGAAGTCTTCCTCCTTCAGAGTTTCCATTTTCAACCTAATTCAGGTCCTACTGCAATACCTTCCCACCTGTGGACCGGTCCTCAGTCCACTAGGCACATCTCCAAAGATCTGTTTCCCTAAAACTCTGCTTCCGTTATGTCATTGCCCTCCCTTGAATCTAGTGGAGTTACAGAACAGAATCCAAACTCCTGCCATTTCACTGCCATTCCAGGTTTCTACAAACTTACACTTCTCAAATATTCACCTACAAGTTTATACCTCTCAAACATCCTTTTATACTGCTTCCCTACTCTGGGGACTCATTTTTGTTTTAATTTTCTAGCTTTCTTTTTTAAGGTAGGACAATAAAGTGTACAAATCTTAAGTGCACAGATTGGTTATTTTGTAACATGTATATTATGTATTAATATGTATACACCACATAATAATATAATATCGGTGTAACTACCACTCAGATCAAGATACAGAAGATTTATTCCCAGTTCCCTAAATGGCTCTCTTGTGCTCCCCTATCAATAACCACTGTGACCATCCCTGCCCAGCAGAAGCTATTCTGACATCTATCATCATAGATTAGTTTGACTTTAGTAGAATATAATATACTCTTCAAACTCAGGTTTCTTTCATTCAACACTGTTTCTGTGAAATTTACCTTTATTGTGGTGTAGCAGTGTTCATTCTTTTTATTGCTCTATAGTATTCCACCTAAGAATACAGCACAATTTATTCATCTATTCTACTCTGGTAGACATTTAGGTTGCTTACAGTTTTAGTCTATCATAAGTAAAAACTGCTCAGAACCTTTCTGGGCATGCCTCTTGGTGGCCACATGTGCTCCTCTCTTTCCAGCATATAGGCGGGAGTGGAATACTGGGCTCAGAAGAGGGCATGTGTTTATTTAGCTTTAGTGACAGTTCAATCAGCAAGATAAGAGGGTTCCAGTTACTTCAACTAACAAGACAAGAGGGTTCCAGTTGCTCCACATGCTCACCAACACTGAGAAATGACAGTCCCCTTAATTTTATCCAGTTCTAGTGAACATATATATAATGATATTTCACGGTTTAAACAAAAAAAAAACTTAATGAGGTGAAATTAACCGTTTTAAAGGGAACAACTCAGTGGCAATTAATTCATGCACAATATAGCACAACCACCACCTCTGCGTGCGTGCTAAGCCACTTCGGTCGTGTCCGACTCTTTGTGACCTTATGGACTGTAGCCCACCAGGCTTCTCTGTCCATGGGATTCTCCAGGCAAGAGTACTGGAGTGGGTTGCCATGCCCTTCTCCAAGGGATCTTCCTGACCCAGGGATCAAACCTGCGTCTCTTATGTCTCCTGCATTAGCAGGCGGGTTCTCTTTTTTTCAATTATTTTAATTGAAGGATAATTACTTTACAATATTGTGATGGTTTTTGCCATACATCGACATGAATCAGCTACAGGTGCATATATGTACCCCTATCCTGAACCCTTCACCCACCTCCCTCCCCACCCCATCCTTCTGGGTTGTCCCAAAGCACCAGCTTTGAGTGCCCTGCTTCATGCACTGAATTTGCACTGGTCATCTATTTACATACAGTAATACACATGTTTCAATGCTATTCTCTCAAATCATCCCACCCTCACTTTCTCCCACGTGGTCCAAAAGTCTGTTCTTTTTAATCTGTGTCTCTCTCTCTTTTTTTTAATTTTTTACTGAAGGATAACTGCTTTACAGAATTTTGTTGTTTTCTGTCAAACCTCAACATGAATCAGCCATAGGTATACACATATCCCCTCCCTTTTGAAACCTCCTTCCCATCTCCCTCCCTATCCCACCCCTCTAGATTGATACAGAGCCCCTGTTTGAGTTTCCTGAGTCATACAGCAAATTTCCATTGCTGATCTACTTTACACGTGGTAATGTAAGTTCCCATGTTACTCTTTCCATACATCTCACCCTCTCCTCCCCTCTCCCCATGTCCATAAGTCTATTCTGTATGTCTGTTGCTGCCTTGTAAATAAATTCTTCAGTACCATTTTTCTAGATTCCATACATGTGCATTAGAACACAGTATTTATCTTTCTTGTTCTGACTCACTTCACTCTGTATAATAGGTTCTAGGTTCATCCACCTCATTAGAACTGACTCAAATGTGTTCCTTTTTATGGCTGAGTAACATTCCATTGTATACATGTACCACAACTTCCTTATCCATTCATCTGTCGATGGACATCTAGGTTGCTTCCATGTTCTAGCTGTTGTAAATAGTGCTACAATGAACAATGGGATACATGTGTCTTTTTCAATTTTGGTTTCCTCAGGGTATATGCCTAGGAGTGGGATTGCTGGGTCATATGGTGGTTTTATTCCTAGTTTTATAAGGAATCTCCATACCATCTTCCATAGTGGCTGTATCAATTTACATTCCCACCAACAGTGCAAGAGCGTTCCCTTTTCTCCACACCCTCTCCACCATTTACTGTTTGTAGACTTTTTTTTTTTTAATTTTATTTTTAAACTTTACAAAATTGTATTAGTTTTGCCAAATATCAAAATGAATCCGCCACAGGTATACATGTGTTCCCCATCCTGAACCCTCCTCCATCCTCCCTCCCCATACCATCCCTCTGGGTCGTCCCAGTGCACCAGCCCCATGCATCCAGTATTGTGCATCGAACCTGGACTGGCAACTCATTTCATACATGATATTTTACATGTTTCAATGCCATTCTCCCAAATCTTCCCACCCTCTCCCTCTCCCACAGAGTCCATAAGACTGTTCTACACATCAGTGTCTCTTTTGCTGTCTTGTACACAGGTTATTGTTACCATCTTTCTAAATTCCATATATATGCGTTAGTATACTGTATTGGTGTTTTTCTTTCTGGCTTACTTCATTCTGTATAATAGGCTCCAGTTTCATCCACCTCATTAGAACTGATTCAAATGTATTCTTTTTAATGGCTGAGTAATACTCCATTGTGTATATGTACCACAGCTTTCTTATCCATTCATCTGCTGATGCACATCTAGGTTGCTTCCATGTCCTGGCTATTATGAACAGTGCTGCAACGAACATTGGGGTACACGTGTCTCTTTCCCTTCTGGTTTCCTCAGTGTGTATGCCCAGCAGTGGAATTGCTGGATCATAAGGCAGTTCTATTTCCAGTTTTTTAAGGAATCTCCACACTGTTCTCCATAGTGGCTGTACTAGTTTGCATTCCCACCAACAGTGTAAGAGGGTTCCCTTTTCTCCACACCCTCTCCAGCATTTATTACTTGTAGACTTTTGGATCGCAGCCATTCTGACTGGTGTGAAATGGTACCTCATAGTGGTTTTGATTTGCATTTCTCTGATAATGAGTGATGTTGAGCATCTTTTCATGTGTTTGTTAGCCATCTGTATGTCTCCTTTGGTGAAATGTCTATTTATAGAAAGCCCAGAGATAAATCCACGCACATATGGACACCTTATCTTTGACAAAGGAGGCAAGAATATACGATGGATTAAAGACAATCTCTTTAACAAGTGGTGCTGGGAAAGCTGGTCAACCACTTGTAAAAGAATGAAACTAGAACACTTTCTAACACCATACACAAAAATAAACTCAAAATGGATTAAAGATCTAAACGTAAGACCAGAAACTATAAAACTCCTAGAGGAGAACATAGGCAAAACACTCTCTGACATACATCACAGCAGGATCCTCTATGACCCACCTCCCAGAATATTGGAAATAAAAACAAAAATAAACAAATGGGACCTAATTAAACTTAAAAGCTTCTGCACATCAAAGGAAACTATTAGCAAGGTGAAAAGACAGCCTTCAGAATGGGAGAAAATAATAGCAAATGAAGCAACTGACAAACAACTAATCTCAAAAATATACAAGCAACTCCTACAGCTCAACTCCAGAAAAATAAATGTTTCTAGACTTTTTGATGATGGACATTCTGATCAGTGTGAGGTGATGTCTCATTGTGGTTTTGATTTGCATGTCTCTAATAATGAGCGATGTTGCGCATCTTTTCATGTGTTTGTTAGCCATCTGTGTGTCTTCTTTGGAGAAATGTCTGTTTAGGTCTTTCCCTCACTTTTTGATTGGGTTGTTTGTTTTTCTGGCATTGAGTTGTATGAGCTGCTTGTATATTTTGGAAATTAATCATTTGTCAGTTGTTTCATTTGCTATTATTTTCTCCCATTCTGAGGGTTGTCTTACCTTGCTTATAATTTCCTTTGCTGTGCAAAAGCTTTTAAGCTTAATCAGATCCCACTTATTTACTTTTGTTTTTATTTCTGTTACTCTAGGAGGTGGGTCACAGAGGATCTTGCTTTGATTTATGTCATCAAGTGTTCTGCCTATGTTTTCCTCTAAGAGTTTTATAGTTTCTGGTCTTACATTTAGGGCTTTAATCCATTTTTGAGTTTATCTTTGTGTATGGTGTGAGGAAGTGTTCTAACTTCATGCTTTCACACATAGCTGTCCAGTTTTCCCAGCACCATTTATTCAAGAGGCTGTCTTTGCCCCATTGTATATTCTTGCCTCCTTTGTCAAAAATAAGGTACCCCTAGGTGCATGGGTTTATTTCTGGGCTATCTTGTTCCATTGTTCTATATTTCTGTTTTTGTGCCAGTACCATACTGTCCTATGACTGTAGCTTTGTAGTATAACCTGAAGTCAGGAAGGTTGATTCCTCCAGCTCCATTCTTCTTTCTCAAGACATCTGTGTCTCTTTTGCTGCCTTGCATATAGGATCATCATTACCATCCTTCTAAATGCCATATATATGCATTAATATACAGTGTTGGTGTTTCTCTGACTTACTTCACTCTGTATAATAGGCTCCAGTTTCATCCACCTCATTAGAACTGACTCAAATGTGTTCCTTTTAATAGCTGAGTAATATTCCATTGTGTATATATATCACCACTTCCTTATCTATTGGTCTGCTAATGGACATTTAGGTTGTTTCCATGTCCTAGCTATCGCAAACAGGCTGCCAACAAACACTGGGGTACACGTGTCTCTTTTAATTCTGGTTTCCTCGGTATGTATGCCCAGCAGTAGGATTGCTGGGTCATATGGCAGTTCTCGGAGAAGGCAATGGCACCCCACTCCAGTACTCTTGCCTGGAAAATCCCATGGATGGAGGAGCTGGAAGGCTGCAATCCATGGGGTCGCTGAGGGTCGGACACAACTGAGCGACTTCACTTTCTCTTTTCACTTTCATGCATTGGAGAAGGAAATGGCAACCCACTCCAGTGTTCTTGCCTGGAGAATCCCAGGGACGGGGGAGCCTGATGGGCTGCCGTCTATGGGGTCGCACAGAGTCGGACACGACTGAAGTGACTTAGCAGCAGCAGCAGCATGGCAGTTCTATTTTCAGTTTTTTTAGGAATCTCCACACTGTTCTCCATAGTGGCTGTACCAGTTTGCATTCCCAACAACAGTGTAAGAGGGTTCCCTTTTCTCCACGCTCTCTCCAGCATTTATTGTTTGTAGACTTTTTGATGGTGGCCATTCTGACCAGCGTTGAGTTAATACCTCATTGTGGTTTTGATATGCATTTTTCTAATAATGAGTGATGTTGAGCATCTTTTCGTTTATTAGCCATCTGCATGTCTTCTTTGGAGAAATGTCTGTTTAGTTCTTTTGACCACTTTTTGATTGGGTTGTTCGTTTTTCTAATATTGAGCTATATGAAATGCTTATATATTTTGAATATTAATTCTTTGTCAGTTGTTTCATTTGTTATTATTTTCTCCCATTCTGAAGGCTGCCTGTTCACCTTGCTTATAGTTTCCTTCATTGTGCAAAAGCTTTTAAGTTTAATTAGGTCCTATTTGTTTATTTTTGTTTTAATTTTCATTACTCTGGGACGTGGGTCATAGAGGATTTGCTGTGACTTATGTCAGAGAGTGTTCTGCCTATGTTTTCCTCTAAGAGTTTTATAGCTTCTGGTCTTACATTTAGATCTTTAATGCATTTTGAACTTATTTTTGTATATGGTGTTAGAAAGTGTTCTAGTTTCATTCTTTTATACGTGGTTGACCAGTTTTCCCAGTACCACTGGCAGGTGGGTTCTTTACCACTAGCACCACCTGGGAACCCCCAACTACCACCTCTATGTAGTTCTAAAACATTTCCATCACTTCAAAGTAAAACCTTTATCCGTTAATCAATTTTCCTCCATCCCTCTTCCCTATACCCACCCAACCCCAACCTCCTCAGCTTTTGGCAACCATGGTGTTCAGTCTCTATAATCTACTGATTGATCTATTCTGGAAATTCATATAAATGGAATCATACAATATGTAACCTTTCGTGTCTGGCTTCTTTCATTCACACTTAGCATGTACCAGTACTTCACTCCTTTCTATGGATGAAAAATGTTTCATTACATGTATGTATCATAATTTATGTATTCATCCATCCACTGAGGAACAACCAGGTGGGGTTCTTTCCACTTCTTGATTATTGTGAATAGTACATGCACATGTACTTATTTTAGGCCCTGTTTTTAGTTCTTTTAAGTATATACTTAGGAGTAGAAGTGCAGGGTCATATGGTAACTCTGTATTTTACTTTTTGAGGAAATACCAAACCATTTTTCCACAGAGGTGAAACCATTCTGCTTCTCACCCAGCAAGGTTCCAATTTCTTTACATCTTAGCCAACACATATTTTCCTTTTCTTTTTTTTTAACAGCCATCTTAGTGGATATGAAGTGGTAGCTCATTGTGGTTTTGATTTGCATTTTCCTAATGACTAATGATGTTGAGCAGTTTTTCATGTGTTTGTTAGCTCACTGGAGTTTTAACTTGCTTTTCTATGATGATACTGAACACCTTTTCACATGTTTATTGACCATTTAGATATCTTCCTTTGTGGAATAACAGTTTAAGTCTTTGCCCATTTTCTTCTACTGAGTCATCTGCATTTTTCTATTTATTTCATTTTTCTATTTATTCGTGGGAGTTCTCTGTACATCCTGCATACAGGTCTCTTGTCAGATATATTTCAAATATTTTTCTTGTTTTTACTTTCTTAATGGTGTCTTTTGATAAAAAGTAGTTCTTAATTTTACTGAAATTCAATCTATCAATCTTCCCTTTCATGTGTGTGTGTTTTTGATGCTATTGTTGTTATAAGAAATCTTTTTTTTAATCCCAAGGTCATGCAGCAACAAGCTTAAAATTTCTTCTAGAAGCTTTATTGTTTTACCTTCTTATTCAGACTTCATATAATTTGGAATTGATTTTTGTATATTGTGTGAGATAGAGGTCAAGGTTCATTTTTTTTTCCTACATGGATCTCCAACTGACTCAGCATCACTTAATTGTCTGATTACTGTTGTTTTCATTGACTCCTAAACACATTTTCATTTTCTTATTTTAAATCTCCTGAACTCTTTCTTTCCTTCTCATCTAAATTCTGTTCATCTATAAAACCAGCTTAAATTCCTCCTCCTTCTGAGGAATAAAAATAAAAATGAATTTTTTAGATTTAGAAGGAAATTGGAGACCATTTAGCCCAACTTTCCTTAACTTCACAGATAAAAAAAATTATGCAACTGCTAATCAATTGGTGACAGGTGCAGAGCAAGGGCACAGGTCTGGCCTCCAGTATAAGGCTCTTTTCACTATGCCACACCGTCTCTGAGGCATTGCACCTCATTCATCATAAAAATAAGTGCAATTTTTAGCCCCGAGAGCTCTGAAAGAGACTGAACCAGACTCAAAGTTGGTAGAGATCGATGATTAGGGCTCCCTTCTGTTGGTCATCCAGGAGAATGAAGACCTTAAAACATCGGTTGTAGCCTGAACACACACAAATAAAGATGACTCTGAAGAAAAGGGGGTAGAAAAGGGAAAAAAAATCTGGCACTGGAGTTAGGCTATGACATAGATGAAGGAAGAGAAGTTACCGAGGAGGAGTTGCTAAGGGAAACACTACAGGCATGGGTACACAACAAGGATCAAATAGCAAGTAGTATGAAAACTTGTCTCAGGGCTTCCTGGTGGTGTAGCAGTCAAGAATCCGCCTGCCAACCCAGGGGACGTGGGTTCGATCCCTGGTCAGGGAAGATCCCACATGCAGCAGGGCAACTAAGCCCATTTACCGCAACTACTGAAGCCCACGTGCCTAGAGCCTGTGCTCCCCACCAAGAGAAGCCAATGCAATGAGAAGCCTGCCCACCCCCTCACCCTGCAGCAACTAGAGAAAGCCCAGGTGGAGCAACAAAGACACAGAACAGCCAAAAAAAAAAAAAAAAAAAAAATCTTAAAAAAACTTTTTCAGACTTAAAAAAGAACAAATCAGAGGGCTTGTACTTTATAATATCAAAAATTATTACAAAGTTACAGAACCAAAGCAGTGTGGTGCTGGCATAAAGACAGACAGATAAACCAGTGTAATACATTAGAGAGCCTAGAAGCAAATCCTCACACATATGGTCAAATGATGTTCAAAAAGAGTGTCAGGACCATTCAATGGGGGAAAGGACAGTCAACAAATGGTGCTGGGAAAATCCAATACCCAATGCAAAAGAATAAAGTTGGACTCTCACCTTATTATACCATATACAAAAATTAACTCAAAATGGATCAAATATCAAAATGTAAGAGCTAAAAATATAAAAGTCTTTAGAAGAAAACAGGGGGAAAGCTTCATAAAGTTGAATTTGTCAATGATTTCTTGCATATGACACCAAAAGCAGAGCAACAAAAGAAAAAATGAATTTATTGTGTATCATCAAAATTAAAAACCCTTCTGCATCAAAGGACACAATTAAGAGTGAAAAGGCAACACACGGAATGAGAGAAAATATCTGCAAATCATGTATTTCATAAGGGATTAATACTCAGAATATGTAAAGAGTTCCTATAACTCAAAAACAATGAAAAACCAAACTAATTAAAAAATGGGGACAGATGACTCGAATAGACATTTCTCCAAAAACGATACACAAATGGACAATAACCACATGAAAAGATGCTCAACATCACTAATCATTAGGGAAATGCAAATCAAAACCCCAATGAGATACCACTTCAAACTCATTAAGATGGATATTATAAAAGGCAACAAAACAAAACAGCAAATAACAAGCGTTGGAAAATGTGGAGAAACTATAACCCTTGTGCTGTTATGGAAACAGTATGGTGCATCCTCAAAAAACTAAACACAGAACTGCCATAAGATTTAGCAATCCCACTTTTAGGTACATATCCAAAAGAACTGGAGGCAGGGATTCAAACAAATATTTACAGGCTCACGTTAACAGCAGCAGTATTCACAGTAGCCAAAAGGTGGAATCAACTCAAATATCAATAGGCAGATGAATGGATAAACAAAATGGGCTATAGACATACAATGGCATGTTATTCAGCCTTAAAAAGGAAGGAAATTCTGACATATGCCACAGCAAGAATGAACCTTGACGTCAGTATGCTAAGTAAAATAAACTAGACATGAAAGGACAAATATTGTATGATTCCACTTAATATTCGGTACCTATAATCAAATGCATAGAGACAAAAAGTAGAACAGTGGTTATGAGGAGCTGGTGGGAGGAAGCAAGGGGGTTATTGTTTAATGAGTAGAGAGTTTCAGGTTGGGATGACAAAAAAGTTCTGAAGATGGATAGAAGTGATAGTTGTTTAAAGAGAAAAAACCTGAAACATTTACTATACCCCTATTATATGCCAGAAACTATACTGCCAATCAATATAGCTCCTTGTCTTCAGGGACCTTTAAAGTCTTCAGAGTCAGAAGACAAGTAAACAGCAAAGTAGAATAAGATAAATCCAACAGGCTTCCATAGACATACGCAAGCAAGACAGCTAATCTAGTTCAGAGAGATCAGGGAAGGTTTCCTGCAATGAGTGACATCTTAGCTAAAGCCCAAAGCTGGTCAAGTAGAAGACGGCAGGAAAATGGTTACAGCTTTGCAGGAAGAAAAATAGCATATACAGACCACAGACAAGGGAGATCAGGTCCCTTAGGTACTGCGTAAGAGTTCAGTGTAACTGGACTTTAGAAAACTAACAACAGGTAAATGGGTGTCTATCGGGGAGGCAAAATCATGATCATGTGAAATGGTTTTGATTTTATCCCAAATGCAATATGAAGATTATGAAGGTTAAATGACTTGATCAAAGTTACACTTTAGGAAGATTATTCCAGCTACAGTGCAAAGAATGAGGCAGGAAGCGGGGAGAAGAGGTGGAGGCGGGGCAAGATCAGAGTGAAGACGACCAGGTAGAAGACTGCTGAAGCAGCTCAGCTGAGAGAAAACGAAGGCCTGAACCAGGCAGCAGCAATAGGGGTTATGCACAGAATGGAAGGTCACGAACCAAAGTGGGAGGTAAGGCAGAAGGAAAATTAAGAAAGAGGCCCGGATTTTTGCCAAGGGCAATGGATGCAAGGTAGTAAAATTCAGAGACAGGGAATAAGATGTGATGCACAGCTCTGGGCTTAAGATTATGACTTCACTTTTCAACATGGGGAGTTTCAGTTGCTTTGGTACATCCACATGGAGGCTCTGAAGAGCCAGTAGATATGTGGTTCTGAAGTTCAAGGGAAAGACTTAGGGACAAGAGCTGAAAGGAGAGAAGCAGCTTGGGACAGAACTATAGCTAGACTCTGAGGACTGCCAGCCAGTCTTTGCAAGTTGATATATAGCTCACTTGGAATGAGCCAGAGGAGCAGCTCTGCACTGGGAGGAAGGTGGGCGACTCTTATCACAGGAGAAGAGAGAAAAGTGCCAGATGGACAGAGTTTACACTGTCCCCACTCCCTGGACCCCCTCTTCCTCCAATTGCAACTAGATGCTAGGCGGCCAATTTTCTCCTTTGTCACTTACAGATTTCATTTTGGAAAATCCTATAACAATTCTAGACATTGAAATAAAAGCAATTTTGTCAAATCTTTATTTTACTCATTTGAAACAGAAAACATTGCAGTCCTAAGCCTTTCTTGATAACATAAAAATCTGGCTTTCCCTCCTAAAATATCTTCTGACCCATCCCTACCCCTGGTGAATGTCAGCACCCATGCTAACTGACAGCTGCCCTGTTCATTCTTCTGTCTCACAGGTTTTCTACCTTGTGAAGCCACTTCAAAGTTTGTTCTTCTTAAGTCTCACACCCACCCAACTTTCCCAAAGCTGAGCTATTTGACTATGATTCTCAATAAGTGGTCTCTCCTAATCCTCGTAGGAAAGTCACTCTTGGCTGATTTACATCTGTCTGCCCGCAGACACCCAAGATCTTGTTTACAGAATATTTTGAAAGAGGCCTAATATGGATATAAACTTAAGATTAACCGCCATAAGTAAGTAACTCTATCAGGAGGTACATGTGAAACACTTAGACTTTGAGTACTTGAATATTTTGATCTAAAAATGCTTTTAAATGAAGTCAAAACCCATGATTATAACAATTGTAAATGGAATCAAAAGTTCCTCTGAGCAGGTCCCATCAGCCCAAAATGAAGTCAGACTTCCTCCTTGTCTATGTAGCCATACAACTATCAAGCCTAGCCTTCCATCTGCTTCTCAATAAATAGCCCAAGCAAGAGGTCATTAGACTTCCATCTCCCTGGCTCTGCTGACACTGCAGGTCACCTTTTCCCTCAATTTCATCACCTGTTCCCCAACACCAGCTTTCTTTTTCTCAAATTTAACTGTCCTTCCCTGTTCCTCTAGTTCATTCCACAAGGTACCGGAGCCGTCGCCTTCCCATCCCTTTGTAGACTGTGGTTGTCGCCCTCTCGTCTATTGCCATCCTCTTCACAAGTTTCCTGATGCAAGTTATTCGAGGCAAACAATTTTTCTTGCCTATTGCTTTGTAACCAAAAAGGGATTTGGTGATCTGTGCTTCTCTACTTCTTTTTGCCTCAATTCCAACATGCACTAGATTTTGCCCTCGGTATCCTATGAATTTTTTTTGCACTAATATTGAGACTCCCCTCTCACCTATGTGGTCCCTATCTCGTGTCCCCACGCCGTTGTGTAAAGAGAGCAGATATTGTCTTATTTTCCACTAGACTGTCTCCACGTATTCCAGAGAACTAAAGTACTGACATATGCTTAACAATGAGGAAAGAAATCTCAGTTAACAGGCGTTCCTACTCCAAGGGAAGACCAAAGTGTTTAAGCAGCCATATTTTATCTCAAGTATCTAAGGCAGGCTTCTCGGTACAACTCCAGAGCTTGGATGAGAAATATTCACTTTATACCATCTCCCATAAAGATCTACCGGGCGTGGTGGGAACAGGAAAACCCCTCCATATGAAGGAACCTGGTTGGAGCAGGTTGGAGTGGAGCAAGGAAGTAGCCGTACACACACAAACATTATAAAATTCCTAATTATAACTGAGGAAATCCACAAATCTCACATGTGCGCTCAGTCACTCAGTCGTGTCCAACTCTTTGTGACCCTATGGACTGTAGCCTGCCAGGCTCCTCTGTCCACGAGATTCTCTAGGCAAGAATACTGGAGTGGGATGCCATGCCCTTCTCTAGGGGATCCTGCCAACCCAGGGATTGAACCTGCATCTCTTACACCTCCTGCATTGGCAGGCAGGTTCTTTACCACTAGCACCACCTGGGAAGCCCACAAATCTCATACTTAATGTTGCTTTTTCCCTTTACTATTATTAATAGATATAGTTAATAAGCTGAAGTCCACTGAATACATGATTTGGGGTAGAGATTCACTGCTTCTGACCAAAAATCCAACAGTTTTAAACTCTGCCTCTACTACATAATGACTATGAGACCTACTACTGTGACAAAGAAAACACAGGGGTTAGTACAGTGTCTAACATGTAGATGGGTCAAGTAAATATCAGCTCTCGATATGACCTGTAACATCAGTTTCATTTTTTCCATTCCACACAAGCTTCATAAAATAAGTAAAAATTCAAAACAATTTTAGCAAATCATTGCATAAATCCTGTTGAACCAAGATGCCATCATTGTAGATATTCATTTTTGGTGGGTAATCTGTGATATGAAACCTAACCTAAAAATGTTCACTTTTCAGTTGATACAAAAAAATCCAAATGTGCTGTGCACAATTTAGGCAAGCTGTACATACTCTCTACTACATCACAGACCACACACAGCCAGGGGCAGGTTTGCCAAGTTTAAGTGAGGAATGAAGATGGTTTCACTCTTACCAGAGGAAGAGATGGTGGAAACGCTTACTGGACTTACCTTTCACAACTGAGGATTAAGATATGGACTATGATAACAAAACATTACAGGGTTATATTACTTTCATCTGCATATACCTTTTTCATTGCATTCAGAATTCAGAAATTAAGTCATGAGATTTTACAGCTAGCTTTGACTTTTCCATCTTCAAAATATAGCATTTGACTACAATGATTATTATGAGGTTTCTGTTTTCTACTGGCAAGACCCTCACCCATACGCTTCTGTAAAACCTGATGATTTGCAGTCAAAACCATAGTTGTGGGCGTGGTTATGTCAGCTGTAGACAGCTGACATCACCATTGCCATAACGTTTTTTTTTAATTAAGGCATCAGATCAAGATCTCTACTACACCGCAAAGGAGATACAATTTGAGGCCAAGCTTAAGAAACTGATATTATAATTCAGACATTGTCACTGACCGGCCGTATGGCCTTTAATAAATCAATCCAAGCTTTGGTCTTATTTATAAAAGAACGGAAATGTGTGAAATGATTTCTAGAGCTGGCTCTGCAATTTGCCAACTAACTGACCTTGGGAAAATTACACAATATTATGGAGCCTTCATTTCCTCATTTGAAGGTTAAATGAGATGATAAATGTGAAGTAGGTCTCAATAAATAAATGATAATCATAATATTAACAATAATAATAGTTAATATGGAGTATTTACTACATGCTCTAGGCACAGCTCTAAGAGCTCTTATAATAATTCTTTTGATTATTCCTACAATCCTGTGAGGTAGTATTATTACTATCCCATATTACTGAAGCACAGAGATTAAGTAATTTGCCTAAGATCACAGAATGGTTTTCAAACCCAAGCTGTCTGGTGTCAGGGTCTGTGTTCTTAATCATTTCACTATACTACTTCTTGTTACCAGCACTTTGTCCCCTTCTCTGCACCTCTTCTGAGATCCCTTTCAGCTCCGCTTTCATAAAAATAGACTAATTAGCTACCCTGGACTCTGACAGGCTAAGCAAAGTTGGCTTCTCTGAGAGAATTACGAAAATTCTAAATGTACAGAGGCTTAAATCAGAAAGAACTGTGTCCTGATTCAATATCTATCATCAAATAATTATGTGTTGAATAAAGGAATGAACACAGAGGCTAAAAGGAGGTCAAGAACTATTTGGCTGATCCTTACCATAACCATTCATTCATTCAATAAGCACTTCTTGGGTATCTACTATATGGCAAGCACTGGAAAGCTTACAGCTTAGAAAACTGACATCAGAACACATTCTCCTAAGTCATTATCTGGCAGCCATATTGCAAAGTAAATTTCCACACTGGATGGGAGAAAGTTGGATGAAAACTTTAAAGCATGTTTGTTTTCAGGCAGTAGAGGTCTTTCTCAAGTGAAATCTTAGATGAATATATAATATATATTATAATATATATATATAATATATATAATAATATTATATATATTATATATATAATATATATAAATAATATAAAATATATATAAATATATATATAATATATAATATATATTATATATATAATATACAATATAATATAATATGAATATATAATACAGATCAATATATAATACAGACAAAAGCATCTCTGTTCTGGTTGAAGAATGCAGTGAGCCTGGAGCCCACCCTCGCTCCACCCATGTCACCTTAAAGACATTTCTGCAGAGTGTCAAGATGGCTCTAAAGCTATTAACCAAAACAATGATTGAGTCTCTATCAACTCCAGAATTCAATGGACATCTCTAACAGCAATGGACAGTGATTGTTTACTAATAAAGTTCACTTGATATGGACACGCAGAAATATACGAATGTGGTTATATGCCTGTATGCAAGGTTGGTGCAATGTCTGTAGAGATTACTATAACATTGTCAGGCATTTTATAAACATTACGTGTAATTCTCACAACACCAAATTAAGCAGGTATTGACAGTTTCATTTCACAAGTGAAGAAAGTAAGACTTATATAAAAACTATGAATTCCCAAGGTGACATGGGAAGAGCCCCCTTCCAAAGCCCACAGAGTTTCCCCTGTAGACTAAGGTCAAGTACTTGCCTATTCCAAAGAAGTTCTACAAACAGGAGGAAGACTTTTAATGGCAACACAAGAACAGACAGCTACGCAGGCAACTCACATGTTGCTTCACTGGTCAAAAAAAGGTTAACACCTCAACTGGGTCAGACCTAGGGCATCCAAGTAACAATGAACACCAAAGCCTTGCTCAGAGGTTGGAACATGGGCACCACCTATGGTTTTTGTTCTTCACTTGCAGAATCAATCACTAACATACACATTACCACATGTGAACTAGAAAGCCAGTGGGAGCTTGCTGCACGACGTAGGGAACCCAAAGCCGGTGCTCTTGACAACCTAAAGGGGTGGGAGGAGGAGGAGGCTGGGAGAGAGGTTCAAGAGGGAGGGGACATATGTATGCTGATGGCCAATTCATGTTAATATATGGTAAAAAACCATCGCAATATTGTAATTATCCTAGACTTAAAAATAAAACATAAATTAAAAAAAAATCAATAATACCCAGGCAGACCCATTACACGGTTACTAGAAGATCACCTACTTACCAAACCCAGAAGCAAGGCTCACACTTCCGTGAGGTTCTACGGGGAAGGGAAGACAGGTCACACAAGTAGCTGCTGTGGCTCTCAGACACGGTGACTACAAGCAGGGAGACACACACACAACAGAAGGGTCTGAGACACAGCTTCAACCATGGGGTAACGAAACCCACCTCACAGGGTTACCAGGAAGAGCAGATGGGAGGGTATCTGCCCAGAGCTCTAGAAGTCCTGTTACACAAATGTCAATACCCAATACACAGTCGCCTGCCTGTGAACTGCTAGGTCATTGTAGCCAACAATCCAGAGTGGTCAGCCACAATTAAAACCAGGATAGATCTTACCTGAACAAGATTTTAGACTTGTCAAGAATCCTAGGAGACTGAGCTGACAGAGGGACAATCTCTGCAAACAGTTGTGGAGGTTACAAATTAATGCAACCTCATATTTGTATGGGCTATAACATTTACAGAGCATTTTCTTTCCTCTACCTCATCTCAGTCTCACTAGTGAGGTTAAAGGAGCAAATATTGCTAGATCAAATTTCACAGAAAAGGTATTTGAGGTTAGAGAGCCCAACTGACTTGACTGGATTCAAACTGCCACTGTCACAGGGAGAAGGTATTAAAGAATCTGCTTGCCAATGCAGGAGATGGAAGAGATGCAGATTCCATCCCTGGGTTGAGAAGGTCCTCTGGAGTAGGAAATAGCAACCCACTCGGTATTCTTGCTTGGAAAATCCCATGAACAGAGAAGACTGGTGGGCTATAGTCCATGGGGGTCACAAAAGAGGCAGACACGACAGCACACACGCGCGCGCACACACACACACTTATCCATTTCAAAAGAGGGAGAATTCCTTACCTGTTAAAACTAGCTATTTTCTGTATGCCAAAGAGAACAATGGGTAAGAAGGGAAAGGGGAAAACTCTTTAAATAATAATGATGATGATGGTGATGATAAAGAGGTCATGAAGGAAAACCCTGAGAACGTGGCCGCTACTGGAGAGAAACAACAGTTAGAACCGGACATGGAACAACAGACTGGTTCCAAATAGGTAAAGGAGTACGTCAAGGCTGTATATTGTCACCCTGCTTATTTAACTTCTATGTAGAGTACATCATGAGAAACGTTGGGCTGGAGGAAACACAAGTTGGAATCAAGATTGCTGAGAGAACTATCAATAACCTCAGATATGCAAATGACACCACCCTTATGGCAGAAAGTGAAGAAGAACTAAAAAGCCTCTTGATGAAAGTGAAAGAGGAGTGAAAAAGTTGGCTTAAAGCTCAACATTCAGAAAACTAAGATCATGGCATCCAGTCCCATCACTTCATGGCAGATAGATGCTGAAACAGTGGAAACAGTGGCTGATTTTATTTTTCTGGGCTCCAAAATCACTGCAGATGGTGACTGCAGCCATGAAATTAAAAGACGCTTGCTCCTTGGAAGGAAAGTTATGACCAACCTAGATAGCATATTGAAAAGCAGAGACATCACTTTGTCAACAAAGGTGTGTCTAGTCAAGGCTATGGTTTTTCCAGTAGTC
Organism: Bubalus kerabau; assembly: GCF_029407905.1. Classification (NCBI taxonomy): domain Eukaryota; kingdom Metazoa; phylum Chordata; class Mammalia; order Artiodactyla; family Bovidae; genus Bubalus; species Bubalus kerabau. The sequence goes on along the minus strand of NC_073624.1, from coordinate 94,297,651 downwards.
ATGTATGGATGTAAGAGCTGGACTATAAAGAAAGCTGAGCGCAGAAGAATTGATGCTTTTGAACTGTGGTGTTGGAGAAGACTCTTGAGAGTCCCTTGGACTGCAAGGAGATTCAACCAGTACTTCCTAAAGGAGATCAGTCCTGGGTGTTCATTGGAAGGACTAATGTTGAAGCTGAAACTCCAATACTTTGGCCATCTCATGCGAAGAGCGGACTCATTGGAAAAGACCCGGATGCTGGGAAAGATTAAGGGCAGGAGGAGAAGGGGATGACAGAGGATGAGATGGTCGGATGGCATCAGTGACTCAATGGACATGGGTTTGGGTGGACTCTGGGAGTTGGTGATGGACAGGGAGGCCTGGCGTGCTGCGGTTCATGGGGTCACAAGAGTCGGACACAACTGAGCAACTGAACTGGAGACAGCTGTCAGTGCAGATGGGAAGTTTGGGGACAGAAAAAAAAGAGGAGACAGGACTTACTATATTGAGTGGCTAAAGAATACTCTTTAGGAAGTCTAGCAGTTTAATGGCCAACACACACTTTGATAACCTCTTTAAGAAGCACGCAGTGAAGACGTACACTACTCATTTAAGTCTTTTGGAGTTAAGTGTTTTTTGTTCTCACAGGCTTTGCTGCTGTTCTGTTTTGTTTTGATGGTGCCTTAAGACAAAAGCAGGGTAGCTTACAAAAGCAGTTACACCTGAATTACAACGGCAAGTGGCAGGGTGTGGGCTGGGACTCCGCGCTTCTGCTTTCTACCCCAGTGCTTCTCTATGACAACATACTGCTTTAAGCACTATGGACTTGATGTGGACAGTCTTTTCAGAAGTATTTGTAAATATCATCTCCGAATATATAGCACAGGAACATGTATCTCAATACTATTAGTAATGCTTTCGTAATGCTATTTTTTCAAATGAAATCCTACAACTACACCCCAAGATGGGCTCACAGAAGTTAAATGATGCCTTCAGGGTCACAAAGAGAGCAGGGAGCAGAGCCAGGACTTAACTCAACATTCAGTGTGCTTTTCTGTAGGTTGATGCTTCTTGTTCAGGAAAAGAACGTTATAATGGGACAAGCACAGTGATAACAAGATAAGAACTGTATTTCTAATCTCATTTGTAATGCATTAACAAAAATTAATCTTATGCTTTTCCCCAAGATGTTCAAAGTTCTCTCTCTTATCTACGCAGAGATGATGAGATTAGCAAAAATCCTGTAGAAAAATTAAAGTAGAAAATTGTTCATGGCTGTTATGGTGCCTTAAGTCTTGTTAACCACCTCACTGAGGATAAATGAATCTGACTAACCCTTAAAGCACGACCCATACAACCTCTGGACAGTATGGTAATTCTAAACTGGTGGATATACTCTGAAACTGGTATGACGTTTAGGTTTGATGGTCTACTGCTCAGAAACCTTCAGATTCTCATTCTCCACTGCTTTTCAGACTCTCCACTGATTTTGATTAAAATTTCAAATCCTTAAATGAGCACTCAGGGCCCTTTATAGCCTATTAATAGACATTCTCTGCTTGCATCCTATGCTTCATAAACCACTCCTCACTCCTGTATTTTTCCATTCCCACACCTGTGGCTGTGCCACTCCTTTTGCCGGGCATATTCCCTCTAGTCAAAAACAGTCCCACTCTCCCCTCAGCATATCACTCCTAAAGTACAATTTTAAGTTTTATGTTTCTGTTTCTTTTCCCCTACCTAATCATAGGCGCCTCAAGTGCAAAGATCACACTCGCATCCTCCAAACACTTTGCCTTGTGCTTGGCCCATGAAGAGGAATACAGTAGAACATCAGTAATTATGGTATTTATGAGAGAATAACCTCCAGTTTTTTTGTCTTAAGACCACAGCCATACTGAGAAGCAAATTGATTCTAATACCTTTAAAATAATGCATCTATATGTCTTGAGATTGTCAATATTCAAGAGAACTAGGGCTCAAACCAACTATATAACTAATTTTTCATTAACTATCTTTCCACATACCCATAGTCCAAGAGTTCTGTGATAAAAGGAAGTGACGGTTTGGGAATGTTGCACTTGCTGTTAATGAAATGAAGCATCGCCTTTGGGCTGAAGTGGCCTTCATTCAGACTACAAGGTAGGCGATGGTAACAGCTTTGAATCATTGGGCCCGACAGGCTGACTGACTCCTGATAGTAATAGAAATATGATAGGCTGAGGCAGTCTATAGAAACTGTATTAGTAAAGTGATGAATACGCAGGACAGCAGCTGCACTGTGGAAAGGTGGAGGCGGGTGGAGACTTGAGTTTCACAGGCATGTTCGCTGAAAACTTATCAAGTATGTCGTCATGGTTTCTGCCGTTTTCTATATGCATGCTATATTGCAATAAGAAGTTTTTATAAAATGAATGATGACTAAAGAACTAAAGCATACCGCTTATAGCAAGGTCTGAAAATAACATTTAAAATCAGATAAGATAAAGGAGGAATGAATTAAAACTTTAAAAACTCATTTATTTATTTCAATCCCAGGTATACTTTCTTCATTTCAGTACTTCCTCATTCATTAATTCAAGTAAGGCACCAGCATTTGAAACTCTAGCTTTTCATTTCTACACTTAAAAGTTCCAGAGAAAATTCTGGAATTCTTATTACTCAATCTAATGACTTCTGTTGTACCTATGAGCAGAAAATATAGTTTATCAAATGGTTCAGTTTCCAGAATGTTCCCTTCAGCTGTGACCTTTGCATTAACTGGTTCATTCAGTTTACTCTTTAATTCAAGCATTACCAGTGCTTTCTATGAGCTGGACATTGTGCTAGACACCAGGGATTAATTGAACAATGAACAAAATATCTGTATCCTATCCTTATGGAGTTTAAGTTTCAGTAGAGACAGAGTATCAGCCAATCACAGTGCAGGGACAGCAGTATTAAGGATAAGGCACTAGGGACCCATCTAGCCCAGAATGGGGGCAGATGGGTGTGGGTGGGCGAGATGCAGGATTTCCTATAAAAGTAATATCTAAGTTGAGAAGAAAAGGAAGTTTGTTCTATGAATGTGAAATATGAAGTCCTAGGAGCAAGACAAAGAGAAAAGAAGAATAAAAAATTAAAATTAAGTTTATTTCTCTGTAGTCTGATCGAGACCATCTTCAACCCCATGAGAATTTCTTCTAACTAGGAAGTAATCAATTTGTTAATTATGCTGTCAGTCTTTGAAAATCATTATTTGCCTTAACATGATTTTACATAATACTAAATAGCATCCTTTGTCTTTAAAAATCCCAGTTTTTTTCCTGTAAACTTAATTTTTATTGTAAAGAAAAATATAAAGCAAAGAGAACAGTAAAGCACTCATCAAATTAAAGTGTTTGAAAATTATAGCTAGTTAAGGTAACTGAAAAATACTCTCAGTCAACTGGAGAAAAAACTGTGAGTGGCTGTCAATACTACCTTACTGTCTTATTTTGATATTCTGTGATCTCATAAATAAATATTAAACAAATAGTATTTATTATCACTTTTCCCACTGGAAAACTTGAAAAGTACAGAAAAATATTAAAAATGAAAATCATCTAGATATGAATGACTGTTAAATCCTTAAATGTTCTTTCCTTTGTCCATAATTTTACAAAGTTGGGGTCATATTCTATATACATTTCTATAGAATGTTTGTGTCCTCCCAAAATTTGTATGTTGAATTACAAAAGATAGAGTCCCTTATAAAAGAAACCCCAGAGAGCTCCCTTGCCCTTCCTGCCATGTGAAGTCACAGTGAAAAAGACAACCTTCCATGAAGCAGGAAGCAAGGGCAGACTTGAACCTGCGAGCAACTTGACCTTGTACTTCCTAGACTCCAGAACTGAGAAATAAGTATTGGTTGTTTAGAAGTCACCTAGACAATGATATTTTTGTTACAGCAACCTAAACAAACTAAGACTTACATTTTGAATTCTTATTACAGTTATTTCAGGTATTAAAAAAAAAAAAAAAAACCAGATATGGACTTCCCTGATGGTACAATGGTTAAGAACCCTTCAGACACAGGTTCGATCCCTGGTCCAGGAAGATTCCACATGCCACAGGGCAGCTAAGCCCATGTGCTGCAACCACTGAGCCCACACTCTATAGAGTTCATGCTCTGCAACAAGAAGTCACCACCAGGAGTAGGCCGCACACCACAACTAGAGAGAAGCCCCTGGTCACCGCAACTAAAGCAAGCCCTCGTGCAGCAACAAAGACCCAGCACAGCCACCAATAAATAAGTAAATATTTAAAAAAACACACAGATAGTAACAGACAGTAACAGAACTTTACAGATACAACAGAAGCTCCATGTGTAAATTTTTCCTATACAATTCCTCTCTTTCCTTCTCAAAGGCAACCACTATCTTGAATTAGGTGTTTCTCGAATTCTTGCACTTTATTTTATATTATTAACACATAAACAATGTACCCATTACAAAGGACTGCTCTGCACTGTTCTAAAATTTATTATTTTATATTATTTTTGTACTATTACCACAAAGTATCCAATGTAACATATATCCAATATAACATAAAGGGTTGTTGTGTATGTTCTAAAACTTTGTATAAATCCAAAATATTGACCATTACCTGAAACTTGCATTATCCCATTTCCTATTAAGGCTGACATTTATTCCTTTTGACATTGTTGCTTAGTTGCTAAGTCATGTCTGAGTCTTTTGCAACCCCGTGGACTGTAGCCAGCCAGGCTCCTCTGTCCATGGGATTTTCCAGGCAAGAATACTGGAATGGGTTGCCATTTCCTTCCTCAGGGGATCTTCCTGACCCAAGGAAAGAACCTGCTTCTCCTACATTGCAGGTGCATTCTTTACCACTGAGCCACCAGGGAAGCCCTACCTTTGACATATTTTCCTCTAATTCAGGCATATTCTCAGTTTCATAGTAGTGGTTCATTGTTGACTATACCACAATTTATCTACTCTTCTATTGATGAAACTTTGTTTTCAAAAATGTCATACTATTATCAACCACCATAAACATTCTTGTCCCGGCTGCCATGCACTCATATGAGCAAGTCTCCTGGGTATATATACTTAGGAGTTCAAATACTAGGTTCTAGAGTATAAGCATTTTTAATTTCTACACTTAAACATTAAATATTTTAAATAATAAAACTGAATAGTTCTTCAGAGCAATTATAAGGAATATCTTCATCCAAATATCCCTTCTCTAGTTTGGGTCAGGGTTCAGTTCAGTTCAGTTGCTCAGTCGTGTCCGACTCTTTGCGACCCCATGAATCGCAGCACGCCAGGCCTCCCTGTCCATCACCATCTCCCGGAATTCACTCAAACTCACGTCCATCGAGTTGGTGATGCCATCCAGCCATCTCATCCTCTGTCGTCCCCTTCTCCTCCTGCCCCCAATCCCTCCCAGCATCAGAGTCTTTTCCAATGAGTCAACTCTTCACATGAGGTGGCCAAAGTATTGGAGTTTCAGCTTTAGCATTAGTCCTTCCAAAGAACACCCAGGACTGATCTCCTTTAGGATGGACTGGTTGGATCTCCTGGTCAAGGTACCATAATAAAAATCAAACAAGTAAACATGGAAGGCTAAGAGACAATGAGCACCAACCAGGATCTACACAGAGAATCTACAGAGTGTTACAGAAATGATTAAACAGTAATTACACCTGACTATCTTCAGATAATGCACTATTAAGGAACTGCTGCTGCTGCTAGGTCGCTTCAGTCATGTCCGACTCTGTGCGACCCCAGAGACGGCAGCCCACCAGGCTCCCCCGTCTCTGGGATTCTCCAGGCAAGAACACTGGAGTGGGTTGCCATTTCCTTCTCCAATAAGGAACTGCTGAGGCATCCTTAACTCTTACCAGAACTTTCTTCACACTACATTCAGCAGGAGATATAAAAAAACAAAGGAGAGAAGGATGTATTCTGGGATCATAGAGAATCGGTAACAGAAATTTTGCAAAGCATATTGGTAAAAGCAAACCTCCTTAGCCAAACAGTTGATGAAGATTCTTATTGAAAATATGATTTTTAAGAAAAGAGAGACTAAGAAATTGATTTTCTTAAACAGACATTCCACGACAAAACAACAGGTTAGAAAATAGCTGAGAACCTTGAAAATGATAGAGAATATAGAGATGATTTCCCCTTGGCCTGTACCTTCAATGTATTTCTAACTATTATCTATGTATATGTATATATGTATGTAAACACATCCAAGGGTAAGGTAGATAGGTTACAGTTTGAAAAAGCCCCTGGGGATTCTGATACAGTATTTCCTTTGGCATCTCCTTTCCCATGGCTCCCTCACCCACAGCCTTGGAAACCATTGCTGTGGGTTCTCTACAATGATGACTGATGCAACACGTAACATGGAGCTATACAAACTACTTCCACATATATTACTGCATTTGATTCTCAAAATAACTTGGCAAAGGTAGGTGCTGCTGTTATTCTCATTTTACAGAAGAGAAAGATAAAGCCCAGAGAGGTAAAGCAATTTGCCCAAGGTCACAGCAAGGGATGGGGAGAGAGCTGTGAAAGCACTTGAGGAAACAGAATAATGAATACAGGTCGTGAAAGGCAAGCCTGCAGGGAGGACGCACTCTGCAAAGCCTGTTCAAAAGAGTTGGGGGCTGCACACAGTGATTCTGGGCTTCAAATGAACCCACGATTTCTTACATTCAAAAAAAGACTTAAAGCAAATATTAAATTATTTTCTATGCTTTTCTGTATTCTTAAACAATTTCATATTAAAAACACAAGAATTCTGTGGGCAAAGTTTAGAGATACTATTATATCGAGGTTAGGATGACAAGGAGTACGTAGTACCTAAGGCCGAGGGAGAAAAGGTTTTACTTTTCCAGGGATCAGAAGAGGTGAAAGGTGTAAGTCGAGGATTGAGATTGACATAAGAGGACACAAGCTAGAGAGAATCGTTATGCAAACAGTAGACCTAGAGGGGAACCAGGGGTCTCCAAAGAAGCCGGTTCAAGGTGATTTCAGTAGCCTGACCCCACATACCTAGGACGAACTTACTCCGGAACCGCTTCTGAATTTCCCCCACTTAACAGAAAAAACTGTTTGTGCCTTTTAAAACAGCTGAATGCACCGAAGCACAACCCAGTGAGTCCTGTGGGAAACAGGCACGACCGGTGGAAAAGGAACAGAGACTAAGAATGCTGGGGTTTATCTTGGAGGAGAAATTCCTCCTTATCTTAAAAGTGGAGGCTATGGCAAGTAACTTGAGCAAAGCCTGGTGAACCAGGAGTCACGGGGCAGGGGGCCATACGGCCTCATCATCTTGCTGGGAAAACCATTTTATATAAAAAAAAAAAGGCTTCCACCTTATCTGTCTTGCTGGTTTTACCTATTTCTCTGATCTTCCCACATTGACACAGTGGGGTGGGGGTGGGGACAGGGCTGTCTCTTGCTGAAGGTGCACAGCTGAGCCAAGAATAGAACCCTAGCATCCTGTCTCTCGGTTCACTTCTGGACCATGCTACCTCAGGAAGGAACATTTGAAAATAGTAGTTCTCTCCCACCTTGCAACCAAGCTGTGCATAAGCACATGATCAATGAATGAAGTTGGCTAAGTGACTCAGCACTGGGCCGGCTCTCCCGTGAGTCAGGCCCAGAATCCTGAGTGGTTGGAAGCACACACTCTTTAAATAAGACTTTAAAACTAAGGTCTTTACCAACCCAGGAGCACTGGAAGATTTCAGGGGTATTTTATTTTGGTTGAACATGGATCAGGATGTCACCTCTTACATTTAAGGTGTGAATCAGTTTAATTATATTGTCCACAATTTTCATGGATGTACTTTCTCTGTACTCTGTAGGTTGACTCAGGAAGCAGTCTTAGAACTCAGGACCAGTTGAGTGGAGAGAGGCAGGAGCATAAAAGAGGACAGTGGATAAGCGGCTGGACTATGAGAATTAACTAACTATTTAGGATCATATTTGCCTTTCTTCCTCTTTAATGCAAAAAACACCCCAAAGTAAGGCCTTCTCGTATTCCTCTGACGATAACAACTATACACACAGCTTTGAGGGCACACCGGTGAGCTGCTCCAACCCGACCCTGTCAATAGCCGTTGGTTTTGACCACCTGCTCCCAGCAGGGAAGAAGCAAGCCTCTGAGCAATGACCCTTGTGACAGATGGCATAGTACAGACAGAAAAGGGCCAGCCAAAAATATTTCTTCCCACACAGGGAGGGAGCCTGGGTGTTTAAAGAAAGGAGTCAAAGGAACAAAGCAATGAAATTCACCAAGTGTATCTGACACTCACCCTCAGGCTATCAGTAGTCTTTTGAATGACAAATGAATCAAAACCTTTGATGAAGGGACCTCAGGACTCTGGGTACAACAAGCTGCCACTAGCAAGGTTTTAGAACAAATTATCTTGGGGAAAAAAATGTGACAATGAGCTTAGTGAAGGACTCTCAGAGCCATTAAAGAGAACCTGAGCACTTAAGGCAACCTCAAAATCAACTCCAATTTTCAGAGACTGACTAGTCTTGAAATAACACAGAGTTCAGAGGACAGTGATTGCAGATGTCAGTCTTGTAAGGGACTTTAACTTGCAGGAAAAAAAAAAATCCATTAGCCCCTGCTTTGGCTGGATTACCAGTACTAGGAGGGAGACCTAAAAGAAGCAAAAGTAGAGAAGCTGGCATAGAAATAGGTGAAAAAAAGGAAGTGTCACTTATCATGTGCCAATGCCCAGCACTCCACAAGGAGCCTTTACACACAGTACGAAAGAAGCATTATTTGTTGCCATTTTTAAATGGAAAAAAAAAAAAGGCATCATTATTCACAGCAGCAGAAAAGTGGAAGCAACCTAAACCTCTACTGACAGATGAATGGATAAAGACAACGTGGCATACACATACAATGGAATATTGTTAAGCCTTAAAATGGAAAATCGGACACAAGCTACAGCATGGAGGAAGCTTGAAAATATGCCGGGTGAAATAAGCTCAGCACAAAAGGACAAATACTATGTGATTTCCCTTATACAAGGTACCAAGAGTAGTCAAGCTCACAGACAGAAACCAGAATGGGGGTTACCAGGGGATAAGGGGGAGGGGAAAAGGGGAGTTATTTTTTAATGGATAGAGTTTCAGTCCTGCCAGATGAAAAAGTTCTGGAGGTGAATGGTGGTGATGGCAGTACAACAATGTGAATGCACTTAATGCCACCGGACTGTACACTTAAAAACAGCTAAAATGGCAACTTAAGTGTCCAACAATAGATGAATGAATAATATGAATGAGTGAAGATGCGGCACATATATACAATGCAATATCATTCAGTCATTAAAAAGAACGAACTCTTGCCATTTGCAATAAGACAGATGCACCTAGAGGCTGTTGCCCCAAATGAAATAAATCAGACAGAGAATGACAAATTTGTATGACTTCACTTAGATGTGGAATCTAAAAAACACAAAAAAGAATGAATATAATAAAAAAGAAAGAGAGTCACAGAGCACAAACAGTTTATTGCCAGAGGGGTGGGGGTCGAGGGAGGCGAGACATCAGTGAGGGAGATTAAGAAGTACAAATTTCCAGTTGCAAAATATAGGGGTCATGGATATGAAATGTACAATGTGGGGAACAGAGTCGATAACCGTGTGATATCTTTGTATGGTGAACGACTGATATCTTTGTATGGTGACATATTGCAACTAGACTTCTCACAGTGATCATTTTGAAATGTATAGAGACACTGAATCACTGTGTCATGTAACAAGAACTAACCTAGAGTTGCAGGTCAATTTATACTTCAAAAACAGACAAACTCATAGAAAGAGATCAGATCTGCGGTTATCACAGGCCAAAGGGTGGGAGGAGGGGGAAGCTAGATGAAGGCCATCAGAAGGTTCAAACTCCCAGCTATAAGATAAATAAGTAGCAGGGGGAAAATTGGTTAAAGTGGTAAACCTTATGTTATGCATATTTTACCATAATTTTTAAAAAATGAAATAAACGTGTAATAGGAAACAAAGTTAAGAAACATGTCAGATCAAAACTAGTAAATGGGGGAACCAAGATTCAAGCTTGTAAGTTGCATGGGCATGCCTTCCTCCTCCACCACAGAACAGGCCAGGCTCTCAGAGGGAAGGAAAAGGGTCAGAAGAGAACCTTGCTTGACCACAGTTGACCAAGCTGTAATGGCTAAGCCACATCACTCCCTTCCCACTCGCTGGTCTCTCATTCAGGTGTCTTTACTACAACCTTGTCTAATCTTCTTTCATCTCATAGCCTTCTCCCAGGAGTATACCCTGGTTAGGGAACATCCTGTATATTCCAAGCTCACCATCACCACCCAGCAGATTCTGACAACCTTCCAACCCAAAAAGACTCCCTGAATTGGAAAGTAACTGAATATCACAAGTCCAGGTATGTAGGTCCTCTAACCAGTTCTTACTTGCTGAAAAAATTATGCTGCAGAATTCACTTGCAAAGCAAAAGAAAGTTTTAACTGCTAGAGTTCTGAAGCACCTTAACTTGTTTACCTGACCCAGAGGTTCTACACTGGGGAGGTTTTGCCTTTCACAGAAATTTTGGCATTGTCTAGACACATTTTGGGAGGCTTCCCTGTGGCTCAGTGGTAAAGAATCTGCCTGCAATGCAGTAGACCCGGGTTGCATCCCTGAGTCAGGATGATTCCCCTGGAGAAGGGAATGGCTACACATTCTAGTACTCTTGCCTGGAAAATCCCATGGACGGGTGGGCTACAGTCTGTGGGGTTGAAAGAGTCGCACATGACTGAGCAACTAAGCACACACACACACACACACACACAAACACACACACGCATTCTTGAGTGCCACAACTGGGGGCGAAGTGGGTGCTACTGGCATCTAGTGGTAGGCTGGGGTTGCAGCTAACCATCCTGCAGTGCACAGAATAGCCCACCACTACAACAGAGAATTCTCCCAATTTTCCCAATGAAAGTGCCAAGGTGGAGATGCGCTGATGGCCCGGCCAGTCCAGGCCACATGCACTGCCTTTACAAACTGCCAAGAGACAAAAAACAGCTCTGCTGTTCACAGGAACAGAGTTTTGACCTGAGGCAGTTCATCTGTGAACAAATAAGCACATTCCACACATTCCATCAGAATTCGCCCCTGCCAGCTTTTACCTATCAACCTTAACGCTAATTCTTGAGTAGTCAGGTCTCTGATTCACACGACAGTCCTTCAAAGTCAGAAGACAGTTACCACATCTTATAAACACAGTCGATGGACATTTATATGATTGTCAAGGGCATCCCACTCCAGTACTCTTGCCTAGAAAATCCCACGGATGGAGAAGCCTGGTAGGCTGCAGTCCATGGGGTCACTAGAGTCGGACACGACTAAGCAACTTCCCTTTCACTTTTCACTTTCATACATTGGAGAGGGAAATGGCAACCCACTCCAGCGTTCTTGCCTGGAGAATCCCAGGGAAGGGGGAGCCTGGTGGGCTTCCATCTATGGGGTCGCACAGAGTCGGACACAACTAAAGCAACTTAGCAGCAGCAGACCCGCTTTTATGCTTAGTTAGGTATAAGAGTTCTGCCCTGAAATTCTCCAGAGCAGGTAACATACCTGCATTGTGTTGCCCAGCTTGCCAGTAAGAATATCCAGACCAGTACTTAATAGTATATAACTAGTACTCACTAACTAAACATGAAGGTTTAGTAAACAAGGTAAACAGGAAGGAAACATGCCAGACAGATATAATTCCTGGATCGGACATGCGGCGTGCTAAATTACTTCGGTCGTGTTTGACTCTTTGCGACCCTATGGACTGTAGCTCACCAGGCTCCTCTGTCCATGGGATTCTCCAGGCAAGATTACTAGAGTAGGTTGCCATTTCCTTCTCCAGGAGATCTTTCCAACCCAGGGATCGAGCCTGAGTCTATGGCATCTCCTGCATTGGCAGGTGGGTTCTTTACCACTAGCGCCACCTGTGAAGCCCTCTGGATCAGACAGGTACCCTATTTTAGGGGAGACATGCCATTACTACAACAGGCCTATTGATACCAATACCTGACTCCTCTTTCCACTTTAAACAGTCTCTACCATTCAGGCCAGCAAGACACACACACACACATCCCCCAGCCTGTGAGAATTCCTACACAGCAGGAATCCTCTTCATCCTCCAGAAGGAAAGTAAACCAAACATCTCCATAAAAGGCTGCTAATTCCTGGCCTATCTGTTTAGCTGAGCTACAAAACTGCTAAAAACCTCTGACACTCTACATGGATTATATTATTAATGACATCAGCAGTCTTAGAGATTGGCTCTGCAGAAGCAAGAGGCTTCGTAAGCATTAAGTCTCAACCTTGAAGAGCTACTCTATACAATGACAAGGACTCACCTCTGAACAAAGTTTGAAGGTTGCTTGTTTGACTGAGACAGAGGTATAGCTACAGTGAATAACTGCAATTTTAAAATGACTCTTAAAATCTCAACAACTTGGCCTTTTGGGTTGCCATTTCCTTCTCCAATGCATGAAAGAGAAAAGTGAAAGGGAAGTCGCTCAGTTGTGTCCGACTCTTAGCGACCCCATGGACTGCAGCCCACCAGGCTCCTCTGTCCATGGGATTTTCCAGGCAAGAGTACTGGAGTGGGGTGCCATTGCCTTCTCCGTTTTATGTATAAGACATTATAATATACCTAACATTTATACTGTACTTCAAGTCTTATTCTTATTATCTCATGTCATCCTTAACAAGAACATAAAATAGGTAGACAAAGTGGTGATCATCAACCCCACTCTGTAAATGAGGAAATGAGGCTTAGAAAGAGGAAGACGCCTGCCCCCAGTGCTCAGGTTAACAACAAAACCAACAGCGGAACAAGTCTCCCGAACCCTAGTCCTCACAGTCCCAACAGCACCCCACAGCCCCTCCTCCCCTGATCCAGCCACACACATATGACCATACTCCTTCCCCCATCGCTGCTTTTTAGATGCAATGGTAAAAAGACAACTACCTAAACATAGCTTTGAGTTTTTTAAATATCTGCTCCAGATCCTTAAAAGAAAATCTGTCAGTCATACGCCTTTCCTTTTTGTTGTCAAGAAAGTGAAAACTCAAATCCATAAAATAAGCTCCTCTAAAGGATATTCAGAAAACAAGTGGAGTATCGGGGGTAGTAAAAGGGGTTTGGAGACATAGAGCAAAATGAGAGGATGTATTTTTGTATGAGATATTAATGTTGATAAAGGAGAGAAATGCACTCCATCTGGTTATGAGTTTTCCATCTCTTAGGTTAAGCCCTGTGTCTTCAGAGACCAGCAAGTGCCTGGCACACGGCAGTGTGACTGAATGCATCTGTTTTTCTTGATGTATCATGAGCTCCTTGTGGGCAAAAACTTCATCTCATACACTGCTGTATTCCTGTTTCAAAGTCATTAGTCAGCAATGCACTGAATTAGATTATTCGACTGGTGGGCAGAGAGAGCACCATGTAGGAAGGCTGTGTTAGTACTGTGATCTCTTAGAGCTTGTATTTGTCTATTTGGCATTCATTACTCACAGGGCCAGACTAACAGCTAGCTCTGTTTATAACCTCCCCTGCCAGCAAGACCCCGTGTTCTAGACTGTCTCCTTTAATTCTCACGCACAAGGCTAGTATTTCCCAGGCCCTAAATTGACAGATGACAGACGTCTGTACCAGACCACAAGGAACAGTCCCTGCGCCCTAAGACTCAAGCAGTTATTCAAACTAGCCAATCCTAAGCCGCTTCCCCTGCCCTGCCTTGCCTTTCCCAGAGCAGAGCAAAGGAAAACCATAAAGGCTCTGGGCCACGCTTCCTCCTTGCTCTGCTCTCCTGACCAAACCTGGTGCTTCTCCCTGGGGCCCCATGTGATGCGGGCATGTCCCCTTCTCTTGGGAAATGTAAATGATAAATTCTTTTAATGGCATTGACCTCTCCATGCCTTTATAAAGACTTTATTAAGACTTAGGCACTAATCAGTTGAATACTATTATTACCATCCCACCAGACACAACAAACCAGAACCTAACCCAGATTACACCTATAGGCCAGCTCACAAAAATCTTACCTTCTCTAGTAGACGGCAAACTCCTTTTAAACAAGATTGTCTCTTATATAACATACTCACCAAATTTAACACTACAGACACAGCAGCCGCATTGTAAGATGAAACAAAGATAAGTCAATAATTAGTTGACTTTTTGCAACCCGAATCTTTATCAATTATTAATGATCCCCTCTGATCTCAAATGCGTGACCATTCTCTAATGCTGCACAGCGTGGCAATTTCCTTAAGTGTTTACAGTAGCTTTATCTATAAAGGTCCAGTGACTTGAAATTGGAAGCAACCAAGATGTCTTTAAACAGGTGAATGGATAAACCAATTCTGATGTACCTACAGAATGGAGTATTATTCAGTGACAAAAAGGAACAAGCTACTGATCATGAAACAATATGGATGAATCTTAAATGCATTTTGGCTAAGTGAACAACTACAAATTTTAAGATTCCATTCGTGTGACATTCTGGAAAAGGCAAAATTCCAGGTGTAGAAAACAGGTAAGTGGCATTAAACAGGTTAACCGTGACAGGAGGTGACTGACTAGAAGGGAAGGCGCATGGAAATTTTTAGGGAGATGGAACTGTTCTTCATGGTACAAGGGTGGCAAATATATGACTTCTGTATTTGAAAAAACCCAAAAAACTGTATCTTGTGTGTGTTAGTTGCTCAGTAGTGCCCGACTCTTTGTGACCCCATGGACTGTAGCCCACCAGGCTCCTCTATCCATAGAATTCTCCAGGTAAGAATACTGGAGTGGGTTGCCATTCCCTTCTCTAGGGGATCCTCCTGACCCAGGAATTGAACCCAGGTCTCCTGAATTGCAGGCAGATTCTTTACCATCTGAAAATACCTTACAAAGAGTGAACCTTAATATACATAATTTTTTCAAAAATCAAAAAGGATGTCAAGGGATCCCAAGATAGAGTGCAGACTGTCACAAATGAACTTAATATAAATGTTTGACATAAACTCACTGAAGGAAGTGAGGTGAAACCAAAGTAACCTTGGAAAATGTTGCTAAAGACAAAAGGAACTATACATAAACACTGCACCCTGGTTAGTAAATCTGTTGCTCAGAGAAATATGGGTTAACAATTCTGAACCTGTTTCACATGTATACAGAACTAAATAAATAAGGAAACTCACCATCTATTATGGTGGATGGTGACAGGCAGGTTTCTCGCTGTCAGAGAAGGAACTGCAGGTAAGTAAGGGGGGAAAGCTAGAATAAACTCTGTGGTACTGCATTAGAGTCAGAAACAAGAGCGTGGATCCATGTTTACTTCAATGTGTATGCAGATGGATATATAGGAATAATTTTACATATGTACATACAAGTGGGTTAGTCCACATATGTGTGTATTTCCTAGCTCTCTCTGCTGAGGGCTTACTAGCAATGTATACACCCAATGCTCAGATCTTGGTTTCTCCAAAGAAAAAAACCAAGGCCCCTGAAGAAAATGCTGATTCAAGGGCAAGGGCAAGGAAAATACAAGACAAGCTTGGAACATCTCCTAGTTTCAGAAAGTAAGGAAGTGCTCAAGTGGCAGAATGATGTGGACATGTCAAAGGGATAGAGAACCCAACCTGGAATAGTTCCCAGTAGCTAAAACTGGAACAATCTGAGCAATAAAATAAATAGCATGGTACTGAATGATAACCTAAAGTATACGAGTTCATACTGATATAAATTAATGACAATTAATAAACATTCGGGTAAAAAGAGTAAGTCTTCCTTTACAGAAAAATTTCAAATAATATATGCAGATACTACCTCCTCTAGGAGGTGGAGCTTAATCTTCACTTCCCCTCCCCCAGGAGTGGGCGGGACTTAACTGACTCATTTCCAAAGAATACAGTAAGGAAACAGGAAAACAGTCACTTTATGGTGGAGAAACCTGGCAAATACCACCTTAACCAAGCGATCAAGGTTAACACCACCAGCGATAGGTCGTGTTAGCGTCATATCCCCAGACAGGATATGCTGAAGAGGGCATTTCATCTCTAAGGCATTCTTCCTCAAAAACCACAACCCGAGTCTAACCCTGAGAAAGACTTCAGACAAACCCCAAATGAGAGGCAGTCTACAAAATTACTCACCAGTGCTCCTCAAAATTGCCAATCATAAAAAATGTGGAAAGTCTGAGAACCTGTCACAGACCAGAGGAGCCTAAGGACAGAGACACGATGACTAAATGCAATGAGGTACACTGAACTGAACCTTGGACTAGAAAAAGAACATTAGTGAAAAATCGGGTAAAATCCAAACAGAGTGTTGAATTTAACAGTAAATGCACCAATTTTGGTTTCTTAGTTTTGACAAATATACGACAGTAATGTTAGACATGAACACTGGGGGAAACGTGAGTGACGCATTCAAGAACTCTCTGAATTATCTTTGCAGCTTTTCTGTAAATCCAAAGTTATTCCAAAATTAAAAGTTGATTTTTAAAAATAATCTAATAGGGCTTCCCTAGTAGCTCAGTGGTAAAGAATTTGCTGCCAATGCAGAAGACTTGGGTTCAATCCTTGGGTTGGGAAGATCTCCTTGAGAAAGAAATGCCAACCCCTTTCAGCATTCTTGCCTGGGAAATCCCACGGACAGAGAAGCCTGGCAGCTACAGTCCCTGGGGTCGCAAAGAGTCAGACGAGACTGAGTGACTAAACAGCAGCAGTGCTAATGTAGGGTCCAGTTAGTGAGGAAAACTTACTAACTAAACTTTTATTTGCAAGGTCTCTATATAACAGAAATACAGGGTCACATTATTGGGCGTATCTTTTTACAGAGGGGAAATGAAGTGCCCCTGACATGTTATCTTATAAACTGCATCTACCGTAATGATACTTCTGTTAATGAAGAAAATGCATTCCCATAGCACATTCATGGTTTGGTGCTTCTCTACCAGAGGTAGAAATAATCCTCCTGGTATAGGACTACATGAGCTTCCCTGGTGGCTCAGTCGGTAAAGAATCCGCCAGCAACGCAGGAGACCTGGGTTCAATCCCTGGGTTGGGGAGATCCTTCGGAAGAGGGCATGGCGACTCACTCCAGTATTCTTGCTGGAGAATCCCCATGAACAGAGGAGTCTGGCAGGATACAGTGCATGGAGTCACAAAGAGTCGGACACGACTGAGCAACTAAGCACAGCACACACAGGACTACAAGTTCTAGCTCTGATTGAGAACGCCTTCCTTCTCTCCCATACCTCCGATGAGAGTACGTAGGTTTCCCTGGCCATTTCTGCCCATGTAGCAGAACTCTGGCCTCTTTGGGGACTCTTACTTGTCTGGTCTGGACCCTGGCCTGCTATAAAAGGCCTACAGCTGTGACTAAGACTCTGCCCCTTCCTTCTTATTCACTATTGCCTCTGACACAGAACTAAAGAAAGCTGAACTATCCCAGTTTCTCTGTGTCCAGATTAAATTATTCCCAGAAGCATCACTGTGTACATAAACTGACAGTAGCAATGTCCTAGTCTGTAGTCAAATAACTGCATAGGTTCTGCATAAAGTATGTGAACTGATGAGCAACACCTGACATCCACCCTTACTATCACAATTTTGAGAGCTCACTATCTACCCGGTCATCATTACAATGCATCTTGCATTCCTAAGTGAACAAGACTGGGAGCTGACTGTGGCTCGGATCATGAACTCCTTATTGCCAAATTCAGACTGAAATTGAAGTGGGGAAAACCACTAGACCATTCAGGTATGACCTAAATCAAACCCCTCATGACTATACAGTGGAAGTGAGAAATAGATTTAAGGGACTAGATCTGATAGACAGAGTGCCTGATGAACTATGGATGGAGGTTCGTGACATTGTACAGGAGACAGGAGTCAAGACCATCCCCAAGAAAAAGAAATGCAAAACAGCAAAATGGCTGTCTGGGGAGGCCTTACAAATAGCTGTGAAAAGAAGGGAAGTGAAAAGCAAAGGAGAAAAGGAAAGATGTACCCATTTGAATGCAGAGTTCCAAAGAATAGCAAGGATAAAAAAGCCTTCCTCAGCAATCAATGCAAAGAAATAGAGGAAAACAACAGAATGGGAAAGATTAGAGCTCTCTTCAAGAAAATTAGAGATACCAAGGGAATATTTCATGCCAAGATGGGCTCAATAAAGGACAGAAATGGTAGGGACCTAACAGAAGCAGAAGATATTAAGAGGTGGCAAGAATACACAGAAGACTGTACAAAAAAGATCTTCACGACCCAGATAATCACGATGGTGTGATCACTGACCTAGAGCCAGACATCCCGGAATGTGAAGTCAAGTGGGCCTTAGGAAGCATCACTATGAACAAAGCCAGTGGAAGTGATGGAATTCCAGATGAGCTATTTCAAATCCTGAAAGATGATGCTGTGAAAGTGCTGCACTCAATATGTCAGCAAATTTGGAAAACTCAGCAGTGGCCACAGGACTGGAAAAGGGCAGGTTTCATTCCAATCCCAAAGAAAGGCAATGCCAAAGAATGCTCAAACTACCGCATAATTGTACTCATCTCACACGCTAGTAAAGTAATGCTTAAAATTCTCCAAGCCAGGCTTCAGCAATATGTGAACCGTGAACTTCCAGATGTTCAAGCTGGTTTTAGAAAAGGCAGAGGAACCAGAGATCAAATTGCCAACATCCACTGGATCACTGAAAAAGCAAGAGAGTTCCAGAAAAACATCTATTTCTGCTTATTGACTATGCCAAAGCCTTTGACTGTGTGGATCACAATAAACTATGGAAAATTCTGAAAGAGATGGGGGCATACCAGACCACCTGACCTGCCTCTTGAGAAACCTATATGCAGGTCAGGAAGCAACAGTTAGAACTGGACATGGAACAACAGACTGGTTCCAAATCGGGAAAGGAGAACGTCAAGGCTGTATATTGTCACCCTGCTTATTTAACTTATATGCAGAGTACATCATGAGAAACGCCGGGCTGGATGAAGCACAAGCTGGAATCAAGATTGCCAGGAGAAATATCAATAACCTCAGATATGCAGATGACACCACCCTTATGGCAGAAAGTGAAAAAGAACTAAAGAGCCTCTTGATGAAAGTGAAAGAGGAGAGTGAAAAAGTTGGCTTAAAGCTCAACATTCAGAAAACGAAGATCATGGCATCCAGTCCCATCACTTCATGGCAGATAGATGGGGAAACAGTGGCTGACTTTATTTATCTGGGCTCCAAAATCACTGCAGATGGTGACTGCAGCCTTGAAATTAAAAGACATTTACCCCTTGGAAGGAAAATCATGACCAACCTAGACAGCGTATTAAAAAGCAGAGACATTACTTTGCCAACAAAGGTCCGTCTAGTCAAGGCTATGGTTTTCCAGTGGTCATGTATGGATGTGAGAGTTGGACTATAAAGAAGGCTGAGTGCAGAAGAATTGATGCTTTTGAACTGTGGTGTTGGAGAAGACACTTGAGAGTCCCTTGGACTGCAAGGAGATCCAAGCAGTCCATGGTAAGGGAGATCAGTCCTGGGTGTTCACTGGAAGGATTGATGTTGAAGCTGAAACTCCAATATTTTGGCCACCTGATGCGAAGAGCTGACTCATTGGAAAAGACCCTGATGCTAGGAAAGATTGAGGGCAGGAGGAGAAGGGGATGACAGAGGATGAGATGGTCGGATGGCATCATCGACTCTATGGTCACGGGTTTGGGTGGACTCCGGGAGTTGGTGATGGACAGGGAGGCTTGGTGTGCTGCAGTTCATGGTGTCACAAAGAGTTGGAGACGACTGAGCGAATGAACTGAACTGAACTGAACTGAAAATTAGCACTATTTAGGGTAATGATTTAAAATTCAGAGAATGCATAGGCTGCCTTCTCAGAAAGATGCATACTGACTCTGATCTCTAAATCCAAATTTGGTAATGTTCAAAAGAGAATTTCTAGACCCAAACAGACATGGTAAGTTTGTGATAAGCACTCTTGATAAACTTGCTTCATATGATAAGCAGAGAAGGTCACAAAACTTTATGATGATAAAAAGTAAAAGATGAAGCATTTAAACAATCAAAAGTTTCTTGAGTCTTTCCTCTACTGCATTACTCTAGAAAGCCACAATCTGAGGAAAGACCAAGGATATGCCACGAGCCATGCTCAGCATCTTCCAGTAAGCCTGCTCTACTCCAGTCACTGGAAGAACTGTCACACTTTACTTCTCCAGTTTGCCCACAGTGCTATCTAATTCGACAGCCCCTACCCTTTCTTTTATTTTTGGACTGATGTAGAATAGGTTTGAAGGACAATTTCAAACAAGAAACGCCAATAATGTTTTATGTAACAACTGTTTCATTGTATTAAACACACAGCCTTCCAAGATAGCTGTTTTCCTTTGTTTTCTACTATATTACATTTCTTTTAAAAAGTTATACATGCCCATCCAAAAATTTCAAACAATATAGGGTTAAAGGTATAAAAATTAAAAACAAGATGACTGTCTGAAGAGCCACCCAAACCAGTTTTATCACTTAATAATCTACCCAATTAGAATTCTCACTTGGAAAGCCACACATCATTCACTTTAAAAATAGTCTTTTCAAGTCCCTATCCAGATGCCAAAACAAAAAAACTCCAAAAAGATTTTTTAAAAGTCTTTTTTTAAAGTCAATTTTATAGCCAATTTTATTTTATTTATTAAAATTAATTGAAGCATATAATGACACAGTCAAAGCCAAGTAATTATGAAGGTTTTTGAGCACCTCACTGATCTGATTTCTAGTCTCAGGTGTCATGTCAAAAGGATCAAAAGGAAGGTTTTAGCAAAATGCTCCATCATAGTGGAAAATTTGACAAACAGATTTTCCAATAAAGCCTTGCTTTCAAATAAACACCATAAACCATCAAAAAAACCTGAAGTGACAACCCTTTGGTATCTACATTAAATATGTCTCCAAGACTTCCACACATTCAAATTTTTCACATCAAATGTGGTGATCCAGGGGTCAGAAAAAAATCATCATATTTGTAAGGCCTCTGTTTCACCATCAGTACAGTGAATAACAGCTTTCTCCTGCACTCTCTACCTACCTATACAGGCACGGTTATGTACGTAAGCACACATGATGGACAAAATGTTCCTCAGAAGAAAGGCTTTAACGCAAACCAACATCTGCGGATCTGGAACTGACTGCCGCAGCGCTTGGTCATCCGCATCCTCCTGATTCTCACAGCCTCCTTTTGGAGATTTCCTATTTAGTAATCTTACAATATAGTTTTTCCCCACAGCTTGTTGGCATGTCTCTTACTAGAGTAACAAGGGACAAGAAAGAAGAAAAATGCCAATTCACACATTTTCCTTTTCTTCCACATCATGTTGGTAAAAAACCAGGCACAATCAGAGTTAGATATCAGCCAGAGATAGAGAAAGACTTAAGATCATATGAAGGTTTCTATTACATCATCTAATAGTCCTCTCCTTACCAAGGTTTAAAAAACTGACCGATTATCTGCAGTTGTATGAAATAAGATATCAATATGCTATTAACCACTTGGTAACTCTCAGTGAACACACATCCTTTCCTGCCCAGCAATGTCACTCCCAGGTATTTATTCTATAGATACTGCCCCACATACGTCAGAGAGGTACACAAGGATACTCAAGGCAACTTTCCTGTGATAACAAAGGACGGAATAAACATTTATTGGTGGAATAAAGTCTATCAATAAAGGACTCATTAAATGAATCATAATATATTCTTTAAATGGCATTCTACACAGCTGCTAAGAAGAATGAGGCCTTCTGTGGACACTGCTATGGAAAGTCTCCAGGACATAGTAAGTGAGAAAGCAAAGCACAGAGCAGTGTGCATAGCACACGACTGTTTTTGTTACTATATGCACACTTATTTTCATTTTATATATGGTATTGTGTGGAAAACTGGTATATGGGTGCCTCCAGGGGGAGGAACTCGGTGGCCAGTGGGTAAGTAAGTAGAGTACCCCTCTAACTTTGCTCCCTTTATAACTTCCAGATTGTGTACTGAGTACAAATACAATCTCTTTTTAAATTTTAATTTAAATTCAAAAATGAAAAAGAAGGAAGAAAGAGCACCCTGAACCAAAAACACTGGAGTCCTTCCTTGGGGTGTCTTCTCCATTAGGGACCCTAGGGCCTGTTAGTCCAGTCACAGATCTTTCAGGACTGATAACCTGCCTTGAAGCCACCGCCTTTTTTGCCCCTGTCTATCTTGGTTCTCTCTTAAAATGTGTCTAATAAATAGCCTAAGTTTCTGGTTCCAATTAAGATGGAGTAAGTACATTCCACAGTGTTTCTCCTAGGGAATTCAGCTAAAGTCCAGGGATAGACAGAGCTGCTCCACGCATTATCTAAAGACTAAAAAGTAACTGATAACTGGTGGACAGAGAAAACAAACCATGGCTCAAAATATCATGACACCTACGGAGTTTCCCTTTTTGCTTCTTCTAGTATCTCCTGGGCTCCAAAATCACTGCGGATGGTGACTGCAGCCATGAAATTAAAAGACGCTTGCTCCTTGGAAGAAAAGTTATGACCAACCTAGACAGCATATTAAAAAGCAGAGACATTACTTTGCCAACAAAGGTCCGTCTAGTCAAGGCTATGGTTTTTCCAGTAGTCATGTATGGATGTGAGAGTTGGACTATAAAGAAGGCTGAGTGCAGAAGAATTGATGCTTTTGAACTGTGGTGTTGGAGAAGACTCCTGAGAGTCCCTTGGACTGCAAGGAGATCCAACCAGTCCATCCTAAGGGAGATCAGTCCTGGCTGCTCATTGGGAGGACTTGATGTTGAAGCTGAAACTCCAATACTTTGGCCACCTGATTCGTAGAGCTGACTCATTGGAAAAGACCCTGATGCTGGGAAAGATTGAGGGCAGGAGGGGAAGGGGACAACAGAGGATGAGATGGTTGGATGGCATCACTGACTCAATGGACATGGGTTTGGGTGGACTCCGGGAGTTGGTGATGAACAGGGAGGCCTGGAGTGCTGCAGTTCATGGGGTCACAAAGAGTCGGACGTGACTAAACTGAACTAAACTGAACTGAGTATCTCCTGGCCTGGACTCAAAGGCAGCCCAAACTCAGAACTGTGCACCAGGTACAGAAAGAAAAAGTTCCAAGAAGACCTCCATTTTTGGCCCAAGAAACAGTAAAGGGATTCCCTAAAGGTCAAAGGGAGTAGAGGCAACCCCCTGATTTTGTCTGTTTCCCTTCTGTCCTCTCACCCTACGTTCAAGGCAGCTAGGCAGCAGTCGCAATGACAACAGCAGTCAGAAAGGAAAGCCTTTTCTCTGACCAGAGGAACTGTGATCCCAGGAGCCTTGAAGGAAACTCCGTTCCTTTGTTTTCCTTCCTGAGCCTCCTGTCACTTGGTTCTCAAGGGAAAGGTAATCACAGGATGTGCAAGGCAGAGCAGAGAAATTCAAGTCTCAGCTTTCTAGCAAGTGAAGCAAGAAGGAGAATCCTTTGGAACTGGAAAGTCTGGGTTAACAACAGAAAGAAGAGGGAGCTCAATGACGCTGTATGTGAACTCCAGGAATCACCCCCAGGCTGCACATGAAAGTATCTGACCCTCAACAACACTCTGAAGATTCTGAAGAGCTATGAGGTACACCACTGCCCAAGTCAGAGACTAGCCACTGGCTGGTATGTACATGGAACAGATACAAATAACACAGCAAATAGCACTTTGAAAACTAAACTGATACTGAACTCCAGCCCAAAGAAGGCAGATAGGTATTTGCAGCCTAAACCCAACTAGACTGACTGCCTGATCACATAAACAAACAAATCTATAGGATTTGAACAAGATTCAAAGTCTCATATAATTTTTTAAATGTCAGAATATAAATCCAAACTGATATACAGATGACTCTTTAACATGCTTCCCTTGTGGCTCAGATGGTAAAAATCTGCCTGCAATGCAAGAGATCCAGGTTCCATCCCTGGGTTAGAAAGACCCCTGGAGAAGGGAATGGCAGCCCGCTCCACTATTCTTGCTTGGACAAGTCCACGGCCAGGGGAGCCTGGCAGGCTACAGTCCATGGGGTCACAAAGAGTCAGACAAGAGACTTTCACTTCTTCACTTAAACAACATGGGTTTGAACTGCGTGGATCCACTTATACACAAATTGTTTTCAATAATACTACACAATCTCCAGCTGGCTGAACCCACAGATATGGAACTGCTGATATGGAGGGCCAATGACAAAGTTAAATGTGGATGTTTGACTGCATGGGGGTTAGTTTCCATAACCTCCACACGGTTCAAGAGTCAACCTGTACAAAAAGACTTGAAAATTTCAATATCTCACAAGGGAAAAGATAATCAACAAATACCATCTTCAAGATGTTAGAATTATATAACCTCAGATGACAGCACCCTAATGGCAGAAAGCGAAGAGGAACTGAACAGCCTCTTGATGAATGTGAAAGAAGAGAGTGGAAAAAAGCTGGCTTAAAACTCAACATTCAAAAAACTAAGGTCATAACATATGGTCCCATCACTTCATGACAAATAGATGGGGAAACAATGGAAACAGTTATTTTGGGGGGCTCCAAAATCACTGCAGATGGTGACTGCAGCCATGAAATTAAAAGACGCTTGCTCCTTGGAAGAAAAGCTATGACAAACCTAGACAGCATATTAAAACACAGAGACATGATGTTGCCAACAAAGGTCTGTCTAGTCAAAACTATGGTTTTTCCAGCAGTCATGTATGGATGCAAGAGTTGGACTATAAAGAAAGCTGAGCGCCAAAGAATTGATGTTTCTGAACTGTGATGTTGGAGAAGACTCTTGAGAGTTCCTTGCACAGCAAGGAGATCCAACCAGTCCATCCTAAAGGAAATTAGTCCTGAATATTCATTGGAAGGACTGATGCTGAAGCTGAAACTCTAATCCTTTGGCCACCTGATGCGAAGAACTGACTCATATGAAAAGACCCTGATGCTTGGGAAAGACTGAAAGCTGGAGGAGAAGGGGATGACAGAGGATGAGATGGGTGGATGGCATCACCGACTCAATGGACATGAGTTTGAGTCAACTCCGGGAGTTGGTGATGGACAGGGAGGCCTGGCGTGCTGCAGTCCATGGGGTCACAAAGCGTCAGACACAACTGAGCGACTGAACTGAACTGAACCAAAGTGGATTGCAAGGAGATCAAACCAGTCAATCCTAACAGAAATCAGTCCTGAATATTCATTGGAAGAAGTGATATTAAAGCTGAAGCTCCAATACTTTGGCCACCTGATGTGAAGAACTGACTCACTAGAAAAGGCCCTGATGCTGGGAAAGATTGAAGGCAGGAGAAGGGGACAAAAGAGGATGAGACAGTTGGATGGCATCACCGACTCAACAGACATGAGTTTGAGCAAGCTCCAGGAGTTGGTGATGGATAGGGAACCCTGGCGTGCTATAGTCCATGGGATCTCAAAGAGTAGGACATGACTCAGCAACTGAACTGACCTAAAAGCACATATTATAATCATGCTCAAAGAAATAAAGACAAATGATCTTGAAGTAAAAGGAAAAGTAGACAGTCTTGACAAAGAATAGATGAAGAAGGAGAAGAAGAACCAAATGAAAAAATCTAAACTAGAAAATATGACAGAAATTTTTAAATTCACTAGATGGGCTCTACGGTGTAACTGAAATGACAGGTCAGTGAACTTGAAAATGGATCAACAGAATTATCCAGCTGAACAACTAAGAAAAAAGACTGGAAAACAAAAATGAACAGAGCCTTGAGGACCCACTGGACAATATCAAAAGGCCTAACATTTGTATCATCAAAGGCCGATTATAAAGGAGAAAGAGAGGTACAGAAATAATATTTGAGGGAATTCCCTGGGGGTCCAGTGGTCAGGACTTGGCACTTTCACTGCCATGAGCCCAGGTTCAATCCCTGGTCGGGGAACTAAGATCCCAAAAGATATGTGCTGTGGTCAAAAAGAAAAATATTTCAAGAAATAATAGCTCAATACTTTCCAACTGTAGTAAAAGACATAAACGTATAGATTCAAGAAACTCAGTGAATATCAATCAGGATAATCTCAAAGAAATTCCTGCCCAGTAAAATCTAAAGCAAAGGAAAAAAAAAATCTTGAAAGCAGTCAGAGACAAATAATGCATTACATCCAGGGGAAAAAATAATTCAAATGACTGTGAACGTCTTATCAGAAACCATAGAGAACAGATGACAGTGGAAAAAGAATTTCAAGAGCTGGAAAACAATGGCCAAACCCAGAATTCTATATATCCAGTGAAATAGCTTTCAAAAATGATGAAATAAATTCTCCAAGAAAACCAAGAGAGGTCATCACTAGCAGACTTGCCAAAGATGCTAAAGAAAATTCTTCGGATGGAAGGAAATGAACATGGAAACAGAATTTCAGGAAAGAAGGAACACTAGAAATGGTAAATATCTGAGTAAATGAAACACCCTATTTTACTTCTAAGTTCTTTAAAACATTAAAGATGATTGAAAGCAAAAATTATAACAATGTCTGATGGGGTTTTCAGTGAATATAGATGTTACACATATGACCACTACAAGATAAAAAGGAAGAGGGCAAACCAATCTTTATGGTACTAAAGTTTCTATATTCTACTTGAAGTGATAAATATTAATTTTAAGTAGAATACTTGAATATGTGTAATGTAATTCCTAGTCAACACTAAAATAACTATACAAATGAAAAAGCAGTAAAAATTCAGTGTGTGTGTGTGTGTGTGTGAGCCGCTCAGTTATGTCTGATTCTTTGTGATCCCGTGAACTATAGCCCACCAGGCTCCTCTGTCCATGGAATTCTCCAGGCAAGAATACTGGAGTGGATTGCCATTCCCTTCTCCAGGGGATCTTCCCGACCCAGGAATCAAACCCAGGTATCCCACATTGCAGGCAGATTCTTTACAATCTGAGCCACCAGGGAAACTCCAAAAACTCAATAGAGAAATCTAAGTAGAACACTAAAATAGTTCAAATAATCCAAAAGAAGGATGTAAAGGGAAACAAGAAAACACAAAATAGAAAGAACAGAAAAAATATAATAAAATGACAGACCTAAATCTAAAATATCAATAATTAGATTAAATGTAAACGGTCTAAACACATCAATTAAAAGAGACATTATCAGGATGGATTTACAAAAAAAGATACATTGTATGTAGTCTACCAGAAACCTGCTAAGCACAATGATATACATAGGTTAAAAAAATGAAAGGGTACTAAATGCTATTATGGCTGCCTGGACTGAATTATAGAAAAGGAATTAAAAAAAACATTAGTAGACAAACTGGTGAAATCTATGAAATTCTGTAGCTTACTTAATAGAGTAATATACCAATGTTAATTTCTTAGTTTTGATAAATGTACTATGGTTTTATGTAATAGGTTACCATTAGGGAAAGCTAAGTAAAGGGCATACAGGAACTCTATGTACTATTTTTGCAACTCATTTATAAATATGAAATTATTATAAAAAATGTAAGTAAAAGAAGGAGGTAAGAATATACTATGAAAATGAGAGTTATCAGAACTATAGTAACTATGTTAATAGGCTATATTAATATCAGATAAAGCAGACTTCAAAACAAGGAAAATTATCAGGGGTAAAAAGGATAGTAAATAACAATTAGAGGGTCAATTCACTAAAATAAAAAACAATCTTAAATGTGTATGCACCTAAGAAAAGAGCTTCAAAATATATGAAGCAACAATTGACGGAACTAAAGGAAGAAACAGACAAATCTACAATTTTAGAGACTTCAGTCCTCCTTTCTCAGTCCTCAATAGAACAAGTAAACAGAAAATTATCGAGATATCAAAACATGTACATGTTAAATATATATAATTCCTATTTGTCAATAATACCTCAGTAAGTCTGAAAAAATAAAGAAGAGGTAGGATATAATGTTGCAACTGAATAATAAATAAATCACATTTTAATTTTTTTAAGAAGGAGAAGGAAAAAAATCAAGGCTATAGGAGATTGAGGGGAGGAAAGGAAGAAGTAAAAGAGATTAAGAAGTACAAACTTTCAGTTGCTATATAAATGAGTCATGGGTATGAAATGTATATGTGGGGAATAAAGTCAATAACTATGTAATATCTTTGTATGCTGACATATTGTAACTAGACTTCCATGATGATCACTTTGAAATGTACAGAAGTATATCACTATGTTGTGTAACAGAAACATAGTGTTGTAGGTCAATTATTCTTCAAAAACAAACAAACACAGAAAAACATCCAATTTGTGGTTATCAGAGGCAGGAGGTGGAAGGGGGGGGAACTGGATGAAGGCAATCAAAAGGAAGAAACTTCCAGTTATAAAAGAACTAAGTATTTGAGATAAAATGTACAATATGATAAATATAATGAACACTGCTATATATTATATATGAAAGCCGTTAAGAAAGTAAATCCTAAAAAAAAAAAAAGAAAGAAAAGAAAGTAAATCCTAAGAGTTCTCATTACAACAAAAACAATTTTTTCTATTTCTTTAATCTTATACCTACATAAGATGATAGATGCTCACTAAACTTTTTGCAATAATCATTTCATGATGTATATAAGTCAAATTATTACACTATACACCTTAAACTTAGGTAGTGTTCCACATCAATAATATCTGAGTAAACATGGGAGGAAAAAAAAATCAAGGATACCAAGGAACTGAACAACCAATTGCCTGTAATGGACATTTACAGAACATTGCACCTAACAGTAGAATATGCATTCCTCTCAAGTGCACCTAGGACATTCACCAAGAGAGACCACATCTTGAGTTATAAGACACACCTCAACACATTTAAACATGTTGAAATCATACAAAGTATGTTCTCCAACCACAATGGAATTAAACTAGAAATCAATAAAATAAAAGACTTTGGAAAATCTCCCAATACTCCAGACAGTCAAAGCAACACACTTCTAAAGAATTCATTGGTCAAAGAAGTTTCAACATAGCAAAATTTGTACAAATGCAACCACTGCAGTGCTTATAGGGAAATTTATAGTATTAAAAGCTTGTATTTTAAAAAAGGAAAGGCTTCAAATTAATGATCTAAAAAAACATAGTTTTTCACCTTAAAAAAAGAGTAAATTAATTCAAAGTAAGCAGAAGGGAAAAAATAAAGAGTAGAAATCAATTATATTGAAAACAGAAAAAAATAGAGGAAAAATCAATAAATCAGAAATAGGTTCTTTGAAAAGATGAATAAAATTGATAAACTTCTAGCCAAACAAAAAGAAAACAGTGAATATATAAATTATCTATATTAAGAAAGAAAGGATATTAGTATAGACCCAGAAGGCAATGGCACCCCACTCCAGTACTCTTGCCTGGAGAATCCCATGGACGGAGGAGCCTGGTAGGCTGCAGTCCATGGGGTCGCTAAGAGTCAGACACGACTGAGCGACTTCACTTTCACTTTTCACTTTCATGCATTGGAGGAGGAAATGGCAACCCACTCCAGTGTTCTTGCCTGGAGAATCCCAGGGATGGGGGAG
This sequence comes from Bubalus kerabau, assembly GCF_029407905.1. Classification (NCBI taxonomy): domain Eukaryota; kingdom Metazoa; phylum Chordata; class Mammalia; order Artiodactyla; family Bovidae; genus Bubalus; species Bubalus kerabau. The sequence goes on along the minus strand of NC_073624.1, from coordinate 94,268,083 downwards.
CCTGGTGGGCTGCTGTCTCTGGGGTCGCACAGAGTCGGACACGACTGAAGCGACTTAGCAGCAGCAGCAGCAGACACTAAAAGGATACTAAGAAAATACCATGAATGAATCTGTGTACATAAAGTTGACAACTTAGATGAATGCGCCAACTCCTTAAAAGCCACAAAGTACCAGAACTTACCCGAAAAGTATTAGACAACTTGTATTGTTCTGTATCTGTTAAAGAAGTTTAATTTGTAGTTAAAAACTCCCACACAAAGAAAACCCTAGGCACAGTTCATTGAAGAATTCTACCAAATATTTTTAAAAGGAATTCAACATTTTCTCTTCCCCAAAATGAACACTTTTAAACTTATTTTATAAGGCCAGCATTATCCTGATACCAAAACTTGATAACAAGAAAAAAAATAACAAAACTAGTACTGATATCTTCATGAACACAGATGCAAAACTCAACAAATATTAGCAAATCATATCCAACAATATAGAAGAACACATCACAACCAATTGGTGTTTACCCCAAGAATGTAAGGGTAGGTCAATATTTGAGAATCAATCAGTATAATTCATTATATTAACAGATTAAATAATTTGAAAAAATCGCATAATTATATCAACTAATAATTAAAAGCATCTGACAAAATTCAACATCCATTCCTGAAAAAACTCTCAACAAATTGGGAACAGAAGGGAATTTATTCAACCTGAGAAAGAGTATCTACAAAAACTAACAGCTACCATCATACTTAATGGTGAGAAACTAAATGATTTTCCCTTAAGATCAGGAAGAAAGCAAGAATGTCCACTTTCACCACTTTCATGCAATGTCTTACTAGAAGGCTATACTAATGGTGGAGGAGGTAAAGAAATAAAAAGGACAAAGACTAGAAAGAAAGATACAAAACTCGTTTTTTACAGATGACATAACTATCCGTATAGAAAATCCAGGGACTTCCCTGGTGATCCTGTGGTTAAGACTCCATGCTTCCACTACAGGGGGCACAGGATTAACCCTGGCTGGGGAACTTGAAATCCCACATACCAAACATCAAGGTAAAAAAACAAACAAAAAAAACAACCCCCAAAACTATAATAAAGCTCCTAGAATTAAACAGTTTAATAAGGCTGTAAGACACAACTTCAACATGAAAAAATCCATCCTATTTCTATATCCTGGGAATGAATTAGAAACTGAAACTTATTTTTAAAAATTTACAATAGCTTAAAAATAGGTATAAATCTAACAATATATGAAAACCTATATGCTGAAAACTATAAAATGATTGTTGTTGTTCTGTCTCTGCTGCTGCTGCTGCGTCACTTCAGTCGTGTCCAACTCTGTGCAACCCCATAGATGGCAGCTCACTAGGCTCCCCGTCCCTGGGATTCTCCAGGCAAGAACACTGGAGTGGGTTGTCATTTCCTTCTTCAATGCATGAAAGGAAAAGTGAAAGTGAAGTCGCTCAGTCGTGTCCAACTCTTAGCGACCCCACAGACTGCAGCCCACCAGGCTCCTCCGTGCATGGGATTTTCCAGGCAAGAGTACTGGAGTGGGGTGCCATCGCCTTCTCCTGTTCTGTCGCTAAGTCACGACCAATCATCAGTTCTTCAGCATTCAGCCTTCTTTATGGTCCAACTCTCACATCTGTACACAACTAATGGAAAAACCATATAAAGTGATAAAAGAAATAAAATACTACCTAAATAAAAGATGAAGACATTTATCATATTCATTGACTGGAAGACACAATTATCAATTCTCAAACTGATCTCCAGATTTAACGCAGTCCCAAGCGAAACAGGGCTTCACAGGAGGCTCAGTGGTAAAGAATCTGCCTGATCCCTGGGTCAGGAAGATCCCCTGGAATAGGAAATGGCATCCCACTCAAGTAGTCTTGCCTGGAAAATTCCATGGACAGAGGAACCTGGTGGGCTACAGTCCATGGGGCTGCAGAGAGTCAGACACGACTGAGAGACAAAGCACACACACAAGCAAAACGCTAGTGGGAGTTTTGCAGACACAGGCAAGCTATGAAATTCAGTGGAAAGACAAAAGAACTATAATGCTGTTCCATTGCTAAGTCGTATCTGACTCTTTGCAACCCCATGGACTATAGCACATCAGGCTACTGTGTCCTTCACTGTCTCCCAGGGTTTGCTCAAATTCATGTCCATTGAGTCGGTGATGCTATCTCATCCTCTGCCGCCCTCTTCTTTTGCCTTCAATCTTTACCAGCATCAGAGTCTTCTCCAATGAGTCGGCTCTTCCCATCAGGAGGCCAAAGTACTGGAGCTTCAGCTTCAGCATCAGTCCTTCCAATGAATATTCAGGGTTGATTTCCTCTAGGATGGACTGGTTTGATCTCATTGCAGTACAAGGGGCTCTCAAGAGTCTTCTCCTCACGACAGTTCAAAAGCATCAATTCTTTGGCACTCAGCCTTCTTTATGGTCCAACTCTCACATCTGTCTGTACATGACTACTGGAAAATCCATAACTTTGACTATACGGACCTTTGTCGGCAAGGTGATGTCTTTGCTTTTTAATACACTGTCTAGGTTTGTTATAGCTTTCCTTCCAAGGAGTATGCATCTTTTAATTTCATGGCAGCCACCATCCGCAGTGATTTTGGAGCCCAAGAAAATAAAATCTATCACTGCTTCCATTTTTTCCCCTTCTAATTGCCATGAAGTGATGGGACCAGATGCCATGACCTTAGATTTTTTTAATTCTGAGTTTTAAGCAGTTTTTTCAATACTGAGTTTTAAGCAGTTTTTTCACTCTCCTCTTTCACTTTCATCAAGAGGCTCTTTAGTTCCTCTTCACAGTGTCATTAGAGCGGTATTATCTGCATATCTGAAGTTGATATTTCTCCCCACAATCTTGATTCCAGCTTGTGATTCATCCAGCCCAGCATTTCACATGATGTACCCCACACAGAACTTAAATAAACAGGGTAACAATATACAGCTTTGTTGTACTCCTTTCCCAACCGGGAACCAGTCAGTTGTTCCATGTAAGGTTCTGTTGTTTCTAGACCCCCATACAGGTCTCTCAGGAGACACATAAGGTGATCTGGTATCTCCTTAAGAATTTTCCAGTTTGTTGTGATCCATACAAAAGATTTCACGTAGTTAATGAAGGAGAAGAAGAGGTTTTTCTGGAATTCCCTTCTTTCTCTAAGTTCCAATGAATGTTGGCAATTTGATCTCTGGTTCCTCTGCCTTTTCCAAACCCAGCTTGTACATATGGAAGTTTTCAGTTCATGTACTGATGAAGCCTAACTTGAAGGATTTTGAGTATAACCTTACTACCATACGAACATGCTAAATGAGCACAATTGTAGAGTAGTTTGAACATTCTCTGGCACTGCCCTTCTTTGAGATTGGAATGAAAACTGATCTTTTCCAGTCCTGTGGTCACAGCTGGGTTTTCCAAATTTGCTGCTCACATTGGGTGCCATGCTTTAACAGCACCACTTTTTAGGATTTGAAATAGCTCAGCTGGAATTCCATCACCTCTACTAGTTTTATTTGTAGTAATGCTTCCTAAGGCCCATTTGACTTCATATTTCAGGATGTCTGGCTCTAGGTGAGTGACCACACCATCGTGGTTATACTGGTCATTAAGACCTTTTCTGTGTAGATCTTCTGTGTATTCTCATCACCTCTTCTTAATTTCTTCTGCCTCTGTTAGGTCCTTATTGTTTCTGTCCTCTATCGTACTCATCCTTGCATGAAATGTTCCCTTGGTATCTCTAGTCTTTCCCATTCTGTTGTTTCCCTCTACTTCTCTGCAATGTTCCTTGAAGAAGGCCTTCTTATCTCTCCTTGCTATTCTCTGGAACTCTGCATTCAGTTGGGTATATTGTTCCCTTTCTCCCTTGCTTTTCATTTCTCTTCTTTCTCAGCTATTTGTAAAGCCTACTCAGACAACTATTTTGCCTTCTTGTATTTATTTTTCTTGGGGATAGTTTTGGTCACTGCCTCCTGTACAATGTTATGAACTTCCATCCACAGTTCCTCAGGCACTCACTCTATCAGATCTAATCCCTTGAATTTAATCATCACCTCCACTGTGATAATCATACAGAATTCGATTTAGGTCATACCTGAATGGCCTAGTAGTTTTCCCTACTTTATTCAATTTAAGCCTGAATTTTGTAATACGGAGTTGATGATCTGAGCCACAGTCAGCTCCAGGTCTTGTTTTTGCTGACTGTATAGTTTCTCCATCTTTGGTCACAAACAATAAAATCAATCTGATTTCTGTATTGACCGTTTGGTGATGTCCATGTGTAGAGTCATCCCTTATGTTGTTGGAAAAGGGTATTTGGTAGGACCAATGTGTTCTCTTGATAAAACTCTGTTAGCCTTTGCCCTGCTTCATCCTGTACTCCAAGGCCAAACTTGTTTGTTACTCCAGGTGTCTCTGAACTTCCTCCTTCTGCATTCCAATCCCCTATGATGAAAAGGACATCTTTTTTTAGTGTTAGTTCTAGAAGGTCTTGTAGGTCTTCATAGAACTATTCAACTTCAGCTCCTTCAGCATCAGTGGTAGGGGTATAACTTGAATTACTGTGATGTTGAATGGTTTGCCTTGGAAATGAACCAAGATTATTCTGTCTTTTTTGAGACTGTACCCAAGTACTGTATTTTGGACTCTTCAATTGACTACGAGGGCTACTCCATTTCTTCCAAGGGATTCCTGCCCACAATAGTAGATATAATGGTCATCTGAATTAAATTCGCCCATTCTGGTCCATTTTAGTTCACTGATTCCTAAGATGTCAATGTTCACTTTTGCCATCTCCTGCTGGACCACATCCGATTTACCTTGATTCATGAACCTAAGATTCCAGATTCTTATGCAATACTGTTCTTTACAGAGTCAGACTTTATTTTCACCACCAGACACATTCACAACTGAGTTTCATTTCTGCTTTGGCCTAACCACTTCATTCTTTCTGAAGCTATTAGTAACTGTCCTCTGCTCTTCAGCAGGAGCATACTGGGCACCTTGTAACCTGGACGGCTCATCTTGTGGTGTCATATCTTTTTATATTGTTTATGGAGTTCTTGCGGCAAGAACACGAGAGTGGTTTACCACTACTTCCTCCAGTGTTTTTTGCAGACATAGACAAGCTGACTATGAAATTCAATGCAGAAGCAAAAGAACTATTAATAGCCAAACAATTTTGAAATAAGAAAATAAAGTTGGAAGACTCACACTACATAATTTTAAGCCTTACTGTAAAGTTACATATCTATAATCAGATCAGTGTGGTACTGGTGACAGGACAGATATATATGACAATGAAATAGAATAATCTAGAAAAAGGCCAAAACAAATATTGCCAATTGAGTTTTGACAAAAGTGCAAACTCAATTCAAGGGGAAAAGGATAGTCTTTTTAATAGTAATGGTGCTAGAACAATCACACATCTATCTGCAAAATAAACATATAAAAATGAACTTTTACCTAAATTTCATATCCAATGAATTATACATCTACATGTAAAATGCAAAACCATAAAACTCTTAGAGGAGAGCAAAGAACATATTTGCAAGCTTGGATTATATAAAGAATTCTTATTTACATCAAAAATATGACCCATCAAAGAAAGAAACTGACAAATTAAACTTACTTAAAATTTAAGCATTAGCTCGATAAAGGACACTGTAAAGAGAAGAAAAAGAAAAGCTACACACCAAGGCAAAACATGTTCAAGTAATTTACTTGATGACTGATATCCAGGATACATGTTTTTTTAAAAAGGCTCTCAAAACTCACAGTAATAAAACAAATAACTCAGTTTAAAACATGGGCAAAAGATTTGAATAAAAGATTTGGTTAAGACATTTAACCAAAGACATATGGATGACAATATATATGTGAAAAATGCTCAAGATCATTAGTTCTTGGGGAAAAGCAAATTGAAACCACAATGAGATACCACTACATGCCTGTAAAAATTGTCAAAATAAAAAATCTGAGTGCTCAATATCACTAACCATCAAGAGAATGTGACATCAAAACTGCGTGAGAACACACAGCTGGTATGAAGCTGCTGTATAGCACAGGGAACACAGCTTGCTGCTCTGTGATGACCCAGGGGGGTGGGAGGGGACGGGAGGGAGGGAGGTGCAAGAGGAAGGGGCTATGTGTATACTTATAGCTGACTCACACTGCTGCACAGCAGAAACTAACACAGGGCTGTAAAGCAATTATCTTCCAATGGAACATTAAATTAAAAAAAACGACAGTTAGCAATCACCTCACAGCTGTCGGACAGTTATTATCAAAATAAATAAATAAATAAATAAAAGGTAACAAGCGTTAGAAAGGATGCAGAGAAACTGGAGCCCCTGGCACACTGTTGGTGGGAATGCAAAAGGGTGCAGCTGCTACGGAAGACATTATGGAAATTCTTCAGAAAATGAAAACTAGACCTACCATACAATCCAGCAATCTCACTTCTGGGTAGTTCTCCAAAAGAATTAAAATCGGGATCTTGAAGAAATATTAGTTATACCATGTTCATTGCAGCATCATTCAACAGTTACCAAGATAGGGAGGCAACCTAAATGTCCATCTATAGATGAACACACAAAGAAAATGCAGAACACACAGACACAGGAATACTGTTCAGCTTGTTTTAAAAAGAAAGAAATTCTGACATATTCTATAACATGGATGAACCTTGAGGACAGCATACAAAGTGTAATAAGCCAGTCATGGAAAGAGAAATACTGCATAATTACACTTACACGAGATATACAAAATCGTCACATTCATAGAATCCAAGTAGAATGATGTTTGCCAGGGCTGGGGGAAGAGGGAAATAGAAAGTAACTTATCGCTGGACAGAAAGTTTCAATTAAGCAAGATGAATAAGCTCTAGAAATCCACTATAAAACATTGGACCTATAGTCAATAACAATGTACACTTAAAATTTTGTTAAGAGGAAAGATCTCTGTGGTGTTCTTACCACAATAAAACTAAAAACAAACAAAAATTGTGACAATATCAAGTGCAAATGAAGATATTAATGACAACTCTCATACACTATTGATGGAAAAGCAAAATGGTATAATCACTCTGAAAAAAATGGTTTAGTACTTTCTTATAAAGGTAAACATATACTTACTTTATTACTCAGTAATTCACCCTTACAGATATCTTTGAATAATGTAAATTCAGATTCATACCAAAACCGATACATTTATAGCAGCAGTATTCATAATCACTTGAAACTGGACATATCTCAAATATCCTTCAACAAATGAATGGATAAACAAACTGATATATAACCATACAATGGGGTACTACTACACAAAAAGAAAGAACAAACTATTGATAAAGATAACAACATAGATAAATCTCCAAGGTACCATGCTGAGTGAAAGAAGGCAATTTCAAAAGATTCTATTCTATAGCATGATTCTATTTAAATGACATTATAAAAAAGCAAAACCACAGAACAGAGAGCCATTTGGGAGTTGGCAGAGATCACACATTAGAGTTTGACTACAAATGGGCAGCAGAGGGCTTTTTGAGGGGATGGATCTGTTTCGTATCCTGACTGTAGTCCTGGTTACATAAATATACACATGTATTAAAACTCATAGAACTCTAGTCTAAAATTTTTTTCAACTGTCCTCTTGTAAATTTTTAAAACAACAATAAAAAATAACCATGTTAAAATGTTAAACAATAAAATATAACAATAAAACAATAAAAATAACCATGTTAAAAATGTTAAAAAGGAAAAAATATATATCTGCCAGACATAAGCTAGAACTTCAAAAGCTTTTCAAATATTAGTAATATTGAACTTATTCTTGTGAAGGAAATAGTCCTCTGTTTGGTTATAGTACCAAATAAGAATAAATTTCCAAATAGGAAAAAGGACCCTATGTGTCCCAGGGGCACTGTGTCTTGGCCCAAGGCTACAAGTAGATTGCAGGAGTTATGATGCCTCAATTTCCATCAAAAGAACATCTAATACTCTCTTGCTTAAAATACAGGCTAGCATCCATACTTCGAACTCTACAGACTAGACTTTTATAACATCTGCAAAAGTCAGCATTCAGTTCTCACAAGTAAGAGTTCTCAACTAGGTTCTGTGATTAAACCATGGAAGGAAAAAACAACTGGTAAACCCTTAACAACTCAACATCTATAAACAGAAGCAGTGTCTATAAAGGAGCTAATGGTTCTGGAAACCTGGCTAGAAAAGTGGCATTGCTTCCTAGGAGGATTTTTTTCTCCTTCAGATTTTGCAATAGATTGCACCAAGTGATAAATGCATTGCTCTTTAAAAAACCTTTCCCTGAGCACTAGCCTGGGCCTTTAAAGGCAGGGCTGCAGAGCAGAGCCCAAGCAGGACACAGGAGTCACACACCCCTGGGTGATGGCAGCTTACCTCAGCCCTGGGAACCTGGGCAGCCTGCTGAGGAGAGGGAAGTGGAAAATGCCCACCTCCTACAAGCTGCAAGGGACAATACAGACCAGAGACTTCCTAATGGTCAGGAAGGAGCATGTGGCTAGGAACATAGCACGCTAGCCCCAAGGGTCGAGCTGCATATAAGCTTATCAAAATGAAAGATAGAAAACATCTGGATCTAATTAACAACTAGTCTTTGATATCCACTCATGACACAAACAGACTACTTTCTTTGACCCATAAAGCTTTGGAGCAATTTCTAATGCAAAGAATCTACATTAAGATCCCAAAATAAAAAAACTTTTACCCCTTCAGCACTTATGGCTTAAGTTTTCCTGTATGAGTCAGAGAAAAAAAAATAAAAGCCTTGTGAGGTGAGTTAAGTACTCATCAGATCAGGTCAGATCAGTCACTCAGTTGTGTCCGACTCTTTGCGACCCCATGAATCGCAGCACGCCAGGCCTCCCTGTCCATCACCAGTACTCATAGGCTCATTCTATTTTGTTTCCCCACTCTACTTAATCACTCAATTCATCACTCAATTTGTGCCTTGCACCACTCCCTTTTCTAGAGACAAGGAAGAAGAATATTACAAAAAGGAAAGTGAAAAAATAAAAACCTACCAAAAAAGATGTCCTTTTCATCATAGGAGATTGGAATGCAAAAGTAGGAAGTCAAGACATACCTGGAGTAACGGGCAAGTTTGGCCTTGGGAGTACGAAACTGAAGTGGGGCAAAGGCTAACAGAATTTTGCAAAGAAAACGCACTGGTCACAGTACACACCCTCTTTCAACAACACAAGAGACAACTCTACACATGGACATCACCAGATGGTCAACACCAAAATCAGATTGGTTATATTCTTTGCAACCAAAGATGGAGAAGCTCTACACGGTCAGCAAAAACAAGACCTGGAGCTGACTGTGGCTCAGGTCATGAACTCCTTATTGCAAAATTAAGACTTAAATTGAAGAAAGTAGGGAAAACCACTAGGCCATTCAGGTAGGACCTAAATCAAATCCTTTACAGTTATACACTAGAAATGACAAATAGATTCAAGGGATTAGATCTGATAGAGTGCCTGAAGAACTATAAACAGAGGTTCATAACATTGTACAGGAGGCAGTGATCAAGACCATCCCCAAGAAAAAGAAATGCAAAAAGGCAAGATGGTTGGCTGAGAAGAGAGAAGCAAAAGGCAAAGGAGAAAAGGAAAGATATACCTGTCCAAAGGCAGTTCCAAAGAATAGCATGGAGAAATAAAAAAGCCTTCCTAAGTGAACAATGCAAAGAAATAGAGGAAAACAATAGAATGGGAAATAGAGATCTCTTCAAGAAAATTAGAGATACCAAGGGAACATTTCATGCAAAGATGGGCACAATAAAGGACAGAAATGGTATGGAATTAACAGAAGCAGAAGATATCAAGAAGAGGTGGCAACAATACACTGAAGAACTATACAAAAATGTCTTAATGACCAGGATAACCATAATGGCGTGATCACTCACCTAGAGCCAGACATCCTAGAATGCGAAGTCAATTGGGCCTTAGGAAGCATCACTACGAACAAAGCTAATGGAGGTGATGGAACTACAGCTGAGCTACTTCAAATCCTAAAAGATGATGCTGTGAAAGTGCTGCACTCAATATGCCAGCAAATTTGGAAAGCTCAGCAGTGGCCACAGGACTGGAAAAGGTCAGGTTTCATTCCAATCCGAAAGAAAGGCAATGCCAAAGAATGCTCAAACTTCTACACAACTGCACTCATCTCACACACTAGCAAAGTAATGCTCAAAATTCTCCAAGCTAGGCTTCAACAGTACCCGAACTGAGAACTTTCAGATGTTCAAGCTGGATTTAGAAAAGGCAAAGGAATCAGAGATCAAATAGCCAACATTCACTGGATCATAGAGAAAGCAAGAGAATTCCAGAAAAACACCTACTTCTGATTCATTGACTATGCAAAAGCCCGTGACTGTGTGGATCACAACAAACTGTGGAAAATTCTTCAAGAGCTGGGACTACCAGACTACCTTACCTGCCTCCTGAGAAACCTGTATGCAGGTCAAGAAGCAACAATTAGAACTGGACATGGAACAATGGACTGGTTCCAAATTGGGAAAAGAGTACATCAAGGCTGTATATTGTCACCCTACTTATTTAACTTTTATGCAGAGTACATTATGTGAAATGCTGGACTCAATGAAGCACTAGCTGGAATCAAGATTGCAGGGAGAAATATCAACAACCTCAGATATGTAGATGGCACCACCCTTACGGCAGAAAGCGAAGAGGAACTAAACAGCCTCTTGATGAAGATGAAAGAGGAGAGTGAAAAAGCTGGCTTACAACTCAACATTCAAAAAACAAAGATCATCGCATCTGATCCCATTACTTCATGGCAAATAAATGGGGAAACAATGGAAACAGTGACAGACTTTATTTTCTTGGGCTCCAAAATCACTGCAGATGGTGACTGTAGTCATGAAATTAAAAGACACCTGCTCCTTGGAAGAAGAGCTATGACAAACTTAGACAGCATATTAAAAAGCAGAGACATTACTTTGCCAACAAAGGTCCATACAGTCAAAGCTATGGTTTTTCCATTAGTCATGTATGGATATGAGAGTTGGACCATAAAGAAAGCTGAGCGCCGAAGAATTGATGCTTTTGAACTGCGGTGTTGCAGAAGACTCTTGAGAGTCCCTGGGATAGCAAGGAGATCCAACCAATCCATCCTAAAGGAAATAAGTCCTGAATATTCACTGGAAGGACTGATGCTAAAGCTGAAATTCCAATACTTTGGCCACCCGATGCAAAGAACTGACTTACTGGAAGACTCTGATGCTGGGAAAGATTGAAGGCAGGAGGAAAGGAGATGACAGAGGATGGGATGGTTGGATGGCATCACTGACTCAATGGACATGAGTTTGAGCAAGGTCCAGGAGATGGGGAAGGACAGCGAAGCCTGGCGTGCAGCAGTCCATGGGGTCACAAACAGCCAGACACAACTGAGCGACTGAACAACAACAACATAAACCTACTAAAATATTACTTGTATTAGGACATCTAGATTAATAAAACAGATTGCCATCATTTAGCTAAGTGGTCTTTATGGACTTTCCTCAACCCAAACTATTTTAAGAATGGCTTCCCAAGAGGTTGCTGTTTAACTGCTCTTAACCACTATTACTTTAAGCATTCAAACTAGGAAACAGGTACAAACTTACAATATCATTGCACAGAGAACCTCCTGATGGGATTACTGTAAAGACGCTTTACAGTCAACACGCTTTAAATGAAACGTGCTCAGTACCACCGTGCTGCGTGGGAAGTCCTTTATGTCCCTAAACAGAGTGCTAAATTCACCAACGTCTTGGACATGAACTCTGCCTGGTCCACTGGTTCCACACAAACCATGGAGATGGCTTGCCAACAGTCTGAGTGCAAACTGCACCAAAAGTTAATTGAATTTGCAAGAACTCAGTAACTTTGGAGGGGAGAAGGAAAATTAAATGAAAAAATGCAACCAATTAAATTGCTTTTCTCTTCTGTCTGTTATTTTGCATGTGTGTGTTCTGATGTTCTGATCATCCTTTATTTTTTCTTACTCAAAGATCTTTACCTACTGCAAAATGCTAGAAGCCCACATCTTGAGCTCACCCTTCACTCTGAACTGTCACTGTGTACTGAAGTGACACAGCAGGGCCCACTCACCACTGTCTCTGCCCTGGCTACACCAAGGAGGTTTACGCAAGTCAAGTCTGACATTTTGTATGGACAGTCCAAGATCAATACCAGAAATGACAAGCAACATTACTGGCTCATAAAGCCTAACATTTTCCCCCTGCTTTTGCCTATTTAAATCCTCTCAGTTGCTACCTTTAATTCAGCCTGCAATTTCACTTACTTACTACTATGGCTTCCAAAAAGCACAGAGAATATAAGCAAATGATCAAAGAGAGAAAGTCACTGAGTTTCAGTAAGGACAAAACAGTCCTTATGAAAACAGAAGAGTCCTATGAAAAGGCACATCATTCTTGTTTCTTTATACACTAAACCAAAGGTTAGTTGAGAGTATCAAGGAAAAAGTTGAGAGAATCAAGGGAGCTAAGTGTCTATATACGGACAGAATGAAAGACCACAAAATAAGTAAAGGATAGAAACCCACAAAGATTAAGTAATCTTTATCAGTGAGAGAACACACAGAATAAAAAAGTTGCAAGACTTAGATTTTCCTTAAAGAAAGCATGAGAAGCTCAGGGGAAAAACCCTCTGCAGAGAAAAGATCAAAAATTAGCAATCAGTAGCCTGCTAACCAAGATGCTCTGGACTAGACTGCCAACGTATATTACAGAACTTATTTCCTCAGATTTTCTAAAGAGAAGATTCTCTGTCTCTCAACTTTAAAAGAGCAAAATAATCTTTTAACTCCTCCTCCTTCCTTCCCCTCAAGTAAAGTTATTCACCAAGTTCTACTGGGCCTTCTTAGAGACTACTTCTTACATTAAAAAATGTTGCTTAAACACACACATCCATGTGACACACATGTAAAAATTATATTCATGTTCTTTCCTTGCCGTCTTCACCACCACCATCCAAGTCCAAGGCTTTGTCACCACACAACTAGGCCAAATCAAACAGCCAATTAACTTTAAGTCCATTCCTTGGTCTATTTCATCCTACTGTACATTCACTGCTGCCCCATCCTCCTAAAATATTATAAACTTTGATGACGTGTCATTCTGCATGCCTTAAAAAAACAACAACAACCTTCTATGTTCTCCATTGTCTCCAAGGATAACTGCAACGTCGACAAATTCATAATGTTTAGCTAACTCTCCCCCATCTTTGCAGGCTTATCTGCCACTGGGGTATCCTACCCTAGTCCTACTGATTTGTTCTTGGTGAAATTTCTATTCTAATTTGAATATAATTCTAATTATACTCTAATTATATTCAAATCCCCAAATTTATAACCCAGAATGGAAGAGATACCTTCAACAGTGCCTTTTGAGAAAATGTGTTCATATTAAATGACTTAATATCCTTTAAAAAAAAAAAAAGGAAATTTAAAAAAAGTACATTTAAGAATGTCACTAAATTTTTTTGCTAAGGGGGGATTAATTGATCTAAAATGACCTAGACTGAGAATTCAAATCCTCAAACTATTTTAACAGTCTTCCTCAAAAGACAATGGATATAATTGTGTGGGGGACAAGGAAGAGAAAGTGTTTACAAGCATATCATGTAGAAAGGATACAAAGAAACTGGTAACAGTAGTTATCTTTACAGAATGCACACAGAGTGAAGGTGACAGGATAAGAAGACTTTGAAGCTTCTGACTTTTTAAACCCTTGCCTCTGTTAACTATTCAAACAAATAAATGTTAAAGATGAATTTTATGTATAGAATGGAGAGATACCTGCAACAGTGCCTTTTGAGAAAACGTTTTTATATTAAATGACTTAAAATCCTTAAAAAAAAAAAGTTAATTAAAAACACATTTAAGAATATTACCATTTTTTGTTTGTTTGTTTTATTACAAAGCAAGAAAGTATTCTCCATCTTTTCCAAAGCAGAGATCAGGAAAAGTAAGCAATCTGCAGCAAAGTTCTAGCAGAGGAAGGGGTAAAATAACATTTAAAACACAAAACATCCTCCTAAAGGTCAGATCCAGAAGTTCAGGATCACTCTAGCTCAGGGAATAGAACAAAGACATGAATCCAAAGGAGTCTGCAGAGGAGAGAGAACTCTCCCCAAGTTCACATCCAAATTCCCTTGTCCATTTTCACTCTAGTCATTCTTTTTTTTTTAATTGAAGGATACTTGCTTTACAGAATTTTGTTGCTTTCTGTCAAAACGTCAACATGAATCAGCCACAGGTGTACATATACTGCAGTCATTCTTTTCACTTTCTCTCACTCTCCACTTTGATAATTTCTCATACTCCCAATGAGTTCTTCCTTATCACAGTATAAATCTATTTTAAATGCTTTATTTTCTTCAAGGTATCATTCCTAGAAACAAGACATTTCTCCTTTTAATTTTCACCAAAATCTCTGGCTATCCAATTGGGAATTCTGTGGCAAATGAGATTTTTGGGTATTCTGACCTCCAAGAAAGCGCTACCAGTCTCTTTTGAAACCCGCTCAATCCTTCTCTGCAATTTAATAATAATGCATCAATTTGCTTTCAGTTAAAAGCATTTTTATTCAGCTGCTTGCTAAAACAAAAAGATACTAGTGAATGTGAAGCAAAAGCCTGCTGCATTTATCCTTAATTGAAGAAAAATTCCTTGTGAAACAAGAAACTAACCATGTAATAAATTAAGACCTATTTATTTACAGGGCTGTCACTCAGTAAAATGAAGGAAAAATGCCATTTCATACTGGCTTCTGGTGAACATTAAGCTTTCGGAGGCTCAGCTTTCAACTGTCTGTACTTTAAAATAAGGAGAGAGTAAGAATAGATGAAAAATGAGCTACTTTTTTTTATTGATTTCTTTATCAATCACTATCTAAAAATTTATAGTAACATTTTAATTTTGACCTTTTCTCCTTTCCCAAGTTCACTCTGATGGAAATGCTAATAATCAGTTAAATACTCAAAATGTAGAAAAAGGGAGGAAAATAAATGGCATGTATAATTTATAGCCTAGATAACCCATCCCTGGATAAATAAGCATTCACTGTATTTCTCTGATGTTCTTACTCCCCAGGAACTCAAAAGATATTACAGCATAAAAATCACACTAATCAACTGAACATGAAAGGAGCAGGATAATGAAGGGACTTCAGTGCTTTCCATTTCCAGATCCTGGGACAAGCCCGGTGAACGCAGGAAGCCTCTCACTACCACCAACAGTGAATATAAAACCTCTCCAGACAACATTTTAGTTATCCTAACCCAATCAACTCCTTCCAGGATCAAGAGCGCTTCAGTTCCAAACTAAGAGCACATCTCAGACCCTCAGAGTCCCAGCTTTTCTTCTGTTCTGCTCTGCTCAGTACAACACATCTCCATATACCTAAGGGAAATCAGAACTATTATCTACTTTCACCTTTGTTCTTTTAGACTAAGAGCCTCCCAGAACTTTTTCTACTTCAACTAGGTTACCGTCACCCACCAGGAGCAATTTTTCTCTGAGTCCTACACCAATTTCAGCCTTGCATAAGCAAAAAAAGTCCAGGTGATTCCCCTATGGTCCTGGCTATAACTTATGTTGGCAATGTGGGAGCATTTGTGAGGAGCCAAATATGTGTTTATGTGCAAGAGAAATTAAGAAAGACAAGTAAACCCCAAGACATGACGACTTCTTAAAAAAAGTAGCTAGGATAGCTGCAGAAACAAAACAAGCATGTTACTTCCATGCCTCCTCTTTTCATCTATACTCTATTTATTGATAAGATACATCTTCTGCTCATTTTCCCTCATCCTTCCTGCTTCCAGAATGCTCTCCTTCAAAGGTACTCTGGCCTTCCCTCTGCCTATCCCAGAATCTTTCATTATGCCCACTCACTAAGATATGTTTAGCTACCTAGGATAATGATAATTTCCTAAAATAAAGCCAAAATTGTTCACATCACTTGGTTATATGAATATCAGAATATAACACCCTTTAATACAAAAAAATCTTTTAAGCATGAATTAACCAACATGGGTCCCTGTCTCCACTCCATCATTTAATGGTCCCATAGCCCTGGACAACTCAAGCTAGGATACTCAATTTCCTCAGATTGAAAATGGGTAGAATAATATCTGTCTTACCTAACTCAATCAACTCATCAAAAGATTTTTAAAGTTTTTATAAACATAGAGTAATAATTAGGTAGATGGTCAGCCATGAGACCTAAATGTAAGACACTCATTCAAAGAAAGCAGTTAGAAGACTATATAATTGAGGACTTCCCTGGTGGTCCAGTGGTTAAGACTCCACACTCCCAATGCAGGGCCATGGGTTTGATCCCTGGCCGGGGAATTAAGATCCCACATGCTGCACTCCCCACCCACACCCTCCCCACAAAAAAAGACTATACAATGGGAAAACCTAAAAGAGTGCCAAAGACAAAAGCAGCTCCAAACCTGTATAATCACTTAGCACAGTTAAGACATCCAACTGGAGAATAAAGAGGAACCTCAGCCTGTGAGTCCATTCCACCTTCAGATCTCAAGCCATGGCTAAAACCAGCTCCGCTGCCTGCCAACTGGTGAGTGCCAGAGCATTCCTGTTTGGTAAAAAGTCCTATTCTAGAATAGTTTGGGAATGAACGCAGAAAGAATTACTTTAGTAACTGCAGTTGCATGGCGGGGGGCGGGGGGGTGGCGGTCAGCACTGCAACTGCACAGTAAAGCCTTTCTCCTTTTACATTAGCAAAGTCCATCCAAAGTCAGGATACCTCTCGACTCTATCCTCTGTCAGACTGAAGATAAAGCACCTGTCTGCTTTTCAGACTACTGAAATTTAATATAGGACACATATACTGTATCAAATACACATATAAATACACACTAAGCTGCTAAATCCCGAGAGGAAAAGGAGCTAATATACAGTGAGCTCTATGTGTCAGAAACCATAAGGAAACAGAGATTTCATTTAATCCCCACAAACACCATGCCAAGTAGGTATTATTATTCCTATTTTTACAGATGAGAACACCAAAGCTCAGATAGATTAAATAACCTATCCAAGGTGACAAAGCTAGTAAGTAGAAGAGTGGAGACTTGAACTTTAGTGTTGCCTGTCCCCAAAGCCCACACTGCTTCTGACTTTTTCCTCTCGATGGTGTAACCAGGACAACCTTCTTGGGTCTTCATTTCACCTTAATTCCTGATATGTACTTAACTGCGAGTCCTGGTTGTGTATCCATAACTTCACAAAGGGACAAATAAAATTTTTTCAAATTTCTTCTTTGCCTTTTCTTTACACACATTTACTTCATGTTTCTGCACAAAATTCTTCTTTTTAGGTTGAATCACCGGGCTAGATCTAATATGCTACCATTCAATATTTCAGCAATTAATAT